>NC_064626.1:150454737-151054737 GCF_023864275.1 Schistocerca cancellata | reverse complement strand
GTGGGAAGCAGCTGTCTTCAATGGCAAGCTCTTTTAAAATGTTACTGGATGGAACGAAACAAGAAAAATATATCCAGTAAACGTGAACTCTAAAGTGAATATCTACAGAACTACCAGCACTTGCTTGTCTTCACTACTGTAAAACACGTTTTCTCTACTGACCAAGTGCTCAACGCTCTTGAGGTATGCAATTTATAGCTCAGGTTTATTGGAATTTTTTTTCGTTTTGGTCCATAGTACCTCCTCCCAAAACATCTAAAGCAAACAGCTTGCAATAGAAGAGATTTGTACCACCGTATCGAAGATAAAGAAGTTCTCATACTCTGATCAGCCAGAACATTATGACCGCGGAGCTGGTATCGATATAAATCGATCCAGGGTACAGCTGCGCCACTTGTTCATTTAAGATCGAGTTCTTGAACTATGTGGATTTGTGTTTACTGTGCAATTTATTATCTGCAACCTGATTATCAACTGGTGACTAGTGGAAATATGTATATCTCAAATTAAAATTAACTAAGTTGAGTTGAATTATTTGAAATCTGTGTTAAGGACGTAGCAGAAATCCACTGGAAATTAACTGAAGAAGACATACGAAGCAATGACCAGTTGAGAAACCTACACAGTTTGATAGCTGTACAATTCAGTCTTCATGTCCTGCCAAGGTTGTTTTAATGTGCCACAGGGCCAGTAGCACTGATGAATTTCGGGGCTGTATTCAGCATACACATCCCTATTTTTTTTTTAAATTGTTCCGTTTACTTGCATATAAGGGGCAACGATAAACAAATTTTTATTGCATTGATTTTTTCAACCATTATTTTGTTAACATAACTAACGTTATTCGAGACACTAAAATTAACCATCACTGTCGCTTACTGATAGCTCTATTCATATAACACAGAGAAATTTACTAATAATACATCTCTACACAATAAAGTTCAAATAAGCCTACGTTGGCTGCGTCTTCTCTGAGATAGTCCAAGCGATCAAGACCCTTTTTCTCTTGTATTCACTGTACAAGATTTTCGTCATCACTTGAAGTACCAGCAAACAGAACTGACAGTGGCCTGCCAAAGCTCATGCTGACATGTACAGATTGTCTGGAAAGAGATTCTTTATTATCACATCCCATGCTGAAAAGTAAAATTCATTGTGTTGTAAGCTTGTAAAGTTAGACCTCCGTATAGAACAAAATTCCGTGAAGCACTCAGTATAAAGAGACATTCAGTGAAATGTCGTTACCCACCGATTGGGAAAATCTGATCCAGACGTCCTCAACGAATTATCGGATTGGGCGGTGTCAGGGGAGGGATTTGAGGGGGGTAGGAGGACGGTTGCGGATACTGGAGGAAGCAAGGTCCTCCCACTGAATCTCAGCACAGTGTCAGCCGAGGGGAGAGAGGCTGTGCAGGGGGGGGGGGGGGGGTACAAACTGCACGCTCCTCACGCAGTGCTGCCACTTCACGTCCACTTACTGTTTTCTCACAGTAGTATAGTCGCTTCATAACGGTAATGGCAATTGTGGATAGCCAATGCTGACATCGGTGGGAAACGAAACAGTAGTGGGACCAAGTCGACCGATTTCAACCAAATGCTGCTGATTAATAGTTAGGTAACTCTGCTGCAGGGTATTCTGAACAAATGGTGGTGGTATATAGAACTCTAACACTGCGACGTTCGGCAAGTGAGTGTGACAACTCTGGTGTTACTGGTTTGGTGCATATTAAATTTACAGAAATACGATGAAAGATAGTAGTGAAATACACTGTAAAGACACACTCTGAATTCTAAATTAATCTCAGGTAGTATTCTGGTTGTGTTACTATTTTGCTGATTTACCTACGTTACTTGTTAAGAGTTTACATCGTTATCGATTTTGAGGCAAGTTTTGTTAGCAAATAACCTATAATATTGTGACGTAAACTCGTAATAATGCGTATAAGCCAAAAAATTTAAATAAAATAGTTGTGCCCATCTGGAATAAATATATTTTAATTTAATAAAAGATAATGTAGTAGACTGTATTTTTAAACTGCACATAATCCTAATCACTGTTATTATAATTATAACAGCAGTTCTAGATAATGCTATTATTCCCGGTTAAATGTTGCTAGTAGTTAATTTCCCAGCAGAAATAATTATAGTGCGATGTGTGGCTCTTGACAGCATGAGGCCTGTAGCATGCGCTGTATAGGTGAACTGTGTCTGCAGTTAAGTAATTTTCGACACTTCCTATAGACTCATGTATCTGTGAAATTCGAAAAGTATTTTGAGATAGGCAACACAGTACTAACAATACACATGAACAAGTGGACATTTATGTCAAAAAATCCCACGGCGGAGAAGCGCAGCGTATCGACTGGGAGCCGAAGGACCTCCACAGCCGCTCCGGGGTGCAACATCGGCTGCAGCCTGGACATCACGAGACGCGGTCGGCCGCCGGGGAACACACCCAGCAGACCAGCAGGTGGCGACACAGCGCGACTGCTAGCCAGAGGCACGCCAGCCCTAGCTGAACACTGCTTCTAGACGAACCCTATATGTTTAGCAAGGAATAAGCGAGGCAAGGTATGGCGACGAGGTCGCCAAAGACCGCCAGAAACAGTGCGGGTCCGAAGTGGAGAGTGCAGAGGCGGGCGCAGCGGTGGAGGGCCATCCTGGCGCGCTGCAGCCGCCGCACCTCCACCGCTTTTGTTTGCTCGCTTGTTACCCTATACCACTACATGCAGAGGACCCATGTTCAGTTTAGACCACAGACAAAAATTTTTCATTGTAAAGCTATTGGAAGAGTATCATTTCTGACTACGAATATAATTTAGGAACCTTGTGAAACATAAGCACAGTCTCCGAGCTAAACAGCGATTATTGAAAATCTTATCGGTAATCAGTATCCGAGTTTTCTTCGCTAGTATTCAGTATGGAGTCGAGGCACTTATGGGTATGATGGGCTACTTATCAAGCTGCATTGGTGGACCATAAAGAGAAAAAGTAGCATAGTTCTTTCGCTCAGGTAGAAGTTCTGAAAGGTATATCAGTTAAGTTAAAGAGAACACATATATGACAGTTTGTTTTCGCAGGAATAGCAATAATTAGTAATATGGGATTCCAGTAAAGTAAAATCCGAAGGGATCGCGAAATTTTCCGGCTATCTGATTTCGTCTTCCGGCGGAGGCTAGCTTAGGTACCATATTCATTGCTTTTTAGGGTTTTTCCGTGTAATACGTTGTCGGATAGCTTCACCGTCAGTTATTAAACTATGGAGTAAGCAATCACATTTGACAGTGTCGTGGACAACATGTAAACAACTTCATAGGTAATATTTTCGATTTACAATACACCGCACCAAAAGTACAGCCTGTGCTCCTGACAACATAGTGTTCTAGTTTTCCTTGATAGTCTTAATGTTTTAGCAAACTGGGTAAGAGAAGATAGGCGTCACATTTTTAAATATTAAAAGTTATAGCTATTTTAGAGCATGGCTAAGCACTGCCACAAGGAATTTTCATTACTCCCTCTCATAAATGCAGAATTAATGCTGAAAACCTAAATCCTAAATCTCAGATTTACTTTCCGTAACTAATAGTATTATTTTCAAGGGTAGGCTTCCGCAGTTGATGTAACAATGAAAAAAATTTTGAAGGGTTTGTGACAACATTGACAATGCGTAAATTCTCCGACGTTTTAAGCACTGTTGCAAATGTTCTTCCTGAGTGTCCTGCGAGGCAATATTCAATAGCGGATGAAACGTCACAGAATTTTACTCGTTGACGATGCGCTCATATACCCCTAAGAATTTTATTGAGAGAAACAATATTGAATATTGTTTTATATATTATATACGTCAGTGTCTTGGTCACATTCTACTTAAATAAACCGAAGCCGGCCGGGGTGGCCAAGCAGTTCTGGGCTCTGCAGTCTGAAGCCGCGCGACCGCTACGGTCGCAGGTTCGAACCCTGCCTCGGGTATCTATGTTTGAGAGGCCTTAGGTTAGTTAGGGTTAAGTAGTTCTAAGTTCTAGGGGACTGATGACCTCAGAAGTCCCATAGAACTCAGAGCCAATAAACTAAGAACCGATTTCGTCTTTGCAGCTATAATCACATCTAAAAATGTCAGGAGCAAGTCAGTACATAAACATGTCATTAGCATCAAATAGTCCTTGTAACACCTTACGGCATGATGTTTGAAGTTTACGAATATTGAGCCAAAATTGGCACGAGAAGTAATTCGAATGCATGTTCGTTCCGAAGGTCCTAAGCTGTTAGAAAAATTCCAAGAACTGTAAATAGTAATAGGTTATGTTTCTGAAATCATCGGCGTATAAAGTTTTCACTGCGGACCATTGACAATCTTCCAATACGCCTCTAGTCACCAGTCTTGCAGTTCTTGCAACCAACCGATGGGACTATAACACGAAAACAAAATGCCAAATAATATAAATGTGGCAAGCGTGGGTAATGAGACTAGTTGGTTGGTTGATTTAAAAGAGGGGGGAAGGGACCAAACTGTGAGGTCATCTGTCCCTTGTTCCTAATTAAAAAATGCCACAAGTGTGACAAGAAAACGGACGAGACATATATCACAAAACGGAAAGAAAGTAAAAACCACAAGAACGAAGGAAAGGCAACGAACAATAATAGGAACAAAAGAGAACAAGAAAAAACAGAGAGATGCTAGAAACAGTTAGAAGAGAGTAAAACAAGAAAGCAGATTACAGTGGCTGGCCGATCACGAAAATATAAAGGAACAGCCAGCCACCCTGCAACTCATTAAAACCTCTACGCTAAAAGCACTAGGGTGGAGGACACAGAGGGACAAAGGATATGCCCTAAAACTGAGATGGAATGAAAAACCCACCCTCACGGATGAAACATAAAACCAAATCAGTCAATGAGGTGTTGTCTGCTAAAATCAATGATAACGAGTCCGGCAACCGAAGACGAAGTTGCAGGGCACCCAAAGTAGGACAGAACAGGAGAATATGGGCCACTGTCAACTGGGCGCCCCTCCTACACTGGGGTGGGTCTTCACGGCGCAGGAGATGGCCATGGGTCGCCCAGGCAAGGCCAATGCGGAACCGGCAGAGAACCATGGAGTCCCTGCGAGAGGTCCTCATGGAGGACTCCGCACATTCGTAGTCCCCATAATGGCTCGCAGTTTGCTGTGCGTAGTGAAATTTTGCCATTACATCTCCCAAAGCTGCAAAACTTTGCAGCGTAATAACGAAAGCAGGTCGTATGTAGGGATGCCGATCTCCAGAAGTGGTTTCCGTGTAGCCTGTTTGGCCAGCCTGTCGGCAAGTTCATTTCCTGGGATTCCGACGTGACCATGGGTCCAAACGAACACCACTGGAGGACTGGACTGTTCCAGGGCATAGATGGCCTCCTTGATGGACGGTACCAAAGGATGACGAGCGTAGCACTGAAAAAGCTTTCAGGCTGCTCAAGGAGTCAGTAGATAAAAACAAAAGACGCCCCAGGTCGTACTGAAGTGCTCGAGATATGGCCAGAAGCTCTGCAGTGAATACACTGCAGCCATGGTGTAAGGAACGCTGTTCAATGTGACCGCCGTGAAAATAGGCAAAGCCAACCCGACAACCAGCCATCTAGCCGTCAGTGTAAACCACTTCAGAGCCCCGGAATAGCTGAAGAATCGAGAGGAAGTGGCAGCGGAGAGCTGCAGGGCTAACGGAGTCCTTAGGGCCACGTGAGAGGTCCAGACGAAGCTGCGGCCGAGGAGCACACCATGGAGGCTACGTGAAAGGACATCAAATAGTGGTGGTAAAGGGATGGGCTCTAGTTCGGGGAGAAGGGAAGGCACACGAACCACAAACGTTAGCCACGAACCGGGCCGCCGATGCGGGAGATGGACTGTCGAGGGCGGGAAAAGGAGACGGTAATTCGGATGTACAGGTTGGATGGTTTGTGGGGGTTGAAGGGACCAGACTAAAAAGGCCGTCGGTCCCTTTTTCCACGACCGTGAAACACCCATAAGGAAGAGGAACTAGCAACGGAGATGACTCCCTATCAACTCGAGCGGCCACCTTAACCGCCTCAGCTATGCCCGTACGCTTCAAATTTGTGATCCAAATTGCCAGCCTCTCGCACTCTAATTTAGCCTGCGTCACCAAGCACGGCGCTTCCGCGCATAGAGGCGGAGCTGAAAGCAAGCGTGAGGAGATGAGAACTGCGCATGCGCGGCAGCAGAGAGAGGTTCAAATGGTTCAAATGGCTCTGAGCACTATGCGACTTCTGAGGTCATCAGTCGCCTAGAACTTAGAACTAATTAAACCTAACTAACGTAAGGAGATCACATTCACATCCATGACCGAGGCAAGATTCAAACTTGCGACCGTAGCGGTCTCTCGGCTCCAGACTGTAGCAGCAGAGAGAGGGCCAGTTTCAAGCTGGCGAACTGCATTGCTGCAGATAACAGGCTCGTTTGCCTACGGTACACTGTGTTATACGTTCAAATCTACGAGGGGAAAAATAAGTATTAAAATCAATTTCGATCATCATGAGAGAAATATTAATTCACGTCTTGAAGACGTTGTGTCCACTGCTCCACAGATGTAATCTGCGTGTCGTCAGGAAGCGATAACAGCTGACACAGCTTTGTGAAGACGTGAAGTACAGTTTTTCTCAAAACGACAATTGTCTAACGACAAGGAAATTGAAACTGCTTGCAATAGTTACCATTTATTGCGATTTGAACTGCGTAGTAAGTAAATATTTATTACACAACAAAATTAACCTCAAGCACAAACCTAAATTATTATATTTGCTTGACGACTGCTCCGGTTCAATACAATTTTAAAAAATGTTTAATGTGTGTGTGTGTGTGTGTGTGTGTGTGTGTGTGTGTGTGTGTGTGTGTGTGTGTGTGCGTTTGACTATAGATAAGTGTATTCACTTCACGTAAAAAGAATTAGTGACAGAAAAAATTAATGTAAAAGACTATCGTAAAAGCGGTCAGAAAGTTGTCATATTTTTAGTTATTAACGGGCATTATCAGTGTAAACTAACATGTTCCATTTCACAGTAAGAGACAGCATCTATAATCCATTGAACAAGCAAACAATTAACCATCATCTGCGAATAACTCTGGTGAATCTGACCGATAACATCGAAGACCACCTATATCTGGACAAGTAACAGTTACTGTCATTTTAGGGTCTTATCCAGTTCATGCCTTGAAAATGACAGAGGCTTACAACATGATGGGACAAGCTTAGCTTCTCCTTGGGCAGTATGTTGAACATTATAGTCTGCATAATTAGAAGGATACAATGGCCTACTCAAAATGGCTAGGAGGTTCTCATTATTTTGTATCCAACTAATATGTTGATAACATGTTTTTTAAGCCATGAGTCTTTAAAACTACGAAATATTATTACTTTGATCCAAAGCTAACATCGTAATACCATCGTCACTTCTATTTCAGTCTGTTACCGAACAATCTGATTGTAAATCTACCATGATAGTTTCACTTCCCTGTCAAATTCTTCTGTCTGAAGCTTTTCAGCACGCCACACAGACTGTGCTTAAGCAACAGGTGAGATGTTGTCTGTTACCTCATCGGGTATTGCTTCATGCACAAGCGATTCACTGTATGGCTTCTTGAATGTTTCGTTTTTTTCTCCCACATGGCCTTAAAACACTTTGCCCAAATTAATTCCATGGCGCTATAATGACAGTGACGCGTCGGTAAAGGCAAAACGGAGTGATCCCACACGTGCAAGGAAGTCAAGTTTGTACGTTCTGTCACGTGACTAGCATAAATTAACGAGCTGCAGGAGATCGGCACGACACTGGTTTATACTGTGCCTAATATTTTTAGGGAAAAGTATCCGCTTTTCTGGTGTTTGTACTTGATGTTTTCTCTGTAACAGTTGAATTACAACGGACAATGACTTCGAACCAAAGTATGACAAGAATTGTAAATCACGTCACGAAACTGACAGTGTTCATTGCTGAATGGTAATCACTTCTGTTTTCTTATACGTAAATACGAGTTTATTCTAAGAAATAAAACCAGAAGAAGAGTCATCTAGCGGAATAATTATTCGAGAACCTATCCCTATGAGAACTTTAAAACCACCAGCACCATCACACATTTTCCAGAAGATCTTCTTGGAAAGATTCTAATTGATCCATGTTTCATCAAGGTAATATACTGTGGAACTACCTCCTTCTCTTGTATCGTGAATCTTTATATGGGACATAGTTCGTGCTGCACCTATGTCACTTCTGTGAACTAAAAACTGTCTTCTTAAGATATCTGGAACCAACGTCTTTTAAATTTCTTTACTTTGACGAAGCGCTTACCATTGAAGCTTGCATAACTGTAGCACGTTTTTGTTATGTCGGGCATTCATCATTCACATGGAGCACCTTATAACATCGTTGTTCAAACCATCCATTTGTGTTCAAGTTTCCTTGCGTTATCGATGCTTTCCAGGCAACATGAAAGGAACTGCCTCTTTAGTTCCTACAGCTCTGACGCTTTCGTTTACAGTTCTCTTTACAGTTCTCTTGCCGACACCACACGGTTCTGTAGTCTGTTCTTGAGTTTTCCAATGTCAACAAAAAAAGCACTGCTTTAAAATTCACGTTTGAAAATGTTATAAATGCGGTAAACATTCCGCCTCGCCTGCTTGTCAAGCACTTCACATTTATTGCTGTCACCTGGATATTCTTTCAACAGCACTTAAACATTTACAAGATACAGATTCACAGCTATATTGCTGCAAGAAAAGAAAGGAAGCAAAAAATTTATAGCTAAATGAATAATTTGGTTGTCGTGAAGTTCGGCAACAGAGCAGCATGTAGGGGCGAGGTTCTTGCTATCTAGCTGTAACTCTCCGTTAGCTGCTCGGACAGAGAATGAATATTATTGGCCGCCGGTGATTTGTGGAAGAGGATGCGCACAACCGTTGAAAATTGGGCCGCCTGCTTACATGACGCGAACTTTAGCGTACAGTCACCTATCCGTGAACCCCTCACTCGTCATGTTGCACTGCCGCAACAGATCAGGCTTGGTGTGCGTCCGCACTGAAAGAATTCGTCTTTGGCCATCACGCAATATACGTATTTGTATGTGGGTGTGAGTGAGAGTGTCCGAATGAACAGACAAACCACTTAAGTAAAGAGAATTTTGCAAGGAATACAAAAACATAGGCCTATTACTAAATCAGTAAACACATTGCGACATAAAAAGAAAACAGTTAGGTACTGACAGTCATAGAACGTATATAGAATTACAAGCAGAACGTGATGCATTAGGTTATAGGCGAATGTTAGAATCCGTGAATATTTAAAATTATTTCTACAAAACTTTCCTCGTTGTCGTTTACGATTTTCATATTCTGTTACTGTTACGTTACAGCTACATTTTTGGTGTATTTCTAAACTGACATATAGATTAGATCGTTCATACGGAATATTTGGTGCCTTGTGGGTCTGATTCACGTAGTTACTAAGCTCGCGGGCTGGCTCGTCAGCGACGCGACAGGAGCGCTCCTAGCACATAAGGTCAGAACTACAACGTCCATGACGGTAATGTGTATGGGGTTTACGCACCGCTATCAATGGCACCCCATTCCCGACACGTCACGGCAACAAATAATGCGACAAACACCACGTTTTTGAGAGTGCACTCATTTTATGTTCACCTCATTATCAGATGCTTACATGTATTTACGCGTCGTGAATATTGTTTCATTACTTGCTATGTTTTACAAGTATGAGAAAGAACAGAGAAACAAAACCTATTAGGGTCAACTTTGCGATTTTTGTGCGCAGCCAGACCATTAAAGAGTTTGAAATTTAGTGGGATAATATCAACAAAAAATATATTCAGCAATAACTTTCTTCTTAAGTGGTCAGATACGCATAGGAATCGTGCTTTGAGGATTCCGTACGAATATATGTACACTGACAGTTTATAGATTCCGCCAATCGAGAATCTAGGTGTATTTAGCCTGTTATTGGCAGATAACGCTCGGGGAGCTTCCAACAATATTGAGAACTTTTTTTGCGTTTGAAATCGGATAACATACGATAAACGAAATATGTTTCCATGCGATACGCTTGCAAATTAATAATTTCCTGATATCTTCCGTTACTTATACTGTGAAACGGGAATTACCCCATAGATTCTAAGGAGCGAGTTTGATAGTGCCAAAATGTGTGAAGTAAATGTCCGTATATTTTGATCGCATTTACTTAAAAACTTAACTTCGTTACAGCACCAAAGGGCCGTAGACCTTATGGTGTGACAGACATTTCAGCTTGATACGTCTGCCCCATCTTGAGTATAATGAGACTTCAGAGGTGGACCGACATAGGGACAGATAACAAACGACAAAATGTTGTTCCGCGTAACATAATCACAAATTAACCGTTTCGAATATTTCCATTTTGGTGTGCTGTGAAGCGTTTCTTCTTGTCAAATTTTATTATTCCAGGCCATTGAGAAGTACCCTACGGGTTTTGATTAGTGGGTTTGCGAGTCTGAAAATATGCAACATAAATGGTCGCATCTTTTGATTGGTTTGAGTTAAGAGCGGACATTTTTTATACCGCCAAGGGACCATAGACCTTAGAATGTGACACATATTTCAACTAATATATCTTGCCGTTCTTGAGAATAAGGGGTCTTAACAGACAGGCAGACAGACAGTTGGACAATAAATGACAAAAAATTTCTTTCAGGTGATGTAATTATAAATTAACACTTTTGGATTAATTCCTTTTCTGCACTTCAAACTTTGCTTCTTGCCAAATACCATGAATCGATGTCAAAGGACCGGCCGGTGTGGCCATGCGGTTCTAGAAGCTTCAGTCTGGAACCGCGTGACCGCTACGTACGCAGGTTCGAATCCTGCCTCGGGCATGGATGTGTGTGATGTCCTTAGGTTAGTTAGGTTTAATTAGTTCTAAGTTCTAGGCGACTGATGACCTCATAAGTTAAGTCGCATAGTGCTCAGAGCCATTTGAACCATTTATGTCAAAGGAAAGTATTCTACAGGTTTTGATGAGAGAGTTTACGAGTACCAAAATACGTGAATTAAATGGGCGTATATTTTGACCGTATTGACTTAGAAACTTCAATTTTGTACACCGCCAGTGGACTGTACACTTTAGCATGTGACATAAATTTTAACTTGATAAATCTACCAGATCGCATGAAAAATAATTTTTAACAGTCGGACAGTCTGGCGAACTTACGGACGGACAAAAAAGTGATCCCATAAGGGTTCCATTTCTACCAGTTCAGGAACAGACCCACGAAATTTGCTAAAAAATACTTTTGATTACTAACAGCACAGTCGTGGGCTGTTTCTGTAACACTGATTTAGGCCATCACTTCTTTGTTCAAAAAAGTTTAAAAATCTAAATTATTTTAACTGAGCGTATGTCGACTGTATTACACAGAGGCCATACTGGAAAAGTTTGAACAACAGAATGGTGCGTATCCGAAAATGCGTCAAGGGCGGAGTACAGCGCGAGCGCCTCACTCTCTCACACACTAATTTTCCGCTGGCCGGACTGAACCAATCGCTGGCCGGATCTGGCTCACGTGCCGTCCGTTGCCCATTCGTGGATTGGATATGGCTCTTTGCGACGTACTTGCCGCCGCTGCTTATTACACATTTCTGGCAGCTGAAGTGTTTGTCAGACGCGACTCATTTTAATACGTCGGGACTACATTGTTCTAGGTGACAAAAAAATGGTTCAAATGGCTCTGAGCACTATGGGACTTAACATCTGTGGTCATCAGTCCCCTAGAACTTAGAACTACTTAAACCTAACTAACCTAAAGACATCACATACATCCATGTCCGAGGCAGGATTCGAACCTGCGACCGTAGCATTCGCGCGGTTCCGGACTGCGCGCCTAGAACCTATAGACCACCGCGGCCGGCTCTAGGTGACAGTCACTTGCCTATCGCATAACCCTACTAATAATTATACAGCAAATCTTGCTCAAAACGGAATCGCATGGGACTAAAATAATTTTCCAAATCGTACAAGTTTCAGGATCACACAAAACTCAATATGCTACGTAAAATTTGTCAGGTACAATGCACAAAACAACAGTAAAATTTTTAGTTATATATTTACTCTACTCACGTACCTTCATTCCAGCACAGTAGATGTTCATTTACTGTATATTGGACCAAACAACACTGGACTATAATCCTAATTGAAAAATAACATGGCATTTCTATATTTTACTCGAACTTTAAATTCATTTATTATTGTATGTACATACATAATATCCCCATTTTATTTGCTTTGAATTTCGCTTTATTTGCCACATATCAAGGAGAGAATCCTGTTTTAATATGCTGTTCAAAATTGTTTTTTTTTCTAGGCAATTTTTTGCACTATGCAATAGTTCCAAAAAGTTGGGAGAATTTATGTGTGCTGAAAACTTCATAACATTGTTTATGTATGCAATGGCATCTTCAGGTGTATTAATTTTTCTAGGGACAGCGTTCTGCTGCTTTTCGTCATCCTTTGTTTCTTCTTTATCATCCTCTGTGTTGCAGATTTCTATTTAATCTGTTGCTGAGGTGAAAGTGGAGTGAGTTGACAGAAAGTCCTCATTTGGTATGTAATCATCTGCACAACATGAAATGTTTCGCATTTTCATTAATTCAGCAATTGATGCACCACTTTCTTGAACTTCGATGGCCACAGAAGCGTCTAGTTCTTGATCCCCAAACCCTGCTTTGTTGAAGCACTTCGTGGCAGTTTCGGGTTTTATTTCCTTTATTGCCAAGTCAATCCAATATACTGGATCGAGGACAGAAACTGACAGTGCAAGAGAAAACGCACTTTCGGCTTCTTCCACACACAAAAAGAGAGATTGCATCAGTAATCACCCATGATGACACTTCAATGTGTAAATAACGCCCTGGTTCATGAGTTGTGTGAGGCTGGTTCAACCTGGAAGGAACTAAGCCAATTTCACATTTAATAACATTGCTTTTGGGTGGCAGGTTGCATTGTCTAGGAAAAGGAGAACTTGACGATTTCCATTTTTGATTTTGACATTGAAAGAGCCCAGCCATTCTTCCATGAGACCACTCACCATCCGCGCCTTTTTATTGCATCGTCATGTGACTGTAAAATTACTGACATCTACGTTTTTTAAACAACGCGGTTTTGCCGCCTTTCTAATCACCAGTGGCTTTTCCATTTTCCCTAACATGTTTCTAAGCAGAAGTACAGTGTGTTTTTCATTGGACATTTTTCCGTCGATGCACTTTTTACCTCGATTTACTTGACTAGCGATTTTGAAGGCAGCGCGATAATACAGTGCCTTGTTATCGGCATTGAACACGTCTTTCTGGTCATAATTCAAAATTAAGTTGGACAGTAGTGTCTTCCATTCTGCTGCTACACTTCCCTGTACATCCTTAGCTTCCCTACACACTTCATTCCACACAATGTGATGCCTAGCTCTGAAACTCTGCAGCCATCGTGTGGATGTGATTTTTCAATTGTGCATAGAACACAAAATTTCGGCAATCGACCACGTTGCCATCATCAGGCGCGCTGATGTACTGACTGGCGGTGGGCCGGCACCATGTATATATAGGACAATCCTCCTCCCCCTCCCCCTCCCCCTCAGGCACTTCCTATGCGCGGTCGGTGCGGTCCGCGCCCTGTGCCCCGCGCGCGGTTCAGGTGCTGCGTCCGTTCTCCCACCGTCTGGGCGCTGCGTCCTAGGTCTTCTCGTTCAGGAGGGTCTGCCGGCACCGCTCTCGTTATTCTTCCCTCCTCCCCCAAAGTCGGTACACTCTGGGAAATATCCTTTTTCTTCTTCATCTGGGTGATCGCGGATTCCCACGCCTTGCTAAGGATGTAACCGCTGTCGCGATTTAGTTGTGGCTCCCTTACTCTGATCTCTATGGCTGCTTTGATGACACAGTCCCAGTAATTGTAAGTCTGTGTCAGGACTTTGGTTTGGCGATAATCCATGTTGTAGAGTTCCGACAGGCAATGAACAACGATTGCCAACTTACTGGGCTGTTGCAGGCTAGTATGCCGTTGATGTTCTCGGCATCGGTCCTCAATGATACGAATGGTCTGCCCTATGTATACACTACCGCATTGGCAAGGTATCTGATAAACCCCTGATTTACGTAGACCTAGGTTGTCCCTGACACTAACAAGAAGGCTCTTGGATTTGCTTGCAGGACTGAAGATGGTTTTCACTTGGTGTTTACGTAAAATGCGTCCATTTTTATCTGGATAAGGCCCCAAAAAAAGGCGTCCACTCTCACCAGTTGTCGCAAATGTGTACATGGAACATTTCGATGAGGAAGCTCTTGATCAGCACATCTAAAACCCACCTGTTTCTTTAGATTTGTGGATGATACCTTCGTTATCTGGCCACATGGAAGAGATAAACTGACAGACTTCCTCAGACATCTCAACTCCAGACACGAGAATATTAAGTTCACCATGGAGATCGAAAAGGATGGAATGCTCCCTTTCGTAGATGTTTTGATTAGAAGACGATCTGACGTCACTTTGGGACACAGCGTGTATAGGAAGAAGACGCACACCGATTTTAACCTACATGCGGATGGCTGCCACCACCCGGCACAAAATAATGGCGTGATCAAAACTCTTGTACACAGAGCTCACACCATCTCCGACAGGGACAGCTTCCAACAAGAATTGGACCATCTGAAGACCGTGTTTCGGAGGAACAGTTACAAGGAAGGGCAAATTCGGAAGGCTGTACATTCCACACCTGCAACACCGGCGGAAACTTAGGGTAAACCTCAGGAGGAGGCGGCCTTGGCTATTATTCCGTTTTGTGGGGCCTAATCCGGAAAAATTGGACGTATTTTATATAAATACCAAGTGAAAACCATCTTCCGTCCTCCAAGTAAAACTAAGAGCCTTGGTCTACGTAAATCAGGGGTTTATCAGATACCTTGCCAATGCGGTAGTGTATACATAAGGCAGACCATTCGCACCACTGAGGACCAATGCCGAGAACATCAACGGCCCACTAGATTGCAAGAGCCCAGTGAGTTGGCAATCACTGATCATTGCCTGTCGGAACTCCACAGCATGGACCATGGGTCAGTGAAGTGAAGTGGAAGGAAGACAAGGATTTCTGGTCAGATGAGTATCGGGTAATATCAACAGCAGCATAAAATGATATAACAGGTGTAGGCTTCGTTATGAATAGGAAGGTAGGGCAGAGGGTGTGTTACTGTGAACAGTTCAGTGACCGGGTTGTTCTAACCAGAATCGACAGCAGACCAACACCGACAACGATAGTTCAGGTATACATGCCGACGTCGCAAGCTCAAGATAAACAGATAGAGAAAGTGTATGAGGATATTGAACGGGTAGTGCGGTATGTAAAGGGGGACGAAAATCTAATAGTCATGGGCGACTAGAATGCAGTTGTAGGGGAAGGAGTAGAAGAAAAGGTTACAAGAGAATATGGGCTTGGGGCAAGGAATGAAAGAGGTGAAAGACTAATTGAGTTCTGTAACAAGTTTCAGCTAGTAATAGCGAATACCCTGTTCAAGAATCACAAGAGGAGGGGGTATACTTGGAAAAGGCCGGGAGATACGGGAAGATTTCAATTAGATTACATCAGGGTCAGACAGAGATTCCGAAATCAGATACTGGATTGTAAGGCGTACCCAGGAGCAGATATAGACTCAGATCACAATATAGTAGTGATGAAGAGTAGGCTGAACTTCAAGACATTAGTCAGGAAGAATCAATACGCAAAGAAGTGGGATACGGAAGTACTAAGGAATGACGAGATACGTTGAAGTTCTCTAACGATATAGATACAGCAATAAGGAATAGCCCATTAGTCAGTACAGTTGAAGAGGAATGGACATCTCTAAAAAGGGCCATCACAGAAGTTGGGAAGGAAAACATAGGTACAAAGAAGGTAGCTGCGAAGAAACCGTGGACAACAGAAGAAATACTTCAGTTGATTGATGAAAGGAGGAAGTACAAACATGTTCAGGGAAAATCAGGAATGCAGAAATACAAGTCGCTGAGGAATAAAATAAATAGGAAGTGCAGGGAAGCTAAGACGAAATGGCTGCAGGAAAAATGTGAAAACATCGAAAAAGATATGATTGTCGGAAGGACAGACTCAGCATACAGGACAGTCAAAACAACCTTTGGTGACATTAAAAGCAACGGTGGTAACATTAAGAGTGCAACGGGAATTCCACTGTTAAATACAGAGGAGAGAGCTGATAGGTAGAAAGAATACATTGAAAGCCTCTATTAGGGTGAAGATTTGTCTGATGTGATAGAATAAGAGACAGGAGTCGATTTAGAAGAGATAGGGGATTCAGTATTAGAATCGGAATTTAAAAGAGCTTTGGAGGACTTACGGTCAGATAAGGCAGAAGGGATAGATAACATTCCATCATCATCATCATCATCATCATCATTTAAGACTGATTATGCCTTTCAGTGTTCAGTCTGGAGCATAGCACCCCTTATACAGTTCCTCCATGATCCCCTATTCAGTGCTAACATTGATGCCTCTTCTGATGTTAAACCTATTACTTCAAAATCATTCTTAACCGAATCCAGGTACCTTCTCCTCGGTCTGCCCCGACTCCTCCTACCCTCCACTGCTGAATCCATGAGTCTCTTGGGTAACCTTGCTTCTCCCATGCGTGTAACATGACCCCACCATTTAAGCCTGTTCGCCCTGACTGCTACATCTATAGAGTTCATTCCCAGTTTTTCTTTGATTTCCTCATTGTGGACACCCTCCTGCCATTGTTCCCATCTGCTAGTACCTGCAATCATCCTAGCTACTTTCATATCCGTAACCTCAACCTTGTTTATAAGGTAACCTGAATCCACCCAGCTTTCGCTCCCATACAACAAAGTTGGTCGAAAGATTGAACGGTGCACAGATAACTTAGTCTTGGTACTGACTTCCTTCTTGCAGAAGAGAGTAGATCGTAGCTGAGCGCTCACTACATTAGCTTTGCTACACCTCGCTTCCAGTTCTTTCACTATGTTGCCATCCTGTGAGAATATGCATCTTAAGTACTTGAAATAGTCCACCTGTTCTAACTTTGATTCTCCTATTTGGCACTCAATCCTTTTATATTTCTTTCCAACTGACATTACTTTCGGTTTGGAGATGCTAATCTTCATACCATCGTCCTTACATTTCTGATCTAGCTCTGAAATATTACTTTGCAAACTTTCAATCGAATCTGCCATCACAACTAAGTCATCCGCATATGCAAGACTGCTTATTTTGTGTTCACATATCTTAATCTCACCCAGCCAGTCTATTGTTTTCAACATATGATCCATGAATAATATGAACAACAGTGGAGACAGGTTGCAGACTTGTCTTACCCCTGAAACTACTCTGAACCATGAACTCAATTTACCGTCAACTCTAACTGCTGCCTGACTATCCATGTAAAGACCTTTAATTGCTTGCAAAAGTTTGCCTCGTATTCCATAATCCTGTAGAACAGACAATAACTTCCTCCTAGGAACCCAGTCATATGCCTTTTCTAGATCTATAAAGCATAGATACAATTCCCTGTTCCACTCATAACACTTCTCCATTATTTGCCGTAAGCTAAAGATCTGGTCCTGACAACCTCTAAGAGGCCTAAACCCACACTGATTTTCATCCAATTGGTCCTCAACTAATACTCGCACTTTCCTTTCAACAATACCTGAGAAGATTTTACCCACAACGCTGATTAAAGAGATACCTCTGTAGTTGTTACAATCTTTTCTGTTTCCATGTTTAAAGATTGGTGTGATCACTGCTTTTGTCCAGTCTGATGGAACCTGTCCCGACTCCCAGGCAATTTCAATTATCCTGTGTAGCCATTTAAGACCTGACATTCCACTGTATTTGATGAGTTCAGACTTAATTTCATCCACCCCAGCCGCTTTATTGCACTGCAATCTATTGACCATTTTTTCCACTTCCTCAAATGTGATCCTATTTCCATCATCATTCCTATCCCATTCTACCTCGAAATCTGAAACATTACTGATCGCATTTTCACCTACATTGAGCAACTCTTCAAAATATTCCCTCCATCTTCCCAAGGCATCCACAGGATTCACCAGCAGTTTTCCTGACCTGTCCAAAATACTTGTCATTTCCTTCTTACCTCCCTTTCGAAGACTGCTAATTACACTCCAGAATGGTTTTCCAGCAGCTTGACCCATAGTCTCCAACCTGTTTCCAAAGTCTTCCCACGATTTCTTCTTGGATGCTGCACTTATCTGTTTGACTTTGTTTCTTTCTTCAACATAACTTTCTCTGTCTACCTGGGTTCTGGTATGTAGCCATTTTTGATACGCCTTCTTTTTCCTTTTACAGGCTGCCTTGACTGTATCATTCCACCAAGCTGTTTGCTTCTTCCTACTTTTACACACTACTGTTCCAAGACATTCTTTAGCCACTTCTAGTACTGTGTCCCTGTACCTTGTCCATTCCTTTTCCAATGACTGTAATTGGCTACATTCAACTAACTGGTACCTTTCTGAGATCGCTGTTATGTACTTGTGCCTGATTTCCGTATCCTGAAGTTTCTCCACTCTTATCCTCCTACATATGGACCTGACCTCCTGCACTTTCGGCCTCACAATCCCAATTTCACTGCAGATTAAATAATGATCAGTGTCATCAAAGAATCCCCTGAATACACGTGTGTCCCTCACAGCCTTCCTGAATTCCTGATCTGTTATTATATAGTCAATGACAGATCTGGTTCCCCTGCCTTCCCAAGTATACCGGTGAATGTTCTTATGTTTAAAAAAGGAGTTTGTGATTACTAAGCCCATACTGGAACAGAAATCCAAGATTTGTTTCCCGTTCCTGTTGGCCTCCATATCCTCTCCAAATTTATCCATAATCTTTTCATACCCTTCTGTTCGATTTCCAATCCTGGCGTTAAAATCACCCATGGGCAGAACACTGTCCTTGTCCTTTACTCTAACAACTACATCACTGAGTGCCTAATAAAAACTATCCATCTTATCTTGATCTGTCCCTTCACTATGCGAATATACTGACACAATCCTAATTTTCTTGCTAGACACTGTCAAATCTATCCACATCAGTCGTTCGTTTACATACCTTATTGCAACTACACTGGATTCCATTTCTCTCCTGATGTAAAGCCCTACACCCCATTGTGCTATTCCTGCTTTGACTCCTGACAGGTAGACCTTGTATTCTCCCACTTCCTCTTCTTTCTCAGCCCTTACCCGAATGTCACTAACAGCTGAAACGTCCAGCCCCATCTTACTTGCAGCCTCTGCCAGCTCTACCTTCTTCCCAGAGTAGCCCCCATTGATATTAATAGCTCCCCATCTCATTACCATTTGTTTGCCAAGTCGTATCTTAGGAGTCCCTGGTTTGTCAGTTAGAGGTGGGACTCCGTCACCTCCAAAGGTCCGAGGCATTTTGCTCTGATTGTTGCCAGCATCATATTTAAAGTACCAGGGAAGCAGGTTGCTAGCCTTACTTGCCCCGAGTCCCATTGGGTTTTACCCCTAACGGCTGAGGGACTAACCGGTGGATTTGGTAGTCTTTGCCGTATGAGCACAAAGGTGACCACGACTCAGAATATGTCCGAGATGCCCAGCCTTATTCCAAAGTAATTGGTATCCCGACTGTCGGGACCACTTACTTGGCCACTCATACCTTGCCCGTGGTTCATGAACTAGGACATGACTACAGGAACCCACACCATGAACCACAACATTCCATCAGAATTTCTAAAATCATTAGGGGAAGTGGCAACAAAACGACTATTCACGTTGGTGTGAGTCTGGCGATATACCATCTGACTTTCGGAAAAGCATCATCCACACAATTCCGAAGACGGCAAGAGCTGACAAGTGCGAGAATTATCGCACAATCAGCTTAACAGCTCATGCATCGAAGCTGCTTACAAGAATAATATACAGAAGAATGGAAAAGAAAATTGAGAATGCGCTAGGTGACTATCAGTTTGGCTTTAGGAAAAGTAAAGGGACGACAGATGCAATTCTGACATTACGACTAATAATGGAAGCAAGGCTAAGGAAAAACAAGACACTTTCATAGGATTTGTCGACCTGGAAAAAGCGTTCGACAATATAAAATGGTGCAAGCTGTTCGAGATTCTGAAAAAAGTAGGGGTAAGCTATAGGGAGAGACGGGTCATATACAATATGTACAACAACCAAGAGGGAATAATAAGAGTGGACGATCAAGAACGAAGTGCTCGTATTAAGAAGGGTGAAAGACAAGGCTGTAGCCTTTCGCCCCTACTCTTCAATCTGTACATCGAGGAAGCAATGATGGAAATAAAAGAAAGGTTCAGGAGTGGAATTAAAATACAAGGTGAAAGGATATCAATGATACGATTCGCTGATGACATTGCTATCCTGAGTGAAAGTGAAGAAGAATTAAATGATCTGCTGAACGGAATGAACAGTCTAATGAGTACACAGTATGGTTTGAGAGTAAATCGGAGAAAGACGAAGGTAATGAGAAGTAGTAGAAATGAGAACAGCGAGAAACTTAACATCAGGATTGATGGTCACGAAGTCAATGAAGTTAACGAATTCTGCTACCTAGGCAGTAAAATAACCAATGACGGACGGAGAGCAAGGAGGACATCAAAAGCAGACTCGCTATGGCAAAAAAGGCATTTCTGGCCAAGAGAAGTCTACTAATATCAAATACCGACCTTAATTTGAGGAAGAAATTTCTGAGGATGTACGTCTGGAGTACAGCATTGTATGGTAGTGAAACATGGACTGTGGGAAAACCGGAACAGAAGAGAATCGAAGCATTTGATATGTGGTGCTATAGGCGAATGTTGAAAATCAGTTGGACTGATAAGGTAAGGAATGAGGTGGTTCTACGCAAAATCGGAGAGGAAAGGAATATTTGGAAAACACTGATAAGGAGAAGGGACAGGATGATAGGACATCTGCTAAGACATGAGGGAATGACTTCCATGGTACTCGAGGGAGCTGTAGAGGGCAAAAACTGTAGAGGAAGACAGAGATTGGAATACGTCAAGCAAATAATTGAGGACGTAGGTTGCAAGTGCTACTCTGAGATGAAGAGGTTAGCACAGGAAAGGAATTCGTGGCGGGCCGCATCAAACCAGTCAGTAGACTGATGACCAAAAAAAAAAAAAAAAATGCTCACTCATACCACGCTGTTTACCCGAGATTTATTTCGTCATCCTGTGGATGGCTTAAACTCCGTAATTCCAAGATCTTTAGCGACTTTGAGAGCCTCACTGTACAACATGGGTCCACATGAAGATAAATTTTTTTCCCGCGCACTTACGACTATTTCCACACTATTTCGTTAATTTCTTCGTTCCCAGTCTTCTGCGCCTTTCTTTTCATCTGCCTGTTCCCTTTCATCCATTCGCCCGAAATGTTCATCCCTTGTTTCTTAAAGTCTCATAAATTTATGTTTTACTGCATTTGAAATACAACATAATTTCGCGCACAGAGGGTTTGTCTTTCTCACTCGCCTCGATTAAGTCAATCTCTTCTTTAGTTGTTAATGACACGTACCGTTTGTTCGACATTGTGTTATTGTATCTTTTAAAAGTGCTACTAGTCAATGAAACTGGAAGAAAAAAATGACCTTGCCGGGTAAAACCATTGTTTAACGGAGCAATACCAACCTCTTTCACTGCGCACATTGCAGCAGAGTGTCGGTAGATGCCCAACAATGTTCCTATATGTGCCGGTGTGCGTCAATAATGAGGAAAACGAGAAAGCCGACAAACAGAGCGCTGACGAACGAACCGTTTGCTTTGATGTACTGTGCAGACACTGAGTGTAACTTATTCGTCGTTGCACAGAGCGGGGTGGTTTTAGATCTACAGCGCTGCGCTTCACTGGATCTCTTTTTTTGGTTGTGCGCCGCTTAACAAAGGTGTTGAAAGTAACATCCTTGCGAATATCTAATGTACTGTAATACACAACTACTTTGTAGGCTCTTTTTCGCATTATACCTTGAATTATTAAGTATGTTCTAAGATTTGCTTTCCTTTCCGCGTTAGGAACGTTGCGCTTTATAGAGAAGTTAGCATATAAAAGTGCGCTGAATGCGTCGGGACTGAAATACTTGTACGATTTGGGCAGATTTCTGAATTATACACGTGCCGATATGAGCAAGTTTTTTGTTCTAACTGCTTCGTAATTAATAATTATACTAACTGCTCAGTAATTACGAGGATCACTCCAAAAGAAATGCACACTTTTTTTCAATCCATCTTTTATTCTACATGTTTGAAAGTTTTACACTGTGTAGATACATCCTTTAGGAACAATATTTTCATTTCTCCACATTATTTCCATCCCTCTCAACTGCCTTACGCCATCTTGGAACCAGCGCTTGTATACCCGCACGGTATAATTCTGGACCAACCTCTTGGAGCCACTGTTTGGCAGCGTGCACAAGGGAGTCATTATCTTCAAATCTTGCTCCTCGAAGAGAGTCTTTCAGTTTCCCAAAGAGATGATAGTCAAATAGAACCAGGTCAGGACTGTAAGCCAGGTGTTTCAGTGTTGTCCATCCGAGTTTTGTGAACGCTTCCATGGTTTTTTGACTGACATGAGGCCGTGCATTGTCATGCAACAGCAAAACATCGTGCTTTTGCCGATGTGGTCGAACACGACTCAGTCGAGCTGGAAGATTCTTCAGTGTCGTCACATATGCATCGGAATTTATGGTGGTTACACTTAGCATGATGTCCACAAGCAAGAGTCTTTCAGAATCGAAAAACACCGTAGTCATAATTTTTCCAGTAGAAGGTTTGGTTTTGAATTTTTTTTTCCTTGGGTAAGTTGGATGATGCCACTCTGTTGATTGCCTCTTCGCCTCTTGTGAAAAATGATGGAGCTATGTTCCATCACCTGTCACAGTTCTTCTAAGAAATTCATCTGCACCATTCTCGTACTGTTCCAAAAGTTCGCTGCACCGTTTTTCTTGTTTCTTTGTGAGCCACTGTAAACATCCTGGGAACCCAACGGGCACAAACCTTTTTTAACGCCAACACTTTCAGTATTCTGCAAACACATCCTTCCGCTATCCCAACAGCGTGACAATTCGTTCACTTTCATGCGTCTGTCAGCAGTTACCAATTCGTTACCTCCTGCACATTGTCGGGTGTGTGTGCAGTAAGAGGCCTGCCCGCTTTCATCACGTAACCTGCTTGCCCACCGACTAACTGTACTGTGATCGACAGAAGCATCTTCATACACCATTTTCAACCTCTTGTGGATGTTTCCCACTGTCTCGTTTCCACAGCACAGGAATTCTATGTCAGCACGTTGCTTCTGACGAACATCAAGTGTAGCAGCCGTCTTGAAGACATGCTGTGACGCCGCCACTCACGGGAACAGGTTGAACTAAGTTTGAAAACAAGCGGGAAAGATGAATCTACACACTGTAAAACTTTCACACATGCAGAATGAAAACTGTATTTCTACAAAAATAGTGTGCATTTATTTTGGAGTGACCCTCGTAATAACTGCAGTCAAGATAGTGGACAGAAGTGAAAATGCATAAGGTTCCAAACACTGGGAGAATTATCTTTAAGAATAATAATACTTGTAGAATCTCCAACTGCGTGAAATAACATGAGGTATGGCGTCTCTCGCAATTACAAAAATGTTAACTGCGGTGCACCAAGAGACCATGGGCACAACGAAATGCACAGAGCAGAGTGTCTCGAGTATCCGAGTATCACTACTGCAGACTTGGGGCCACTCGAGCCAGCAGACCTGTAGCCACTGTATGTGTTCCTGTGTAATGGGACGGTCTGTGGTGCATGCCTGAGGAGCTGAAGTAGCAGTCACCAAACTGCACCATGAACGTCCCATGCGGGCCGAATCAAATACACTCCTGGAAATTGAAATAAGAACACCGTGAATTCATTGTCCCAGGAAGGGGAAACTTTATTGACACATTCCTGGGGTCAGATACATCACATGATCACACTGACAGACCCACAGGCACATAGACACAGGCAGCAGAGCATGCACAATGGCGGCACTAGTACAGTGTATATCCACCTTTCGCAGCAATGCAGGTTGCTATTCTCCCATGGAGACGATCGTAGAGATGCTGGATGTAGTCCTGTGGAACGGCTTGCCATGCCATTTCCACCTGGCGCCTCAGTTGCACCAGCGTTCGTGCTGGACGTGCAGACCGCGTGAGACGACGCTTCATCCAGTCCCAAACATGCTCAATGGGGGACAGATCCGGAGATCTTGCTGGCCAGGGTAGTTGACTTACACCTTCTAGAGCACGTTGGGTGGCACGGGATATATGCGGACGTGCATTGTCTTGTTGGAACAGCAAGTTCCCTTGCCGGTCTAGGAATGGTAGAACGATGGGTTCGATGACGGTTTGGATGTACCGTGCACTATTCAGTGTCCCCTCGACGATCACCAGTGGTGTACGGCCAGTGTAGGACATCGCTCCCCACACCATGATGCCGGGTGTTGGCCCTGTGTGCCTCGGTCGTATGCAGTCCTGATTGTGGCGCTCACCTGCACGGCGCCAAACACGCATACGACCATCATTGGCACCAAGGCAGAAGCGACTCTCATCGCTGAAGACGACACGTCTCCATTCGTCCCTCCATTCACGCCTGTCGCGACACCACTGGAGGCGGGCTGCACGATGTTGGGGCGTGAGCGGAAGATGGCCTAACGGTGTGCGGGACCGTAGCCCAGCTTCATGGAGCCGTTTGCGAATGGTCCTCGTCGATACCCCAGGAGCAACAGTGTCCCTAATTTGCTGGGAAGTGGCGGTGCGGTCCCCTACGGCACTGCGTAGGATCCTACGGTCTTGGCGTGCATCCGTGCGTCGCTGCGGTCCGGTCCCAGGTCGACGGGCACGTGCACCTTCCGCCGACCACTGGCGACAACATCGATGTACTGTGGAGACCTCACGCCCCACGTGTTGAGCAATTCGGCGGTACGTCCACCCGGCCCCCCGCATGCCCACTATACGCCCTCGCTCAAAGTCCGTCAACTGCACATACGGTTCACGTCCACGCTGTCGCGGCATGCTACCAGTGTTAAAGACTGCGATGGAGCTCCGTATGCCACGGCAAACTGGCTGACACTGACGGCGGCGGTGCACAAATGCTGCGCAGCTAGCGCCATTCGACGGCCAACACCGCGGTTCCTGGTGTGTCCGCTGTGCCGTGCGTGTGATCATTGCTTGTACAGCCCTCTCGCAGTGTCCGGAGCAAGTATGGTGGGTCTGACACACCGGTGTCAATGTGTTCTTTTTTCCATTTCCAGGAGTGTATTAGTGTCACCCGCGGTTTTCAGCTGCGTTTTATAAAAATATGCATCTAGCATCTAAAAGTTGAATACAAAAACATTAACAAACGTTTAAAGTTTCTTGTACGGCCCCTAGCAGTTGAAATCTTGAAATATTCAATTCTATTTCTCTCTTCATTGATCTTAAACAACAGAATTCATATCATTATATGTGTTTATTCTTGTTTATTCATATATTTCAACAGAACACTGTGCGGACGTATCCATTTTCCAAAAATCTGAAGAGTGGAACAACGTAAGATTCCTCAATTATTTAGGAGATGGGGATTCAAAAGCTTTCAAAGCAGCTGGAAAAAGGAAGACGTATGGACAAAATGTAACCGTCACGAAACCGGAATGCACAGACCATGTAAGAAAGCGAATGCGTATGCAGATTTGACGACTGAAAACTGCATATAATGGAAAGAAATTGGAAGATGGCGAAGGATTAGATGCTAATAATAGGCTTGCAGAATCTGTGATAGACAAAATCCAAAATTATTATGATGTGGTCATCAGGCAAAATGTCAGTAGCGCAGAAGATACGAGAATAGCGCTATGGGCAGTTTTCTTGCATCTCTCTTCAGAGGACGATAAATCCAGTCATGGTCTATGACCTCAGTGAAGTGATTCACGTTGCAGAACACAGCAAAATCGTGAGAAATTCATTCACAGACTATAGTCGAGATTTTGGAATGAACTTTCAGAGATTTGTGTGATGTAAGACTACAGAAGAAATATCTCCATGACCGCACCAAGAATCACAAAGAGTCCATCAACAGCGTAATCGGGGTCAGAATTTTTGGTGTTTATTTCAATTAGTACTCTGCCTCAGTGGCAACGTTAAGTGAGGAAAATGCTGCAAAGTGTGGCGTCCTGAAAAGACTGTAACAAAGTGTCGGTCGTTTTACAATGAGACATATGTTACATTTCGATAAAGAAAGAGTTAGCGCATCAGAAAGAGCTGTTGGAGGCCATGTAGGCCATTAAACAAAACAAATACAACGGAGACGATCAGGGAAAAGGAAATGGAAGATGGGACTGAGGAGGGTACAGACAACCCATCTTGTGAAGCTATAAATCATTGGCAACTCTAATGGCTGTTTTCAGTTCGTCGTATTTTTTAAGAAATAAATTACTTTTCCTCAGCGCCTACTTGCCAGAATTTGTTCGAGTAACAGAAGATACTAATCTGAGTATTGTACATATTTAACACAGGGCTCTTCCCGTTTTGTAAATCTCAAGGAAGTTAAAGGCTTACGTACATAGAAAAATGTAGACAGTTTCTTATATTGATGACTAATTTTTAAAGAAACGGTTATTATTTCAAAATTTAACAATATTTTTAGAAATTATTATCTTAAAGTGGTAGGAAAATGGTGGCATATACGTCTTTTTCTTCTTAATAAATTATACTCAACAGTTTCTGATGAAACATAACTTACATATGAATAAATTTTACGTTATTTTAGATAGGGATTACCATTCTGCCAAGACCTTCTTAAGAGTGTGCTTTTCCTGATTAGTAACAAGCGAAAATACTTACAGAGACAGCAATATTTTATGATGTGCTTGATTTAAATTGACGCCGTTGAATTCGGCAGTGAGCTAAGCAACACTGGCCACTTACCTCAGAGACGGGGGGGGGGGGGGGGGGGGGGGGGGGGGGGAGGGGGGGGTTATGTGGTGCGAACACTACAGGTTACGGAATGTAAGAGGGGGGAATGTTTTCTTGTTTGTCTTTCAGTTCTGACAACTCAAAATCGTGTGCACATCTTACCCATCAGCTGCTATGGTATTTTTCTAAAACAAAATTTTCATGGATTCATGACTGTGCATTACACTGGCGGTCGTCTTGACACGCGGCACATTTCTGCAGCAAGAATAAAAAAATAAATTAAGGCAATTGTAATACAAGGCAATGAGCAGAAGAAAATTGATATTCAAAACATTTAGTAAGCACATGTGGTCGTGTCTCATAATGCATAACACTTTTAAATATAAGTACAGTTATAGTTATTAATAAATTTACCATACAGTCACACAGACAATACAGCAGTACTCCCTTAGGCAATTACGGTGTTACAACTTTAGGGTCGCTGAGGGTGGCAACAGTCTGAAACAGATAACAGTCGACACGAAGTGCCAACTTATAACGATCAGCAGCTGGAGTCAGCTGCCAACTTATTGAATTCTTTGTGCAGCTATTCTGCTAGTGGTTCATAATATACTAATTTATGGAGGATCCCAATTAATAATAAGAGGCCCGAGTTGCCGCATCACTGTGTCAGTAGTGGCTTTTGCAAGAATAGCTTACGGATAATACTGTTATATTTCTGTAGTGTAATCTATCTGGCATATGATACAGACGCCTTTTGAGCAACACTCATTAATGAAAAAATGCTGTTCCCGTGGCACGTATGTAGGAGTCTAACTGGATGGAACTGTAGCATTACAGGCCAAACACTTGTGGCTACTCTCAGACAGTCTTACAAATTCAGCGCTTCCGCTTAGAAGTCAAAGACCATGACCAACTACCAGAATTTTTGTTAGTTTTCGAAACATCTGCACGACATTTCATATATCCACGAAATCCTTGCCGAAATATTTTCAATATCTGAGAAATACTGTGCGAAATTTTACCAAATTCACGAAATTGTCCTCCAAAAACATCCGATCAACTAAAACTTTGAATCGAAATGCCACTCGCAGGAACATACTGCCAGCCTTGTTCAAAATCAAAGCCGGCTGCGCCAGAACAGGAAGGTTACTACCCTTCGTCACACTCCATCTGTCACTGCAGAAACTTTCTAATATACTTTTAATTATAGCTATCATACGTAATTACATATACAGAATTTCACTATCTTCCCCAAGCTGGCCTTAACTGGAGTTGTTCGTTTTTGAAGTATTTATATTTTTAACTGTCAGATAATTCATTTATCCTAACTTTCTATTAATTGTTATCCAACATAATGAAATCCACAAACCTATGGTTAGCTGTTGTAGTGTACTCCAGATACTGCCACTTATTTCTACGAACTGCAGTTTATTTTGCGTTAAAATACGTTTTCAGTTCTCAGAATGACCATTCCGGCTCAGATTTTAAAGCTTACAACATTCATAGGCACTCTGTAACAGTATGCCGATAGAGCTTCTCTAGTGCTATCCATGGACGTTTGGTTTGTTAAAATCGCTCAAGGAATATAGCAGCTATTAATTTCTGAAGGCCATAGGTATTTACAAATGCTAAATGGTTAATAACTTACGTTCTGGTTTGATGTATTGAGAAGACGTTTATACGGAAATTCTCGTCTCACTCTTCTCTCGGTGGTTGCCTAACTTTTAAATACATTTCGTTGTTGTTTTGCATGCAGCAGTATGCATTACAGCGGTAGATATTGTCTCGAAAGAAAGTTTAAGGTGTGTCATCATTAAAAAGATTTCTGCTTGGAATAAAAATGCAATGACCAATCGAGTGCTGTTTCTGTGTGTCACACACACACACACACACACACACACACACACACACACAACCACACACAAACACACATACACACACACACACACACACACACACACACACACACACGTGCCCACACACTTACTTAAACACTCAAATGTACATAAACACACAAAGACCGGAAAAGGTAATACAAACTCTTCGATAGCGTGCGATAATAATGTCTGAAAGCAGTTACGCGTTTTTTATCATTATCTGATGGCAGAATGTTAATTTCCTTAATTGAAATTAGTAGCGTTCGATCGATACTGCATTAAGTAAATTGCAGCAGCATAGAATACAGTTGCTTCACAGCAGTATGGTTGATGTAAGCATCTGGTACACTTTAACTGCTGGTGATGTGTTACTCACACTTGTTTCTTAAAGGCAGTGCTTAAACGCTCCAAATACACTTTTTCATACGGTATTTTTCATACATGGGCTTTTCATGTAAATATTATTAGGTTTTACAACAACAGAAGATCAAGTGACAGGTTGCGTTTATTTGTCGAAGAACACAATCTGTTGAGGTGAGGCTGCAGCTTTCCTGTGACACAGTAGGTGTGGTCTACCTTCTATTTCATACTAGTGGTGTTGCTACAGTTCTTTTGAAAATTATGTGTACTACTAGGACGACAAAGAATGAACACACCTTTAGACATGCTATCAGACCTCTGTATGTTGTAAGCCAAATTTGCGGTATTGCACCAGTTACTTGCTGCAGCACCATATCTGCTGAATTTCCTTCCAAAGTGCGACTTAGAAATGTTGTCAACTTCTCCATTTCTTTATGTTGGTTAATAGCAGTCACGGTTGTTGGTATGCAGTGCACTGATAATGAAAACTGGCTAACTTCAAAGAAACATTACTTGCCAGGTGCCTACCATTTATACATGTCAATCAAGTGGCTTAATTTGCTAGAGCCTGGTACAATGCTGTTTTGGTCTGTGCTAACAGGAAAGCGGTATTTGAATGACGTCATCCAATGTATGGAGCTGGTGGACTCTTTGTTAGCTCGTATCAGCTGTGAACACATGAGAGAATTTTACAAAAAAACACAGATTGTGACAATGGTTTTCTTAGGAGCAATTATAGTTTTCGTGACAGTGCCCGCAGTATGTAGTGCAGCTGGATTTCTTATACATCCTACAGCTATGGTTTATGTCTGTCTGAGAGCATACTCCCTGTTGTGGCACGTGCAATTCCTGGGAGTAGTGCTGGCAGTGAGAGCCCAATTGGGTGCCGTCAACGTGTTGATGTTGCAGAGTGTACAGCCACCTATCGCCTCGGAGGCCGACCTCGATGAAGCAGTGACGCGGGCAGCACCACCTGCTGTGGCCGCACCAGTGGGGGACAGCCTGTGGCGGTTGCAGCACGCCAGGATGGTGCTGCACAGGACTGGCCGCCTCTGCTCGCTGCACTTTGGCCCCGCCCTGTTGGTCGCCGTCCTCCACAACGCTGTCGTCATAGTCTGCATGGTGTACGCGTCTGTAGTGGTGGGAGAAGCAACAACCATACCGCCAGAAGTGATAAGAACGATTCAGCTGCATCTGTGTCTCTACCTGGCACTGGTACTCAGTCACCTTTTGGTCGCATGTTGGGCGTGTTCTTCTGCAGAAGAACGAGCCGTTAAAGTGGGACATTCAATGGCGAAGTTGCGGGTGTTGTTACGCAAGTGGAACGGATCTGATGTCTTCGATGTACCACTCCACGATTTGCGTTTCTCGGTCTGTGGCTTTTTCGTCATTGACCTACAGTTCTTTGGATCAGTGGTAACCGCTGCCTTAGCGTACTTCGTAGTAATCAAACAACTATCTCCACAGTAATGATAACTTAAACGAAATAACACAATTTTCTGCAACTGAATATACTTTTAAATTGGTTTGTGACATATCACAAGTACATATTTTGAGAGGTGAGTAATAAGCACGTATCAGAAATGAAAGAAAAGTTATAAAATCTTATTAGACTCCTTCATTCAAAAATTCTTGCCTTAAATACTTACGCTACTGTGTACATATGCTCACGTAATTGTGTATATTTATAGCTTGAAGCGTACAGTTGGTGTCACAAATTCACAATGCAATTCCTTGCTGAGCTTGAGCTTTCAACAATATGTTGTTTATTGCAGTAAGTGATTTGCAGCAAAAGATGTGTAATTACAAGAAACATACTAGCAAAACCATAATATTTTGTCTTAACAAGTTTAATGCCAACACAAACAAAAACTATATTGTAATCTACTATATGAAGACAAATTATATGGAACACATACTATTAGCGCATACTGTTTGAGCAGTCTAATAAATAACATTTTAAAGAAAATATCGCTCGCTGTTGTCATTTAATTACACACAGTATCCACCTTATTCTTGACACCCTATGCTAATATAGTCGATATAATTTCCAAGACACCCATTTCAGAATTTCGAGGGCTGATTGTTTATTAAGGTCTGAAACGGAAACCAAAGCAAAAATACGATGAAGTTCTACACATATTTGATGGTAAGTGTCTCTAGTATGCCCATCGATTGCGCCATGCCACTCATTTCAGTTTTGACCACACAGTGGCCAAGTAAAGAAGCTAGAAAATACTATATCCCGCCAAGTGTGAGTGCCTGCTGAGGGATTTCGCCTGATTTCATGCAGCCCAGATAACATAACTGTCATGCATTTCGTTCTTCATGACAATTCTTGGCCCCACACTGCAGGGGAAATGGAGGTGCTCCTGCAGTGTTTCCCATGGGAAGTGTTTGATCACCCACCATACAGCCTGGAGTTGGTTCCCCCTGATTTTCGTCTCTACTCGCGTGATCCGCTGGCTGTGAGTACATTTGGGCACAGACAACGAACTGCAGACCAGCGGCAGGAATTGACAGAAAACACCGGCGGCTGCCTTCTATGTAAAGTTTGCACAGCGTTACAACAAATGTCTAAGTCGGAGTGGTCACTATGTGAAGAAGTAGTTGTCAAATGAAGCTAACTATTACAAAGAAAACATTTTTGATTTTCACTATGGTTTCTATTTCGCGACTGATCGCACCTATATAAACGAATAGTTCTCGTGCTATATGTCCTAGAGTTTGATGCTTTTTCAGTACGAAACTAGCGTCCCTATGAAACTGTGAATACTATTCATACGTGATGTGCATCTCAGATAGCTTCGTAAATGAAAATCTACTAACAGCTTCACTTTCTTCACTATATCTAAACTTTATTGAGATGCATGGGAAGCTTTCATATACCCAAAGCAATTAAAATCTCCCTTTGTAAGGACACGAAAATTTGCCTAAATTGGGTATCTGTTATACTTCTTGAAAATTTCAGGACACATGTCGTTGAATTTCGCTCCACAAATTAGACTGAAAGAAATGTGGCTAGTGCCTTGGACTTTTGTGCACAACAAGCACATAGTTAGCAAATCTGCTAAACCCCTGAGATGTCTAATTTCAATATTTCTTTAAATTGAAAAATTATAAATTCCTTGGTTATCGTCTCTTCTCATGCAGGCAAACGCCATGGTGTTTGGGCACGCAGTTCTAACGGTTTCTCTTGGTTATTACTGCATTTGGATATTGTTGCCTTTCTGCAAGAAATTGCATCCCTCTCAAATGTAATGGCAATTCATTTCGTTTTTTGTTGTTCTGCCCAGCATTCAAGGATAATAACTTCAGCCCATCTAATGAAAGCAGCGTGGTTGATGTCACCTCTGGTGGAAAAGTGGTGGAACTTGAAGGCATTACTGTACTTTGCGAAGTTACTTGTCCTCAACTTGGACAAATTTTTCTTGTGTGTTTTGATACCAAATATTCCTCCATTTCACTTTCCTTTTTTGCAAAGTGATTGGCCAGTCCTAACTTTTCCAGTTTTATGTGAATACCTTACAAATGTTCTCACTATTGTATTGTATTTTCTTATCTTAATACTAATCTGTTTAAGAAATTTTCTGAATTTCAGCATCTTGCTTTTGGTGTTTTGTATGATACGGTTCAGCAACTACAAATTATGTTCAGGTTTTTTTTTGTTACCACATCAATTTTGTTAATATATACTTCGTTATTTACAGGATATTAACAGGAGTAAGTCCTTTCATTTGGTATTTTAATCACTTTCATTAGTAGCTTAGGCACTGGATTGTGTTATTAAATTCTTCCAGTTCAGAGCCACTGATCCAGAAGAAAGGTGTGTCAACTGATTCCCGCTTTGAAAGGTACATTTTGTGGTCTGGTTTGTGAAGAATTCCTTGAAGTATAAGCATTCCAATAAGTGTTTTTACCTCGTCGCGTGTAGTATTCAGCCAACTGTGAATACTGGAGCGTGCTGCTAAATTGGGATGAGAAGCAATGAACTGTTCTGCATATAAGTTCGTCTGTTCAGCTATCATTGTGCACAAAGCATCATCCACAAAACACATAAAACAACTCATCATATCGTTTTATTTTATGGCACAACTGTGCAACTATTACCAGTGAACAAATATTGAATATGAACTGAACTAGCATGCACAAATTCACTAGGTACCGTCTGCTGCAGTAGTGTCTCGTCGTCAGATGTTTCTGAATCGAAGTCATTTTCACTAGCCTCAACATCTGTATTTCGAAAACTTTCAGAAGTGTCACTGAAATTATCGTCACTTTCTAAAAGCAGCTTCTCAATCTCCGAATCTGATAAGCGACTTCTTTTCGCCATTGCAAAAGATCACTCACCAACGCTGCGGTAAAAACAGACGACAAAGGCGCGCTTTTGCGGCTGCTTCACAGGACGCATTATCTCGACGCGCGCTCGGGTGGACAAAGTTGTAACTAGCCTAGAAGACGCTGTGTTGCGTGACAAGAGCTGCCATCTAGTGGACGATGCTCAACTAATACCACAGCAGTGTCAATGGCAGGCCGATAACTCGTCATTCCCACTTGCTACTAGCCACAGAACGCAATGGGCGGATGTATCCGTCCAACCCACTGTGCAATAGCAGAGCATTGCCGGATATATCCGTCATGCCCACTTAAAAGATTGTTCAGAGGTGAAGTTGATGAGTTCATGAATCGCTTCTTCTCGAAAACTGATCTCTCGTACGTAATGGAAGATCGTTGTCACGAAGTAGGCGTCCTTCACCCGAAATTGCGGGTAAATAATGGTAAAATTAGCTTTGATATCTGTTGAAAACCCACCATGACTGATAATATTGTCCATGCTTCTTCTATCTTCCCTAGAGGCATAAAATTGCATTATTTCGTGTTGTGACTGACTGGATGTTTGAAGTCCCTTCAACACCGTCCGCTGTTGAGACATAACTTCATAACCTCAACAATATTGCTGTCTCTCCTGCAAAAACTGCAAGAATTAATAAGAGCTCCATTTTCACTAAATAAAGCTTATCTTCCAGTAAGACTGCAGCACTGCATTGATACCAGTGGTCATAACTTCGAACACCTTCTGTAAATAGACGTTCATTTCATATTTTTGACCTTCGTTGACCTTCAAAGACATTACAGTTACACATCATTTGATTTGTCTCGATAGTCGCTATCAGAAAATAAGTACCAAAATACAGCATTCTATTTATTAAAACAAATTTGACTTCCATATCTCTGACTCGACCCCACCTAGCAACAAAAAACCGTCGTCATATTATGGCCCCCGTCATCCCATGCAACATTTGTCCCACAAACTCTTCAGCTACCATCATACTTTCGGAGTTATTCTAGGTGGCAATAGTTACTGACACACCCTGTAGACATCACAACAGTAAACGAACGAGTAGCTTGAATTATCAGAAGGGATAGGAAACAGAAGTACTGTTCCATGAGGTGACGGATTAGTATTTTATAACTGAAATTTTGTAGAATTCTGAGGAAGGTTCTGAAGATGGTAAGACATGATACGACACAAGGGTGACCAAAAGGAACCGAATTATAGTTGTATGACTGGGGTCGTAACTGATTAACAATAGAACGTGTCAGACAGCAACAAGTTGATCACTGAACTCTTAGGAAGCTAGATTCAAATTTTGTTCGAAGTCGTCCGCAAAATCCACTTCTAAACTCCCTAGGAACGTCGTATGCGATATCCACTTCTGAAGACGCTGGCAGATACTGTAGTACCATAAGAAGTAGTATAGAATTTATACTTTTTGGTCCATGCATGTCACTTTTTTTGTGTATCAATTTAAAGTACCTAGGTGTTGGTCTATGGCTGAAAATAATGAACAAAAAGTAAATAAACAGCAAACAACTTCGATGTTCAAATTAAATGTAACTCACATGTCGCAATTACAACATAATTTGGTTGTTACATCTACATGACTACACCTACAGGATTTCTTTGCAATCCAGAATTACGTACCTAGCAGTGGGTTCATCGAACTACCGTCGGACTATTTCTCTCCCGTCCCACCCTATAACAGCGTGCGGGAAAAACGACCACTTAAATCTTTTCCTACGAGCCCGGAATTACATTATTACTATGGTAATTTCTTCCTGTGTAAGTTCCCGAGGCATTCAGAATAGATGTCGGTGATTGAAATTTCGTGAAAAAATCTCGCAGCAACGAAAAACTCTTTTGTTTTCATGAATGTCACCCCAACTAGCTTATCAAATCTAGAATTCAATCTCCCCTATTTCGTGACACTACAAGTTGTGTTACGTTCCTTGGACGTTTTTGGCGTGCACCGTCAATCACGTCTGTCAAGGATCCCATACCGCGCAGGAATACTATAGCAGTGGACGGACAAACGTAGTGTAGGCAGTGTTTTCAGTAGACCTGTTGCGTATTCTTAGTGTGCGACCAACAAAATGCAGTCTTTCGTTCGCCTACCCCACAAAAGTATGTTTGCGATCGTTCCAGTTTAAGTTTTACTGGGTACTGAGATGAATTGACAGTATTTGGACTTGTGTTTTGTCATGTAAACGAAGTTAATTATTGTTGCTGGACGCAGCTTTCGTGTTTAATGTATGCCTCATTCAACAGAGTACACTCCTCGTACACCACATGTAACTATATCAAAGTATTAAATTGTTACTGATGCAATCGAGTTGCAGTGGTCATCTAAACTTGCCGTTTTGAAGCAAAGGAAATTATTATAGCGAAATATGGCAACTAAGAAGCGGACTATCCAAATAAACAAACATTTACAGTTCAAAATGTTGCAGTGGGTCTACTACACAGTAATGTAAATTAGGAGCAAATTCCATTAGAAGATCGTTATCAGGAAAACCAGCCCTCATAATGCAAACTGCCACTACAAGAACGAAAGTTTTCAAACATTTTAATAAGTAACGAGGAAAGTGGACGCATTCTGTCTACTGAGTCTAAACGCACGCCACTTACGAGGGGACCCGCCAAGTGTCATACCCCGAGCTTGCTGAAACTTCGCTCAGTGAAAGAGGGGACAAAATAAGAGAACACGTGTCTCGGCTTATCTGCATACACTCGACCGCTTCAGAGAAAACGAGGGTCAAAGGTTTCAATGTGCTCTTGCTATAGTATAGATACCGTTTAGCGTGTGAGGATTCGATTGAAGCGGTGGCTCAGCGGCTACCGTCGCGACTTCAGAACATTGCGCTGCGATTTCGAAACCCGGTTGTTCCTTTTTTTTCCCCCACTCACGGAATTATCTACGAATGTTTATTCCAATTTATGTTGAAACAATTTTGTCGTTATTCGTCAATTAATTTTCTGTGTAATGAAAAAAAATTAGAAAATGATGTGAAATATTTGTGAATGTTCTTGCAACCTTACAGGTTGAAAGGAAGTTCAAAAATGTTTCACATTATTTTCTCATTCGTTTATTATTTTTTTAATTCATTAGTTACACAGAAAGTTAAATGACGAATAACGACAACATTATTTCAACATAAATTGGGAAAAAACATTCGTAGATATTTCTGATAGAGAGTGAGGCAAAAATAATTAAAAAAAAAACAGTATGGTCTCGAACTCGGGAAACAAAGTTAAGAAGGTACGACGGTAGCCACTGAGCCACCGCTTCAATGGCATTCTCGGGCGCAAAAGGTATCTACACTATATAACATTGACCATCGTTTTCTCGCAAACGGTCGAGTGTCCGCAGGTAAGCCAAACACATGTTCACTTATTTTATCCTCTCCTTCACTGAGCAAAGTTTCCGGTCAATCAGCATATGGCACCTGGCTAGTCCCCCTCGTTAGTCTAGTCGCTTCTTACGCCCGGCGAGAATTATGTATGTCTCAGAGTAAACTGCGCCACTTGGAAATACGAATGGTTCAAACATCTCTAAGCACTATGGGACTTAGCATTGGAGGTCATCAGTCCTCTAGACTTAGAACTACTGAAACCTAACTAACCTATGGACATCACACACATTCATGCCCGAGGCAGGATTCGAACCTGCGACCGTAGCAGCAGCGTGGTTCCAGACTGAAGCGCCTAGAACCGCTCGGCCACAAGGGCCGGCTTCGAAACCTTTTACATCTAAAATTCACGGAGGGTTCTTCAGGTTGCCTCAGATATTTCAGAAATGTTTCTTGCGTTAGGCCTGCCGTATATGCAAAACGTAAACATTTCATATCATGTAATATTTATCAGGATAAGACATGACAAGAGTGGAACAGCCCCTTCTGAGAAAAATTACAGATTCTAAGTTGCTCCACTATGAAATGACACAGGTACGGCTTGCGATCTCTCGTTTATGCCATCGATTTCCGTGTTACACATAATTGGCCATAGCTTTGTGGCTGCAGTCGTGGAGGAGGCAGTCTGTTTCCTACTGGCGCTGTTTTCGTAGCAGATATTAACAGTGACGAATCATTCAGTCAACGCTAAATGGCCCATCAGCTGAGGAAGACAAGGGCGCTATAATAGCACTCCATGCAGAGGTATTTTGAAATGGCTATATAGGAAGAACTATGGGTCTTCACAAGTCGACGATAGCCAGGTGGATTAGATGAAAGGAAGAGGGTGGTAACCTGAATGGAAGGCCTCATGGCCGTCGCCGCAAAACAGCAGCAGCTCAGGATCAGCAGATACACCGTTTCAGTGAGAACCACCCATTTTTCAACGCACGACAAATTCAGCAGACTTTGGGTCTCAATGTTAGCAGTAAGACCGTCACTCGTCGTCTAAGGGAAGGTGGACTGAGAGCAAGAAGCGCTGCTTTAAAAGAGACATTGACTGTTTCCCACAGAGAAGCTCGACTTGCTTTTGCAGCTGAAAATGTCGACAAACCTCTCCAGTTTTGGTGGCGAGTGATTTTCACGGACGAAAAAGTTTTCTCTACGGCATCCACCCGAAAAGTACTTGTTTACCGGCCAAACGGTTCTAGGTATAATCCACAATTTATTTAGCCCGCATCTCTTGGTCGTGCGGTAGCGTTCTCGCTTCCCATGCCCGGGTTCCCGGGTTCGATTCCCGGCGGGGTCAGGGATTTTCTCTGCCTCGTGATGGCTGGGTGTTGTGTGCTGTCCTTAGGTTAGTTAGGTTTAAGTAGTTCTAAGTTCTTGGGGACTGATGACCATAGATGTTAAGTCCCATAGTGCTCAGAGCCACAATTTATTTACAGTTGCTGAAGGAGTGGCAGGTTATCGGTAACGGTATGAACATGGATATCGGCCGAAGGGTGTGGGCTCCTGCGGGAAGTGGCAGGAAGAGAACATAATGTTGCTTTGTATGGGAGCAATATTTGGCAACGATCAGATCATTTTCCTACAAGATCGCTCGCCTATTCATGTGGCACATGTGCTTAAGAGGTGGTTCGACGACCATAGTAATATTACTATAATGGAATGGCCACATAAAGGAGCTGACATGAATCCCATTGAGAATATTTGTGCAGAAATTGTCAAAATAATACGGAAAAAGGGACAACCACCATCGACTCGCCGACAGCTCTCTGATGTAATTAATGATGCTTGGAATGAGTTACTTGAATCTCCTAGTTCCGTGGCTAGAGTTGTGGGCTCAATGCCCAAGAGACTTCGATCCGTTGTGGAAGCCGAAGGAGGCTAGGAGGCTATACGTGATACTAAGCAGCATCAGTAGAGGTGTTTTTCTTTCAGCCCTTAACCAATCAGCTGCAAGAGATGTTTCAATTTTTTTTATGGACGTATATTTTATAAAATTTTAAGGAAATGCAGTAAGTGGAATCTGGACAAACAAATTAATTCACAACAAGATGTGTAATATTTAATTTGCTAAGAGAAGAAACACGTTATATATTCATGCAGTCTCTAAAAAATACATGATACACGTGTGTTTGCAAGAATGGTAGAAAGCAATTCAGCACAAATGAAAAATATTGAGGAGAAGCTCGCCGATGATGGGGTAATTGCAGAGCGAAGGTTGGGCTAGAAGGGGAGGTAAGGAGGCCCGAAAAAGAAGAGAAAAATCAAATGCCCAATAGACTTCGAGTCGTTGTTGCAGCAGAGGGCGGTGGTATATGCGATTCAGAGCCACAGGAGAAGAATAGTTTTATTTACTGATATTTGAGGCTTTACTTTGTGACGGCTAAACAGTGCTGCTTCATGACACCCACTATTTGTCCACATGTGGATAAACATCAGAGGTGTAAAAAATTTTGAGAGGTGCCGAAGTTCTCTGGAACAGTAGCGTGTTTTAGACAAGTGATTTTTAGGTCATTTCATTTTAACCATTCACAGTGTGCTTTGAGATTCTGTTCTATGATATCATTTTATTGTTATGCATCTTTTCTTCAGTGAAAGTGAATGGAAGTAAGTTTCAAGATATAAAGAATAACTGAAGTTTTTAATTTGTAGAAATTGCGTATTTAACAGACAATATTTTCAACCAATCTGTAGTTACACGACATATTAAGAAAGAAGCAAGTCAAAAATGGCGTTGTGGAAAGATCAGGTTGGTCTCTAAAGCGTGACGACGGTCAAATAGCAAATACATAACTATGGGTAACAACTATTGTTGATGAGGAGGAGCCATAATCGATATGCCACTATTCTGTAACTGTATTTCTGAATTTTATCGTCGGTCCTAGGACTGAAACCGATACTCTATTTTACGTAAAGAATATAACCTTTAAAATTACGTAGCAGCGCAGAATATTAACACACAGTATATAGATCAGGAACATAATCCCACTGCCTTTAGTTTTATTCTCACGGATGACATTGACATAGTAAATAACAAGAGGAATAACAAAACTCTCAGATTCAATACAGAGATCTCAAGTGTCCGGTGTATCCAAAAGTTTGCTATAATTGCGAATAATTGCTTTCACTGACTCCTTCATTCCTACGTTTTCTCAGTCAGACAATGCTTGAAACTAGGACTGGCAACGTAAAACATTTTTCCACAAATTGCCAAATTTGAAATCGAAGAGCAAGTTACATAAATTACGATGACAACAAACGTTTTTCAAGTAGACTGATCACCAACACACAATATCACTAAGCTAAGAAACAACTGTAGCAAAACAGAGCATCCTCGTAGCCCATACGATGGACAAGACGACTAATTCGCATCATAAATGTCAATGTAAGCAGCAATTTCTGTTGGAACGTGCTTCCTGGAGCAAATAACATACAGTTCCGATGTCTTCAGTGCGAATCATGTAGGAAATGTAATTTAACGGACATAAAAATATCGAGTGGATTTACTAACATAATTATGAACCACTAAAGAACGTAAACAGATGGTCACATAGTTGTCAAACGTATTCTACGGTGTTGCCATTGTCCATTAGACTAGCAGCAAGAAGAAAACGTTCGCTCAGCTGATGTGCTGAGATAGCTAGCACTGGCAAAGCTTGCGCTTCGAAAACGCCACCACTTCGTGGGAAACGAAATACCTCTAAGCCAATATGTTGTATTCGCTTACCTGTGACTATGACTTGGCGCTAAAGTGCGGTTATGGATAGTAGCGTGTGCAGATTGCGAATCTAACATCATAAATAATGACAAGGGGATATGAATTAGGCGTCGTTTTCCGTAACATCAAATAGATTTTAGTTATGATAGTAACAGTTAGCCAGCGCGGGTTAGCCGTGCTTTAAACGGCGTCAGATCGCAGACCGCGCAACTGCTTGCGCCATCAGTTAGAATCCTTCCCCAGGCATGGGTATGTGTTAGATTGGGTAGGTTTAAGTAGTTCTAGGTCTAGGGGACTGATGGCCTAAGCAGTTTGGTCACATAGTTCTTATAGCCATATTTTGACCTTTCACGTAAATTTTCTTTACACAAACGGCCGTATCTTTAGATTGCGTTGACATAGAAGCTCACTCTTTTACACCACCGAGGGACTGTATGGAGCAGGAAGTGCGATACATCTCCGATTATTATGTCTACCCGTACTCGAAGTAAACGGGTTTTGAGGGTTGGGTAGACAGATACACGGTCAAGAAAGTAGGACCAGCAGGGTTCCAATTTTACCGATGTAGGTGACGAAATCCTAACAACGAAAATAACTACGACAGTTACTGAAGATGAGGGACACATAAATAATTTCCCCTACTCTTTACTCTGAATGTTCTAGGTGCAATCAATACATCAGCATCTTATTCGTAGCTACGCTTTCGATCCAAATCACGATTACAGGAATCCAAATAAAATCCATTTGCCTATACACGTGGTAATTCAGATCCCAGTATTAATGCCACCCCGTTTCAGAAGTGTGAGCATTTCCATTGCTAGCTAGCTTAAGAAACACTTCGGCTAATGAACGTTTTCTGGCTGTGGCGAGTCTAATGGAGAAAAAAAAAAAATTGAAATGTGTGTGAAATCTTGTGGGACTTAACTGCTAAGGTCATCAGACCCTAAGCTTACACACTACTTAATCTAAAATATCCTAAGGACAAACACACACATCCATGCCCGAGGGAGGACTCGAACCTCCGCCGGGACCAGCCGCTCAGTCCATGACTGCATCGCCGCAGACCGCTCGGCTAATCCCCCACGGCTCTAATGGAGAATTCGAAATATTGTAGAATACGTTTGGCAGCTATGTCGCCGTTTATTTCCTGGGGTAGTGCAGAATTATCCTACTAAATTTACTCGCTAATAACAGTACTTTGTTATTTCGATAAACATCCCGAGTGATTGTCACGTAAGCGATGACATAAAGATAGAAAATTCATGTTTTTGAATCCAGAGAGCTGTGTGCAACAGAAACTGCAGATCATTTTGCCATTTTCATTGCGAAATTGCCGGCTTATTCATGTCTGGGGTAATAATAGAGGGCTGTTTGCCAGAGTTGTCATCTAGCGTAGCGAAAGGTGTTTGCTACTGCTACGGAGGTCTGGTTTGTTTTCTGTTCTAATCTCGATGGAGGTAGATAGACTACCAGTAAAGCAATATTCATAAATTCTCGCGCCCCCCCCCCCCCCCCTACGTTTTATCGCTGCCTTTATTTCGTAGTGTTGTCCTGTGGATGCTAATATGAAACTCTTGTAGAATTTCACACTTGTTACTTCCTACTTTATCCGCTTTTGTCAATAATTGAATTAAGTGTGGCATTGAATGATTTTTAACTGAATTTGGTTTTCAATCTTCACGCATTGCTAAGTTTGCACACTTTCATGATAGGTTAGCTTCGGTAATCCAGTATGACTGGTCTGAACGTTGACACAGACCGTTTCGCGGCCGAATGCCCATAATATTTTGCTAATCTGTAACGAACTGGGGTACTTTGTCTTACTAAAAGTTATGATATCTCGAAAGCTGAAATTCATTTTTATTATTACAGTTCATTCTAACTAGAGTTTCTTCTTTCATTTATATCTTATATTTACATGTTGTGTTTAACACTAATCAGGATTAATGTAGTCTTACACATGACTGAAAACAGTTGACAAAGTTCGGGTAGATTTTCAATTTCATGCCAGTGGATAGTATCTTGGTAGTATTTCGTCGCCTTGCCTGTTATGCTGTGTAGCAGACTTTAAAGCTGTGCGGATCAGCATACCGAAAAGGCGAGGGGTCTCGCTCGTTTTGTCCATGACTGTACAGTTGGTTTTAAACTTTCCCATTGGAGTATCTTGAATAGTTGGGATATGATACTATTGTGATTGTTCTCTATCAGCTCAAGTAATCGTTCAACAAATAGTGCTGTGTTCTTGCGACGTATGTTGATCTACCCTAGCCCTCTTCAGGTTTTAGGGTGACATTACCCACAGCCACCTTGAAAATCTCGCCTTGCCAGATGAACTTGCAAATAATTTTCATGATGTTGTTTGATATTGCCTTAGGTATTGGTAATATTTACCCCACATATACAGCTTTGGAGAGCACAGCACAGTTAATTACTCAGATATTTTGTATCAAGTTGAGTGGGTAGTTTGTGCGCGCGCGCCTCTTCCACAGTGGGTGATGTACGCGGCGGTGCTGCGCACTGTTCTCACGTTTTCCTTCGCGTTTTCATTGCTGAGTTTAAATTGATAATGGGTGGAAATGAATAAAATATATTGCAGAAGTTAACAAAACTGTATTTTCACAATATTGCATATCGTTTTCAGAGTGAAACTTTTTAAAGCAAGGTGCTGCACTCTAGGAAACTTCCCATTCTGCGCACCATTATGAAGTCTCTTTGCGAAAGCCTTTTCTCGTACACACCACACACCTCCTTGTTGGTCTTTCCTTCGTTGTGAGTGGCAGAAGGTCTGGAAAATGCCTGGCTGTAAGGCGTGTTGCTTTTGGAGTTTGAGGTGGGCGTCCTACTGATGTCCCTTGGTGTGGTGAAGATATGGTCAACTGTTCACCAAGCATATCAGGAAGCTCATTCTACTTTGTTCGCCACCATGCTTCTTGTACAGAATGTATGCATTGTTGCATGCAATATCCAACAAGTGGCGAAAAAGCTTCTGATAGTATTTCTTCAGCCTGCTTCTGGCCATCTGGTAGCTTTGTAACTGAGAATCCCACATATCCACGCCCCCAATATTCTTGTTGTAGCCAACAGCAACTTGCGGCTTTTGAACAATTCCCTTCTTCGAGTCTACATTTTCAAATGTATCGTCATGGAAGGTGCTGACCATAAAAACGTCTCTTTTGTCTTTCCATTTCATTACCATCTGCTTGCCTTTGTACCCTGTTATGTGCTCCCCTTTCATCAGTTTTTCCTTTTCTACAAAGTCAGGGAACCCCTTCCTGTCTTGCTGCATTGTGCCGACAACATCGGTGTTATTGCTGATTAGTTTATCCACCAAATCTGTACTGGTGTGCCAGTTGTCAAGACAAATACAGTGGCCTTTCCCGAGTAGATCGTGTGCAAGCTCCAAAACAATTCGAGAGGTTATTTTTTCGTCTGGATAGTGGCTACCATTATTAGTGTCGTTTTCAGTGTAAACAATTAAGTCCCATACACACCAGGAATTGCTTTCACAGAGTTAGTAAAATTTGATGCCAAATCTGCTACGCTTAGATGGAATATATGGCATACATCCAAGCCATCCTTTCCACAGCAACAACGATTCGTCAACGGTTATGTTCCTTTCTGGCACGTACACTGATCTGAATGTACGCCGCAGACGCTCCATAATGGGGTGAATTTTGAATAGTTTTCTGCTGATAGTGCCTAGTGGATCATTTTGAGGTATTGTCAGCAAAGTGGAGGAATTTCAATAGAAGATGAAACCGCTTTTCACTCATCACTTTCCTGAAGAAAGGTGTCTCAACTGTTTCCCTCTTTGAAAGGTACATTTTGTGGTCTGGTTTGTGAAGAATTCCTTGAAGTTCAAGCATTCCAATAAGTGCTCTTGCCTCGTCGCGTGAAGTATTCGGCCAACTGTGAAACCTGGAGCTTGGTGCTAAATTGGGATGAGAAGCTATGAACTGTTCTGCATATAAGTTCGTCTGTTCAGCTATCATTGTGCATCATCAACAAAACACATAAAACAACTCATCACATCGTTTTGTTTGAGGTCACAACTGTACCACTATTACCAGTGAACAAATATTGAATACGAACTGAACTAGCACGCACAAATTCACTAGGTACCGTCTGCTTCAGTAGTGTCTCGTCGTCAGATGTTTCTGAATCGAAGTCATTTTCACTAGCCTCAACATCTGCATCTTGAAAACTTTCAGAAGTGTCACTGAAATTATCGTCACTTTCTAAAAGCAGCTTCTCAATCTCCGAATCTGATAAGCGACATCTTTTCGCCATTGCAAAAGATCACTCACCAACGCTGCGGTAAACACAGACGACAAAGGCGCGCTTTTGCGGCTGCTTCACAGGACGCATTATCTCGACGCGCGCTCGGGTGGACAAAGTTGTAACTAGCCTAGAAGACGCTGTGTTGCGTGACAAGAGCTGCCATCTAGTGGACGATGCTCAACTAATGTGGCAGCGTCAACGGCAGGCCGATAACTCGTCATTCCCACTTGCTACTAGCCACAGAACGCAATGGGCGGATATATCCGTCCAACCCACTGTGCAATAGCAGAGCATTGCCGGATATATCCGTCATGCCCACTTAAAAGATTGTTCAGAGGTGAAGTTGATGAGTTCATGAATCGCTTCTTCTCGAAAACTGATCTCTCGTACGTAATGGAAGATCGTTGTCACGAAGTAGGCGTCCATCACCCGAAATTGCGGGTATATTTTGTTATGTGTCGACAGAAGTGCCGACACAGTGTTATTTTGAAGGGGCCGAATAGGCACGCTATAAGCTCACCCAGAATATCGTGAAGTCTGAAACAGGATGCTCAATGAATGCTAATAAGAAAAGTACGTTGCTTTGGGAATACTTAACTTCAATCCATCCTTTTGGTATACATCGTTTATGGTGAATACAAGTAAGACTCTCTCCAGATATGGTTAACTGCGCCTTGCTAGGTCGTAGCTATGGACTTAGCTGAAGGCTATTCTAACTGTCTCTCGGCAAATGAGAGCAAGGCTTCATCAGTGTAGTCGCTAGCAAAGTCGTCGTACAACTGGGGCGAGTGCTAGTCCGTCTTTCTAGACCTGCCATGTGGTGGCGCTAGATCTGCAAGTGCTGACAGTGGCGACACGCGGGTCCGACACGTACTAATGGACCGCGGCCGATTTAAGCTACCACCTAGCAAGTGTGGTGTCTGGCAGTGACACCACATATTTAGTAATGGTAAAATTAGCTTTGATATCTGTTGAAAACCCACCATGACTGATAATATCGTCCATGCTTCTTCTATCTTCCCTAGAGGCATAAAATTGCATTATTTCGTGTTGTGACTAACTGGATGTTTGAAGTCCCATCAACACCGTCCGCTGTTGAGACATAACTTCATAACCTCAACAACATTGCTGTCTCTCCTGCAAAAACTGCAAGAATTAATAAGAGCTCCATTTTCACTAAATAAAGCTTACCTTCCAGTAAGACTGCAGCACTGCATTGATACCAGTGGTCATAACTTCGAACACCTTCTGTAAATAGACGTTCATTTCATCTTTTTGACCTTCGTTGACCTTCAAAGACATTACAGTTACACATCATTTGATTCGTCTCGATAGCCGCTATCAGAAAATAAGTACCAAATACAGCATCCTATTTATTAAAACAAATTTGACTTCCATATCTCTGACGCGACCCCACCTAGCAACAAAAAACCATCGTCATATTATGGCCCCCGTTATCCCATGCAACATTTATCCCACAAACTCTTCAGCTATTATCATACTTTCGGAGTTATTCTAGGTGGCAATAGTTAGTGACACACCCCGTAGACATCACAACAGTAAACGAACGAGTAACTTGAATTACCAGAAGGGATAGGTAAACAGAAGTACTGTTCCATGAGGTGACGGATTAGTATTTTATAACTGAAATTTTGTAGAATTACGAGGAAGGTTCTGAAGATGGTAAAACACGATACGACGCAAGGGTGACCAAAAGGAACCGCATTGTAGTTGTATGCCTGTGGTCGTAACCGGTTAGCAAAAGAACATGTCAGACACCAACAAGTGACAATGCAAAGGTCTTTACCGATCATTAAGGAGAGGTTCTAATAACAGATAATTGAACGAAACGCTTCAAGGGCTAAGAAAACAGACAAAGATCATTGAACGAAACCCTACAGACGCTAAGAAAGTGGACAGAGACCATTGAACGAAACACTTAAAAGGCTGAGAATGTAACCTATAAGGGCAGCGATGCATAGCGAGCAGCAGTATCCATGCAGCATTGTAACGCAACTGAGAAAAATTGAAATGTTGTAACAGGGGAAGGTGGTATACATTTTATTTTTCATTCTATGATCGGTTTCGGTCAGATACCATGTTCCAGGAGAACGTTTTGTAATGGCAGGATATTTTTTAAGTCATAAAACAAATGCCAGAATATAGCATTTATAAACAATATTTTGTTAAAGAATCGAAGACACATGGAGGTCAATAAATGTTAAAATATAATATTTGTAAATAATTTTTTGCTGTGCAAAGACAGATGTATAGTGTGTAATTGACTCTCCATGCATCTATATTCATATAAAAATATAATTTATTGATATTATATTTTTGCCTTTGTTTTATTATATATGCAGGGTTGATCACCTACAACTTGTACCGAAAATATTGCGAAAATGGAAAGAGCTATTCAAGTGCTTGCTGTTTTCACAGAATGGATTGGTTCTCAGGCGTTCGTATTATTAGCCAATCAACATACTGTATTAATACTTAGAAATCGTAATTTTTGTGGAAATATACACTTCCTTAAATGGACTGATTCCAATTGACATTAACAAACTAAAAGTAGGCTGGAATATCAGCGCCTGAAACAATTCAGTTCATTATAAACTTCTCTTTGAATAAATGTGTTATACACCAAATAAAGCACGGTACATCTACATCTACATGGATACTCTGCAAATCACATTTAATTACCTGGCAGAGGGTTCATCGAACCACCTTCACAAATCTCTATTTTTCCAATCTCGTATACCGTGCGGAAATAATGAACACCTATATCTTTCCGTACGAGCTCTGATTTCCCTTATTTTATCTTGGTGATCGTTTCCTCCTATGTGGGTCGATGTCAACAAAATGTATTCGCAGTCGGAGGAGAAAGTTGGTGATTGGAATCTCGTGAGAAGATCCCGTCGCAACGAAAAACGCCTTTCTTTTAATGATTTATCGTGTAACCGAAGTTTAAAGAATTCCTTTTAGCACTCATGTTGATGACTTCACACTTTGGTATTTAGAGTCAACTGCCACTTTTCCCACCATTCAGACATCTTTTCTAAATCGTTTTGCAGTTTGTTTTGATCCTCTTATGACTTTATTAGTCGATAAACGACACCGTCATCTGCAGACAACCGAAGACAGCTGCTCTGATTGTCTCCCAAATAGTTTATATAGATAAGAAAAGCAAACGACCTGTAGCACTACTTTGGGAACACCGGAAATCATTTCTGTTTTACTGGATGTCTTTCCGTCAATTACTACAAACTGTGACCTCTCTGACAAGAAATCACAAATCCAGTCACATAACTGAGACGATATTCCACAAGCACGCAATTTCACTACAAACTGCTTGTGTGGTGCAGTGTCAAAAGCCTTCCGTAAATCTAGAAATACTGAATCGATCTGAAATCCCTTGTCAACAGCACTCAACACTTCATGTGAATAAAGAGTTAGCTGTGTTTCACAGGAACGATGTTTTCTAAACTCGTGCTGACTGTGCGTCAATAGACCGTTTTCTTCGAAGTAATTCATAAATTCGAACACAATATATGTTCCAAAATCCTGCTGCATATCGACGTTAACGATACGGGCCTGTAATTTAGTGGATTACACCTACTACCTTTCCTGAATATTAGTGTGACATGTGCAACTTTCCAGTCTTTCGGTACGGATCTTTCGTCGAGCGAACGGTTGTATATGGTTGTTAGGCATGAAGCTAATGCATCAGCATACCCTGAAAAGAACCTAATTGGTATGCAGTCTGGACCAGAAGACTTGCTTTTATTAAGTGATTTAAGTTGCTTCAATACTCCGCGGATATTTACTTCTACGTACTCATGTTGGCAGCAGCTTTCGATTCGAAATCTGGAACATTTACTTCGTCTTCTTTTGTGAAGGCATTTCAGAAGGTTGTGTTTAGTAACTCTGCTTTGGCAGTACTGTCTTCCGTAGTATCTCCATTGCTATCGTACTGGGAAGGCATTGATTGTTTCTTGCCGCTAACATATTTCACATACGACCAGATTCTCTTTGGATTTTCTGCCAGGTTTCGAGACAAAGTTTGGTTGTGGAAACTGTTAAAAGCATCTCGCATTGAAGTCCGCGTTCAATTTCGAGCTTCTGTAAAAGATCGCCAATCTTGGGGATTGTGTGTCTGTTTAAATTTAGAATGTTTGTTTTGTTGTTTCTGCAACACTGTTCTGAGCCATTTTGTGTACCATGGAGGATCAGATCCGTCTTTTGTCAATTTATTTGTTATAAATCTCTCAATTGCTGCCGATACTATTTCTTTCGATGTAGGCCACATCTGGTCGAAACTTATATTTTATGTTGGAATGAGTTGAGATTGTCTCTCAGGAAGGCGTCAAGTGAATTTTTATCTGCATTTTTGAATATTTATATTTTTCGCTTATTTTTCGAGGATTTGGGGATTACAATATTCAGTCTCACTCGAAAACACTGTGTTCACTAATTCCTCAATCGGTTTTGATGCTCGTTATTAACTCAGGATTATTTGTTGCTAAGAAATTAAGTGTGCTTTCACAACCGTTTACTATTCGCGTGGGCTCATGAATTAACTGCTCGAAATAATTTTCAGTGAATGCGTTTAGTACAATTTCGGATGATATGATAAAGACCTTCAGACTTTACAGTCATAGAGATATGTAATATTTTCAGAATTGTTAAATTTTTGGCACAAAAATTAATTCACAATATGAACTGTGCAAAACTGACATGAATATATAATTTGCACAGGTGTGAGGCACATTTACTCTCACCATAAGAATTAAAGTTTTCCAAAAATTTTAAACACATTTTGGACAGGAGGTCTGTTCAGTGTCAAAATACTGATTCCCCAAAAAAGTACTGACATTTTCCTCTACATCGGAAATTCATGATAAGAAAGTGTAGTGTATTCGAGCAGTTCGCGAAAGTCCAATGTCGACTGGACGTCTTTGAGATTTGGAGTCTGTTCAGTGTGTCCCAGGAGAAATGGTCAGTATTCGAGGATATGACAGGAAAGATAATTCGAAACAAAAACGTCCCATAAACATGGGCTCTAAAGTGAATATCTTAAGAGTTATGGGAACTTGTTCAGCAAAGGACCTGTCTTTTACAATAGAGAAGGTGATAAAGTTCTCATAGCTCTTCAGGTATGCATTGTTCCCGAACTGTTTTTCTTATTTTTGTCCGTACTACCTTCACAAAAAATATGAAAACCAAAGCGGTAGCAATACAAGAGAATTCTCTCACGCTATCAAAGATGAATAACTGCTCATATTTGCTAAGTTACGCATTTCACAGCCCATATTTGCTAGATACACTACTGGCCATTAAAATTGCTACACAACGAAGATGACATGCTACAGACGCGAAATTAAACCTACAGGAAGATTATGCTGTTATATGTAAATGATTAGTTTTTCAGAGGTTTCACACATGGTTGGCGCCGGTGGCGACACCGACAACGTGCTGACATGAGGAAAGTTTCCAACCGATTTCTCAGACACAAACAGTAACTGACCGTCGTTGTCTGGTGAAATGTTGTTGTGATGCTTCCTGTAGGGAGGAGAAATGCCTACCATCACGTTTCCGATTTTGATGAAGGTCGGATTGTAGCCTATCGCGATTGTGGTTTATCGTATCGCGACATTGCTGCTCGAATTGGTCGAGATCCAATGACTGTTAGCAGAATATGGAATCGGTGGGTTCAGGTGGGTAATACGGAACGCCGTGCTGGATCCCAACGGCCTCGTATCAATAGCAGTCGAGATGACCGGCATCTTATCGGCATGGCTGTAACGGATCGTGCAACCACGTCTCGATACCTGAGTCAACAGATGGGGACGTTTGCGAGACAACAACCATCTGCATGAACAGTTCGACGACGTTTGCAGCAGTATGGACTATCAGCTCGGAGACCATGCCTGCGGTTACCCTTGACGCTGCATCACAGAAGGGAGCACCTGCGATGGTGTACTCAACGACGAACTTGGGTGCTCGAATGGCAAAACGTCGTTTTTTCGGATGAATCCAGGTTCTGTTTACCGCATAATGATGGTCGCACCCGTGTTTGGCGACATCGCGGTGGACGCACATTGGAAGCGTGTACTCGTCATCGCCATACTGGCATATCACCTGGCGTGATGGTACGGGGTGCCATTGGTTACGCGTCTCGGTCACCTCTTGTTCGCATTGACGGCACTTTGAACAGTGGACGTTACATTTCGTATGTGTTACGACCCGTGGCTCTACCCTTTTTCGATCCCTGCGAAACCCTACATTTCAGCAGGATAAAGCACGAACGCATGTTGCAGGTCCTGGACGGGCCTTTCTGGATACTGAAAATGTTCAGCTGCTGCCCTGGCCAGCATATTCTCCAGACCTCGCACCAATTGAAAACTTCTGGTCAATGGTGGACGAGCAACTGGCTCGTCACAATACGCCAGTCACTCCTCTTGAGAACTGTGGTATCGTGTTGAAGCTGCATGGGCAGCTGTACCTGTACGTGCCATCCGAGCTCTGTTTGACTCAATGCCCAGGCGTATCAAGGGCGTTATTTCGTCCTGAGGTGGTTGTTTTGGGTACTGATTTCGCAGGATCTATGCACTCAAACTGCGTGAAAGTGTAATCACATGTCAGTTCTAGCATAATATATTTGTCCAATGAATACCCGTTTATCACCGGCATTTCTTCTTGGTGTAGTAATTTTAATGGCCTGTAGTGTAGTAGCTGGCTCTAACAATTTTAATGGCCAGTAGCGTATTTTTGCTTCACATAATCGTTCATGTCATACGTCTGAATTTGGGCCAGTGTTCCTGGGACATTCCGTACAGCTTTTCTGTTGAATCAGGACCCTCATATTAGATCGATGAAACAGCTTGTCACTTCATCGTAACGATCTTTTTGAACAATCATTGAGTACCGACATCCACCGTCACCAACAAATCCTATTGTCATTATCTAAGAATGGCTCATTATTCAATCACATAAGAATTCTGGTCTACGACTTCCATGGAGCTGTTTATTGAAAAAGAAGTTTATAATGAAGTGAAATGATTCAGCCACTGACATACTATTGTCGGACGTATCAGCAATCAACCAGTATGATAAGACGCTAATGCCCATAGGAATAGTACCTGAATGTAATTTTTCATCAGGAATTAAAATACTAAGAAAAATATGCTTCAGGACTCCAACAGGTATCAAAGTCACAGGGTCGAACATGTCATAACAACGTCCAAAACAACAACGAGAAATAATATAGCTCTTCACCGAGCTCCATTATTTTGTCACGATGCTGCATAACATACGAGTACATGCGATGATTGATGGATATCGTGTGCCGTACGTTTAGTTGTCTTTCAGAAATAAAAGAAATTCAAGAAGCCTCGAAATAGTGATACGTAGCACATTCGTTACTAAGCGTTTGCATCTAGAGTCCACTGCTAAACCCAGAGTACAGGACACCTTAGGATAAGCAACAAATGTAATGTACGATGATAATTAATTTAACCTATTAATAAGGAAAATAAGCACCGTCAGACCGTATGGCGCATAACTCGGATCTTACTTATATTCCGATCAAAAAAATGTCTTAATACTTATCATCCCTTTCAGCAGTTTGTCTTATTTAGGGATCGAAGTAGACTTACCGTAAGATTTACTAAGATCTGAAAATGTCACAGATGATGTCGATATTGATTCCGTGTTCAGGACAACCTAGCCTTTAAGCTATACAGCTATTTACAGAAATATCTTCATAAATGATTAGACTTTCAGTACGAATCGTGAAACCTGATCATGCCCTAGCGTAGTTACTTATTAACCACTCCGAAATTAGTAAATGATAGTACTCTACACTGTACAGTATACTAAATTTGGCTCCCTCTATGAACCTATTACTTGATCAATTAGCAAGCTGGGCTACGCAAGATTCTTCAAGCTGCATCAGTTGTGACAAAGGACATTGATGATATACTGGACACTTTAAAATACGCGTAAAAGGAAAGTGAAGAGACATCAAATACAGTGCCGAGGCTTTTACTTTCTACGCTCAATAGGGATTAAAGGCAACGCTACAGTCACTAGACAACTTCCAGATTGGTGTATCTGATACACAAAAATGCTTTTTTAGGTAGGAGATGAAAGATGTCGTGCTTACTTCCTAATGCAAAGAAACACAACGTGGATATTCTCTTAAGATTTGTGGGTATAGGCTGTATATAATCAGCAGTCTTGATGACTGTTTATAAATGACTTCAGTCTCTACGGATGTCAAGAAATACGAAAGTTGGCTATCTGGAGAATATTGGTTTCCGTATACAGCTAGAGCACTTTTATTGTCGATATACACCTATGTATCTACATGTAGCTATTATTAGAAAGTAACTATAGCCAGGACTACCAAGACAAATGCCTATTGCCAAATAAAGAATAAAATTATCAAACCAGTAGGCCTAGCTAAAGCTATCAGAACTCTCTGTTGGCAAACAAAACAGGAACTTCATTTATAAGTTTTTCTGGGATTAATTTGCGATTAGGAAACACGAAAGTATTTGCTGCCGACCGTTACAAAACCCTTACACCGATCAGAAACATCATCCAACAGGCGACAACAAAATTGTTACAAAGATGCGCTCTTACAGATTTTCGAGTGGTAGCGCAAAAATAAAATCTGGTGACATCGAAATTATAGATGTAAATTTCAGTATAATAGATGAATCCTACAAGTGAGTTTTTCACACTCAGTAACACAAATGTTTTCTAGCGAGAATGGAAGAACCACAAACTTAATTACAAGACGGTACGAGACAAAAAGCGACGACGAATGTGTTGCAGCAACTAGATAGAAAGACACCAGAGAGAAACCTACGTCGAGTACCAGAGATTGATAATACTTGTCTGCAGAACAGCAACTGAATCGCTTCCTGAATTTACAATTCCTGTCAGTTATAACGCGCCAAAGTAATAGCATGACATTCTTTGTTCGATCGAAATTATCATTACATTTTTAGTCTCTTTCACAAATCGCGATTTATCTTGGGATAGCGGAAAATGGTACTGCCATAAAGCTGTCGTTTGGATTATTGTAATACTGACTCTTATCGATTTGCTACTCGATGAAGTACAAGCAATTTCTTACGTCTCTTGAGTCACAATGTATAAATACCGCCGTGATACTTACCCTAGGAACAGCACAGCTCCGATCACGATCAACGGAAGCATCACGTACGTCACAACGTCTTCCATCTTGACAGAGTATTAGAATATGTGTTTCCGCGGAAACGTCTATCATGGGACATCGATTGTAGGAGCTGCGGCGGCCATTTTCTGGAAGCTTGTCGGATATGGCGGGAATCATTAAATGCTAATAAATATCAATTTTCAAAAGACAATGCAACGCGAATGTGTACGTGTTCATTCACTTACTGTAAATGAATATCTGTCTCTAGAATTAAGGGCGTAAGACGAAATCAGCAGAATAAGACTGGAAAACACAATTTTAGCAGCATTTGTCTTACGAATTGATATGATTTAGCGAAATTGTGAAATTCCCATTCTGATTAACACACCTGGTTCGAAAACGACAAACAACAACTAATAATTTGTTCATCCTCTCGATATGTAATTACGTAGAACTCTTATTAGCATCAGAAAATTTGGCATTTGTGGAAAATTATCATTTCAACGTCCTCACTAACGAGATTAAGTTTTTAAAACGTCGATAGGTCATGCTATTGCAAAAGACCGTGTGAAATACACTCCTGGAAATTGAAATAAGAACACCGTGAATTCATTGTCCCAGGAAGGGGAAACTTTATTGACACATTCCTGGGGTCAGATACATCACATGATCACACTGACAGAACCACAGGCACATAGACACAGGCAACAGAGCATGCACAATTTCGGCACTAGTACAGTGTATATCCACCTTTCGCAGCAATGCAGGCTGCTATTCTCCCATGGAGACGATCGTAGAGATGCTGGATGTAGTCCTGTGGAACGGCTTGCCATGCCATTTCCACCTGGCGCCTCAGTTGGACCAGCGTTCGTGCTAGACGTGCAGACCGCGTGAGACGACGCTTCATCCAGTCCCAAACATGCTCAATGGGGGACAGATCCGGAGATCTTGCTGGCCAGGGTAGTTGACTTACACTTTCTAGAGCACGTTGGGTGGCACGGGATACATGCGGACGTGCATTGTCCTGTTGGAACAGCAAGTTCCCTTGCCGGTCTAGGAATGGTAGAACGATGGGTTCGATGACGGTTTGGATGTACCGTGCACTATTCAGTGTCCCCTCGACGATCACCAGTGGTGTACGGCCAGTGTACGAGATCGCTCCCCACACCATGATGCCGGGTGTTGGCCCTGTGTGCCTCGGTCGTATGCAGTCCTGATTGTGGCGCTCACCTGCACGGCGCCAAACACGCATACGACCATCATTGGCACCAAGGCAGAAGCGACTTTCATCGCTGAAGACGACACGTCTCCATTCGTCCCTCCATTCACGCCTGTCGCGACACCACTGGAGGCGGGCTGCACGATGTTGGGGCGTGAGCTGAAGACGGCCTAACGGTGTGCGGGACCGTAGCCCAGCTTCATGGAGACGGTTGCGAATGGTCCTCGCCGATACCCCAGGAGCAACAGTGTCCCTAATTTGCTGGGAAGTGGCGGTGCGGTCCCCTACGGCACTGCGTAGAATCCTACGGTCTTGGCATGCATCCGTGCGTCGCTGCGGTCCGGTCCCAGGTCGACGGGCACGTGCACCTTCCGCCGACCACTGGCGACAACATCGATGTACTGTGGAGACCTCACGCCCCACGTGTTGAGCAATTCGGCGGTACGTCCACCCGGCCTCCCGCATGCCCACTATACGCCCTCGCTCAAAGTCCGTCAACTGCACATACGGTTCACGTCCACGCTGCCGCGGCATGCTACCAGTGTTAAAGACTGCGATGGAGCTCCGTATGCCACGGCAAACTGGCTGACACTGACGGCGGCGGTGCACAAATGCTGCGCAGCTAGCGCCATTCGACGGCCAACACCGCGGTTCCTGGTGTGTCCGCTGTGCCGTGCGTGTGATCATTGCTTGTACAGCCCTCTCGCAGTGTGCGGAGCAAGTATGGTGGGTCTGACACACCGGTGTCAATGTGTTCTTTTTTCCATTTCCAGGAGTGTATATTGAGTGTGACTTTGTGTTTTTGTCAATACGTGAAACGCATGAGGCTCGACTTTTCCTTATACGTCCAAAAGCAACATGCTTAATTGCAGAAAATTTCTGAAACAGATTATTATTAAGATAAGAAAATAGAATACAATTGTGAGAGCATTTGTAAGGTATTCACATAAAACTGAAAAAGATCGGACCGGCCAATCACACTGCAAGAAAGGAAAATGAAATGGAGGAATGTTTGGTATCATAAAACAGACAAGAAAAAATTAATGCAAGTTCATGACAAGTAACTATGCACTGTAAAGTAATGCCTTCAAGTTCCAGCACATTTCCACCGGAGGTGCGAAAACCACGCTGATTTCACAGGCTGAAGGAATTATCTTTGAATGCTGGGTAGAACAACAAAAAATGAATGAATTGCAATTAGATTTGAGAGGGATGCAGTTTCTTGAGGAATGGCAACAATATCCACATGCAGTAATTACCAAGAGAAACCATTAGATCTGCGCGCCGAAATACCTTGGTGTTTACCCGCATGAGAACAGATAATAACCAAGGAATTTGTAACTTTTTGATTTAAAGAAATATTGGAATTAGACATCTCAGGGGTTTGACAGCTTTGCTAGCTATGTGCTTGTGGTGCACAAGAGTCCAAGGCGCTAACCACATTTCTTCCATTTTCGTTTTATTTGTGGAGCGAAATTTCTTTCGCAACTCACCACTGACTGTCTCTTTAGCTATGAATCTGTGAAGCAAAATTCGGTCAGCACACTAGTAAACTGTGTGAAAAACAATTACAACGATAATTATAACCAAAGCAAACAAAGTATTGCGAATTTTTCAGTATGCACAGTCGTCAATAACTATATTCTTACCTTCACTATCAATTTAAATAACTTATCCTAGGAATAAGCTGCATGTAGTTATAGAGCAATTTGATTGTATAGTTATGTAAATAGTTATTTTGTATGTTGAGACAATAGAAGTACAGGTATTTGAGAATACTGTAGCGTCATCACTACTTTTTAGGCATTACTGTGGGAAAAGGTAGCTCTGCCACGGCAATTGAACAAGCCATAGGAAGATGTCAGAGACCAATGCATCTACATGCCTGCTGCAGCAACAGGGTTGTTCACTCATTGTGATGCTAGTTAGGCCGAGTTTCTAAACCACCAAGCTATGGATTGATTATTCCATACGTGGTTGGGAGCAGCATACAACAACACACTTGAGCGTCTAAACGACATAAATCGATCCTAAAAAAAATATTCGCATCGTGGCAGTACCTATAGTCACAACAGGACTACACTAGGCAATGGGGTGATTTGTGTCAGCAAACAACCACCACGAATTCGGGCGTCCGCCGCTGCCACACTATTATCTGGTAGTAAGTCCTCCTCTCTTGAACTGACACCTTTCTCCTGGTGACCCATATCCAGGTTCACTTCAGCTGCAACCAGTCTCCTGCACTAGCAGGCGGTATATCACGACTAGGAAAGTACAGCCAGTCGCACTCCCATACTGCTGCCAGTGTCCTGTCATTATGCCTTAACAATATTGGGACTTGAAATTTTCTACAAACTGAGCTAGCCAAGGAACACTCACGACCAATCCACACAGCTGTACTCCTGCCAGCACCTCGTTTCCTACCTTCCAGAACGAAAAGTAGGAGACGAGGTACTGGCGGAAGTACGGATGTGAGGATGGGTCGTGAGTCGTGCTTGGGTACCTCAGTCGCTGGAACACTTGCCCACGAATGGCAAAGATCTCGAATTCGAGTCTCGGTGCTGCAGAGTTTTTATCTGCCTGGAAGTTACGTAGCAGCACATACTCTGCTGCAGAATGAAAACTTCATCCTGGAATGATTGTGACCGGTGATGAAAGCTGGGTTGATAATTGTCACCCTGAAAACAAGTGAGCATCAGTGGAGTTGTATAAGGCGTGGCTCACTTAGAATTCGTGCCTAAAGATACCACCATGAACTCTGAAAGCTACTATGAGGCCTCAGAACACTGAACGAATGAACGAGACGAGTTCGTCCACGGACGGAGCACCCTCATCTTCAGTATGACAGCGCCACATCGCACACGGACCCTGCGACATCTGCAACGATCTCACGCCTTGAGTTCACTGTGATCGCTTATCTGCCATACAGCCCCGACTTCGCCACATCCGATTTTCGTCTCTTTCTGAAACTTAAACTACACCAGCGAGGGCTACACTTTGATAGTAATAAGCCGTACAAGAAGAGGAGAGGTTGTAGCTGCGTCAAGACAGTCAAGCATCCATCAGTGACGGTATCAACAATCTAGTATCTCGTTGGCAGAAATGTGATCGTCACCAGGATGACTATGTTGGGGAATAAATATGTAGACATGAAGAATAAAGCTGTAAAATGCCAATAATGTTAGTGTTATTCAAAAGAGTTTTAACAGTTTTCACAGAATTTCTGAGACATTACTTTACAGCACGCCCTCGTATATGCACACTTCAACTAAGTTTCACATCTGACCCACACAAAGGAATTGTACTCCACGTGGTTACAACTCGACAAGCGAACCTTGAGGAAACTGGAAATCACCATAAATATAGACTTAGCTTTCCTACTTCAGAAGGTTCTGAAGTGGAGATATTGCATGAAAAAGTTAGATAAATTAATTAAATAATAATCAGTGCCTAGTATAAGCATAAGGGGGTTTCTAGCGTTGGACAGTGAGCAGATGTTAACATGATTCCAGAGAACTCATTCATGTGCCCAAAATAAATTTTACATAACTATTTCTCTTACCAGTAGTTATACAGTAGATGTGACGCTCATGATATTCGCCAACCAGTGAAGAAAATTATTACACAGCAATCCTGTTATAACTGACAGGAATCGTAAATTCAGGAAGCGATTCAGTTGCTGTTCTGCAGACAAGTATAATCAATCTCTGGTACTCGACGTAGGTTTCTCTCTGGTGTCTTTCTATCTAGTTGCTGCAACACATTCGTCGTCGCTTTTTGTCTCGTACCGTCTTGTAATTAAGTTTGTGGTTCTTCCATTCTCGCTAGAAAACATTTGTGTTACTGAGTGTGAAAAATTCACTTGTAGGATTCATCTATTATACTGAAATTTACATCCATAATTTCGATGTCACCAGATGTTATTTTTGCGCTACCACTCGAAAATACGTAAGAGCACATCTTTGTAACAGAATTTTTTTTTTCGCCTGTTGGATGATGTTTCTGATCGATGTAAGAGTTCGATATAATGATTCAATCTCTAATATTCATTACAAAAGAATACAATGCGGAAATCCATACATTTCTATTAAAATTTATGAACAAACATGTGGAATGGTATACAAAATAAAATTAACATGGAATACACGTATCCCGACCACACCAAAATAAAAAAAAATAGTTTCTCAGAATATCCTGAAAAATAACCCAAAAATTAATCTAAAAATGTTTATGAAAGAGAGAATGGTTCAAATGGTTCTGAGCACTATGGGACCCAACTTCTGAGGTCATTAGTCCCCTAGAACTTAGAACTAGTTAAGCCTAACTAACCTAAGTACATCACAAACATCCATGCCCGAGGCAGGATTCGAACCTGCGACCGTAGCGGTCTTGCGGTTCCAGACTGCAGCGCCTTTAACCGCACGGCCACTTCGGCCGGCAAAGAGAGAATGTTTTGGCGTTTGGATGCGAAAGAAGCTGGTCGGAATAGCTACAAATGCTGATGGACAAATATGGACTGGTTACACTGATCCACGTTGCCGCCTTATGTAATACCGCTCAAAAAACGTATAAATCCCTGCTACATGTAAAATAACCAATGTTGTGAAATTTTATACTCCAACAAAGCCATTGGAATAAAAGGCCTATTAGGAATGATGGAAAATGTAGCTGTTGGCATGCATTTAGTGCAAAATGTGTGGGTACATCTTAGCAAAGAAAACCACAAACTAGACTCAGGCCTTTATCTCTGGACAGCCGAAGAGAAACAACTCCAGAATCTAATGCTACTGATTCCAACTCAATTGCACACGTCATTGATACTACCTTCCATAATTTTTCTTTTCCTTTACTATTTCTTGTGAAAGCTGAAATGAGCATGTTACAATCTCACATAGAATTTCAACACTTACAGCGTTACAAAGACTCAAAGAAAGTAAGGTGCCCACGATTGCAGCATTGCAGCCGTGAATGTGCACTCTGTTGGTGGCGCATGAGCTGCCTCTCGTGACACTTGCCAGAAATTCCGTGGAAAACAAACAAGGCAGCCTCTTTGATTGTCGATCGGACGGACTTATGATAGTAAGGCGAGAGAGAGTAGGTTTTTGGCTTGAAGGTGCCAGTCCTGACATCGCCAGAAGGTAGACCACTCGCTGCACAAGTGTTTCTGTTTCTGTGTGTGTGTGTGTGTGTGTGTGTGTGTGTGTGTGTGAGTGTGTGCACGCTTCTAGTTTGCGAGTCGCTGAGACATAACAAGACGTGTTACAGTGGACAGTGTACTCAGGAATACAGACACCAGCTCTTATGTTTTATCCCGATTTATCATGTTTGTGGAATATTCAGAACAGACGGAGGATTCAAGCAAGATGATTATGTAGCACGAAAACTATGCTGAAATCCCGCAGAGGAAGTTTTCACCTCTATAAAATTGGAAAAAGGTAGAGGAAAACGCCTTTAAAGAATACCTCCGAACAGCATTTGCTCTGCTAATGACATTGTTATGTTTGTATCTAGCACATATAACCTTCAAATACTAATGGAAGACCTTAATAAAGCAAATTTAAATAAGGCATGAAAAGCAGTTACGATACACTGAAGTTATGTATAATCAACATACTGAAAATAAAATAATACAATTCAACAACTAAGTCATGGAATCAACTGATGAGTTTTTGTTGTAATGGAAACTGAAGGAAGTTTGAAATGCATAGAAATATCTGAAGGACGCCATTATTAAGATATTAACAGACAGCAGATCATACGGTGTTAACAATCGCAGTCATGATCTCTTCTATTGCCTGCGGTAGAACATGATTCACATCTACAGCCGGCCGGGGTGGACAAGCAGTTCGAGGCGCTACAGTCTGGAACAGCGCGACCGCTACGGTCGCAGGTTCGAATCCTGCCTCGGGCATGGATGTGTGTGATGTCCTTAGGTTAGTTAGGTTTAAGTAATTCTAAGTTCTAGCGGACTAATGACCTCAGAAATTAAGTCCCATAGTGCTCAGAGCCATTTGAACCATTATTTTTCACTTCTACATCAATAAACAACTAACCCCAGCATACGTGAAAGTGCAGGTTGGCTATCTAATCACTTCCAGCGGCAACAAAATTTGATTTTCAATGTTTCGCACTGTTATTGGTCGAATTTAAAAAGCTGACATAATCAACTTTTAATTGTTTAACACGGTAAGCGAAGTTATTCAACTGGTAACTGCAAATTTGTATTTAAGCAGCGTAACTCACAGCGCACAAATTACTCGGACTATAATCATGCAGTATTTGAGAACTGAGCAGATTATATTCTTCCACACACGCCACTGAATGTAACTGCATAATTATATCATTATGAGATACATAGTTCGAGACTTATAAGTTTTATACGTGGTTGTTTACCGGTACCAAACAAAACTGGAATATTCTGTTAGTTATTATACATTTTGTCGCCATACAAGAAAATTAAAATACTGAAAAGCCTGCTGTCTCACGCACTGCTTGTAAGCTGGAAAACCTTTGAGGATGTGAAGAAGAGCCTCTATAATACCGACAGATATACTTGATACCAACTCAAAAACTGAGCACTGCGCAACAAACTCAGGAAAGGGTAAAGTTATCATTTTTTAAAAGAGATAAGAAAACAAATAAATAAATCAGATACATGCGGTGGAGACGTAAAATTAAATAACGTTCTGTAGGAAATGATCTGTAACGTGAAAGTTGAAAAAATTTTCTTGAAGGCTGTATCTACCATGCCTGATCAGTATGTGCATTCAACATATTTCTTTTATTTTAGAAGTGCGAATATTTGCTTATTCTTTCACCAGCCAGACACACATATTAGATGCATCACTACAGTGGTTATCCTGTTGAGAACAAAAATGTCTGCTGAATTAAAGGAAAATATCTAAAGCAAAGAAGCAGAGGCAGCCAGATAATATCAAAGATCTCCTGGTTAAAATGAATCTGTCACAAGACATGTAGTCACACGGTTCAGGACGCTCCAGCTATAAACTTTGGACCAGTCATCAGGATATGTCACATCAACATTGAAGGCATCAGTAAATCCTAATGCCAAATCTTACAGAGGGACATTTCCGCTAACTGTAGAAAAAGGCATTAACTGCAAAAAAGAATTGAATATGGCTTACCACAGGGATTCATCCTTGCTCCTCTCTTGTTTAATCTATATATACCTGCTATCCCTCCAACACAGTTCAAAAAATGTGGCTATGCAGACGACTGGGCAATAGCTACCCAATCCAAAACTTTTGAAAGGACTGAAGAAATCCAAACTTCTGATCTACATATCTGTAGTCATTATTTCCGCAAATGGAGGTTACAAGCAAACTCAAATAAAACAGAGGTTTCATGTTTTAATATGTCCAATAGATTGGCACACAGAGCCCTCAATGTCTATTTTGAACGACACAAACTTAATCGTACTATGCACCCAAACTACAATGGGATCACGTTAGATAGGACACTTTCTTTTAAGGGTCACTTGACACGAACATCCGCTAAGCTCAAAACCAGAAACAGCATTCTCCATAAACTCTCGTTGAGGATAGTCAGCAGACACTCTCAGGGAATCGGCACTGTTTGGAATACCCAGCAGCAGAGTACTGTGCGGTTGTCTGTACCAATAGCACATACGTAAATACTATAGATATACAGCTTAAGTAGGCCATGCTCTTTGTCAGTTGAGCGAATACCAGAGGATCGCTAATAACACCGGCCCTCCAATAGTGAACGACGTATTCCATGCGGATCGAAAAAGACTAAGATCAAGACATTCCACTCGCATCCCAGCCAGGTCTCTCATGGAACATAAATTCAATCTCATCGACGAATGGAAACGCTGCTGGCAACAAAATTGTTCCCCACAATGCGTGAAGCTGCCCTGCATCCAGAAGAAAGCCCCTGGGTTCAACTAGCCTCGAGATAATTGGACTCTCTATAGCCGCATCCGAACGGGCAATGGGCAATGAGCAGACACTCTCTAGAAGTGGGGCAAATCCCATCACCATCCTGTGACTCTTGCGGAATGACAGACAGTTGCTCATGTTGCATCGACATGTCTCGCACTTCCCTACAAGGGTCCTTTGGAAAACTTCCTGCGGCATCTCTAAACGCCCTTCTTATCACGACTATCATCACGGTTTATGAATCATATCCGTAGTACTGTCTCCCATGTTGCGTCATAATACAAATCGAGGTGTACTTCTCTGATGTTCGCGATGTCCATCGTCACTCCTATCTGATGCGAATCACTTACCGCACAGCCTACTCCAGAAGAGCATCGACAAGCGTTGTGTAGCCAGTTTGTTTAATAGACCTGCTACATTTTGTACGTTTTTTGCCAGTAAACCGGAGTCTTTGGTTCGCTTTCCGTACGTTATTATCCACGCATCCGTTCCAGTTTAAGTTATTCGTAACTGTCGTCCATAAGCATTTAGTTGAATTCACAGCCTTTAGATTTGTGTGACTTATGGTGTCCATTATTCAGATGAGTTCCAGCTTTTGGTACGTTAGAGGTATCATACCCACTGTAAATTTTACCAACGGTTTATGATGAATTTACAAGACTTTAAATGACAGCATCGTCTGCAAACTGTCTAAGAGGCCGGACAGACTCTCTCCTAAATAATACGTTATACAGATGAGGAACAGCAGAGGAGGTCTAACACTTCCTTGGAGAACGCCAGATATCAATTCTGTTTTACTCTGTGAGTTTTCACAAATTATTAAGAATTATGACCTTTCTGACAGGAAGAAACGAATCAAGTTCCACGACCGCGACGATAATCGATGGGCACGCTAATTTCATGGAAGTATCTTGTGAGGTACAATGTCAAAAGCCTTCAGATAATCTGAAAATATGGATTACTTCGTGTGAATAAAATATAAAATGTAATTCTAAAGAAGATATTTTCTGAATCCGACTTGGCTGTTTGTCACTAAATCGTTTTCTTCGAGGTAGTACGTCCTGTTCGAACACAGTTCATGTTAAATGTATGTGAATGCCTAAGGGACCAAACTGCTGAGGTCATCAGTCCCTAGACTTACACACTACTTAAACTAGCTTATGCTAAGAACAACACACACACCCATGCAATAGGGAGGACTCGAACCTCCGGCGGGAGGGGCCGCGCAGTCCGTGACATGACGCCTCAAACCGCACGGGCACTACGCGCTTCTACAGTTCATGTTACAAAATGTCACTACAAATCGACCTTAGTGATATTGGTCTGCAGATCAGCGGATTACTGCTATTTCCCTTCTTGAGTATTGCTGAAACTTGTGAAGTACGAAGCTATTGTATCCGACATACTATACAAATAACCTGACTTCTATAAAACCTGGACCGGAGGCTTTTCCTTTATTAAGCGATTTCAGCTACTTCGCTACATCAACGCTATCTACGTCTGCTTCAGTGGCACTGTTATCATTTACGTTACGATTGTTTTTACGTAGTAAAGGTATTGATTGTGTATTGCCACTGGAGTACGTTAAATATGACCAGACTTTATTTGGATTTTCTCCCCGATTTTGAGACCATTGCGTTGTGAAAACCATTTAAAAAAATGGTTCAAATGGCTCTGACCACTATGGGACTTAACATCTGAGGTCATCAGTACCCTAGAACTTCAAACTACTTAAACCTAAGTGCCGGCCGCGGTGGTCTAGCGGTTCAGGCGCTCAGTCCGGAACCGCGCGACTGCTACGGTCGCAGGTTCGAATCCTGCCTCGGGCATGGATGTGTGTGATGTCCTTAGGTTAGTTAGGTTTAAGTAGTTCTAAGTTCTAGGGGACTGATGACCACAGATGTTAAGTCCCATAGTGCTCAGAACCATTTGAATTTTTTGTAAACCTAAGTAACCGAAGGGCATCACACACATTGATGCCCGAGGCAGGATTCGAACCTGCGACCGTAGCAGTCGCGCGTTTCCGGACTGCGCGCCTAGAACCGCTAGACCACCGCGGCCGGCTGAAAACCATTAAAAGCATCTCGCAATGAATTCTGCGTTAAGTTTCGAGATTCGGTAAAACACCGTTAATATCAGAATTGCTTTTTTCGTTGCTTCCCAATCACTGTTCTGACCATCTCTTATTATTACTTTCAAAGACGCTAATTACTGTTCTCGACCTGCTTGTGAAATCGCTAACGACTTAATGGTACAGAACATGTTAGATCAAAACAGGAAAAAACCTTTCCCATTATTCTGCTACAAATTCCATTAAGACAACACATAGCTTCATAAATAAATTAATATGGCTCTGTTTGTGATCTATGACTGGCTGTTTCGTTTTAATACTGGATAAAATAATAGGTTTTGATTGGCACAGTGGGTTGGGTGGGGAAGGGGCGGCGGAGGGGAAAGAGAGGGGAGGCGTTTTGATGATGACGACACTGATGGGGCATTGCAAACTACTTATTAGACGGTCGTGTCATGATCAGAGGAGGGCAGCACACATTACACATACTGCGACTGGTTTTGATCCAGAGTCGGAACAGCAATCCTACTAATAAGTGATTAATTTTGAAAAATAACATTTTATACTAACCCAAATTTTGGAACCCACACGTGGAGGTGATTGGCCTTCCTGCGGTTAGATATTTTTGTCTTGTGTGTCAGTATATCAAACCTGTAACCACGTTACTCTTTTAACCTAAAACGTGGAAATACTCTGTATATGTATCCTATCTGGGAATAAACTAAAACTTAACACATCATATTTCCGAGTGGCCAGAGGAATTAGCAATGTGTACTGAAGCATCCGTGAAAACAACACGAAACCAGAGAGACTGTGTGACATTTGGAAGGTTGCCTGACAAACTATGAGTGTTTTACAGTGACACAAGCTGCAGCGCGAGCAAACTAGGATATAAGTCAGCTACTACTTCCAGAACTTCAGCTGAGTCTTCCTATTAGATCATGAACACAGTTTGTGTACTGAAATATGTCCCAGACACTAAATATCAACAGTTAATCACACGATCTGACGTTGGGATTGAGTTCAGAGATAGCAACGCTTACGCAAAGCGTGAAGTAAGAGGGGGGAGGGAGGGGACATTTATCGTAAGTAGCATAACTGAGTATTGAAGTAGAACATTAGCCACGTACCTCATACTGCAAGGCTTCAAAGTGTAATGAATCGCACCTTGTGGACTCAATTTGTGTAGGGACAAAAGTTTTTGCGTTTGTTGCCTACACTAACCAACAACCTGAAAATAAAGACTCTCTGAGGTGAAAGCAATTATTTACCATGACATCGTCTCTTCTCCCGTACAACTCGAACAATAGCATTAGGGATGCCTCACCCAGACATCTGAAAGTTTGTTTCTAATAACAAATGGAAGTAAGACAAGCAAGTGTAACGTAGCCCCAGGGAAAAATACAATGTAAGTAAATGCAGCAGTTTTCTCACGAGAAAAGATTAAGTACTGAAATGTGGATTTAGGTTGCACGTGGTAGCAGTTGTGGACAAGAGGAAGGTGTAAGAAAATGTATTCGTGAAGTACTAACATATGAAACACCTAGTATAATGCTGGCCCAGATCTGTTTTACAAGTTATCCGTTGTGGCTACAAATAGACAACTGAGTCAGAACATTTAATATCACTTCCGAATATTATACTACGAAGTTAGGTAAAAATGACTCTACAAAGTGTTTGTGAGTAAGAGAATCTGTTTTTAAGTCTTTTGAATCAGCAGATGGGTAACTCAAAGACAGATAGTGATCACGGTATGCTTTGAAGCAACTGAGAACGTCAACAAAGGCCCAGTATTATGCACAGCAAGCCCACATACAGAAGCAAACGCGAAAACGACACGCATTTACTTAACAATAATACTATCACTGTTTCCAGTCACATGAATGCAACCTGAATGCTGCTCGTGTACAAAAGCTGCTCATACACAAAACTGGTCAAAGACGAGAGGAGAATACCTCTGGTTCCAAGCCGCACGAGGGAACCAACAAAACACGGCACGCCTTCTCTCTGATTGTCTGGGCCCGGTCAAAGCTTTAGCCTTTCAGTAAGAGATGGCTGCTCTTTCCTGCTTCGTCGAGTTGTGCCACTATTGCAAGACAGGACGATTCGTCACTGATCGTCTGTGAATCAACAAATGACTTCCGCGTAGGGCGGATGTGCGATACATGAAAGGTGCTCACTACGAAAAGGCTGCCTGTGAATGGTTAAAATGCTATAGAAATACTATCTTTATCCATCTCCGGCGGTACACCGAAAGGTTACCGCCCTTCGATAGTGCAATTTTCGCGCTAATCGAAGTGTTAGGGGTTACAGGTGCCAGCCAGCCAGCCAGCCAGCCAGCCAGCCAGCCAGCAGCAGCAGCAGCAGCAGCAGCAGTTCGCGGTCCCGGCCTGCAGCAGTGGTTGGTCAGCCAGCCAGCCAGCCAGCCAGCCTGCCAGCCCTCCGGTGGCAGCAGCAGTCCTGCCAGCAGCAGTCCAGCCCGCAGCAGTCCAGCCAGCAGCAGCAGCAGCAGCCGCCGCCGCCGCCGCCGCCCCGGCCCCGTCCGCGGCAGCAGCGTCCCTGCCTCTCGCCGTCGCCGTCGCCGTCGCCGTCGCCGCCGTCGCCGCCGTCCGTCCGCCGTCCGTCCGCCGTCCGTCCGCCGTCCCCCAGTGTGTGGGTCCTGTCCTTTTAGTGCTGTGTTTTTTCTTTCTTCTTCTTGTCGTCATGTCCGCCCCCACCACCACCGTCACTACTACCACCACCGCCATCGTGTATACGTCCCCTTCCGCCGCCTCCACCACAATCACTTGGTGTGCCCAGTCCCACCCCCCTCCTTCCATCCCTCCCCTCCTCTCTATCCCTTCGCCCTCGCTCTTTGTCGCCCCCTCTCCCGCTTCCTCCTCTCGTTCTGATCCCTTCCCCCCACTCCCCCAGCCTGTCACTGCAGCTCCGGCTAGGGTGGTGGCCCGTCGGGCCACTGCCCACGCCCAGCTCTCCCCGTCGCCATCGCCATCGCCACCGCCGTCATCGTCATCATCGTCGCCATCGCCATCACTGCCACATTCGCCTGCACCGTCACAGTCACTTCCTCCGGCGCCGACTGCTGCGTCCGTGCCGGGACCTGTCCCTTCCCACCACCTCCCCATCGTTCCCGTCCCTCCTGTCACCACCCGCCCATCTGCCGCTGTCAAACGCCCTAGTGGCGCCTCCACTTCCTCTACTCCTAAAAAGGCTCCACCCCGCCCCCCATCCCCACCCCAAAATGCCATGGACGTCTCCCCACCAGGCCCCGCTCCCTCCTCCTCCTCCTCCTCCCCACCCGGTCTCTACAAATATCTCCTGTCCCGTCCCGATCCTTCCTTCCTCGAGGCCCGGAATCTCTCCCTCCTCCTCCGCCAACATTTCCCAGGCGCCCCCATCTCTCTCCTTACTCCCAGACGGGATTCTGTTCTTATCTCCTCCCCCAGCCCGACCCTCCATACTGACATCCTCTCCCGCCTCCCCATCACCCGTTTTGGTCCTCACGCCTCCCTCACCCCCTGCTCCCTCCCCATCTCCTACCCGCCAACCCCAACCCCCGCGTCGCCCGCCGACCCTCACCGCCGTGATCACTCGGCTTAGCCCGTTGATCACGGAGGAGGAGGTGTTGGCGGAGCTGAAGGCCCATCCCACCCTGGAGGTGCGGGCAGTCCGCCGCATTTTTAACGCGACCGGCCCCACCCGCCTTATGCGGGTGTTCTCTGAGGACGCCCCCCTCCATTGACCGTCTCCTGAAGGAGGGTGCCCTCCTCTTCAATCAGCGGTACAAAGTCGACCCCTCCCGTTCCCCCCCTCAATCCCTGCGCTGCCAGAGATGTCTGCGCTACAATGCACACACAACAGCCGAGTGCCGCGAGGCCCCCACATGCCCGCATTGTCGCCAAGCGCACTTCCTCCGGCAGTGCCCCAACCTCCAATCCCCTCCCTCCTGTAATACCTGCAGCCTCCCCCACCCTACCTACTCCCAAAAGTGTAAAGCCCGGCCCCCTCCCACCACCCCTGAACTCACCGTCCCTGTCCGTCCCCTGGACGCCCCCACCCCTCCTGGCAATTCCCTTCGTCCCCCCCCCCCCACTGCTGAGGACATCATCAGGTTCCTCACCATTGTCCTCCAACACGTCCATCCCTTTCAGCGCCCCCACACCCTCCAACAGATCTCCCTCGCCGCCCGTTCCATATTCCACCTTAAAATGTACGCCACCTATTCCAATAACCAGGCCCATTTCACCTTCTCCCGCCTTGACACCCTCGTCTAAATCCTTATCATGGCGCGACAGCATCGTATCCTTTTCAACAATATCCGCTCCCTTCCCGCCAACAAACCTCTTCCTGCACACCCTTGCTACCCACCGTGTGGATGCCTTCCTCCTCAATGAAACCTTCCTCCAACCCCACCACTCCATCCACACCTCCCCCTATCTCCTCCACCGCTCCGATAATCCCCTCCCAGTTGCGCGTGGCGGAGTTGCCATTGGCCACCACCGCCAGATCCCCGTTCGGCTCCAACCTCTCCTTCCCGACCCCACCGAACACCTGATCCTTAGTCTCTTCTTCCCCGGCCTTACCGTTACCTGTGCCACCATCTATGTCCGCCCCAACGCCCCTCTTCCTTTCGACTTCCTCTCCCACATCGACCGTACCTTCTCCTCCTATGTGATCGCCGCCGACCTCAACATCCATAGTCGCTCCGCTGCCCAGTTGCGGCGGTGGCATCGGTTCCTCTCCTCCCTTCAAGGCGACCTCGTCCCCATCCCCCAGCACACCCGCCCCGAATCCAATTCCACTCCCGATGTTATTCTTTCCTCCCCCAACCTCCTTGGTCGCATTACGGTGGATGTCCTGGAGCCTATTGGTAGTGACCATCTCCCTGTCCTCCTCACCGTTTCAGACGGTCGTCGCCCCCGCCCCGACCCTCGTCATGACCCTCCCCCCAAGTACATCCATGACTATTCCCGTGCCAACTGGGATGCCTACCGGGATACCCTCTCCACTCAGGTCGACAGCCACCCTCTCGCCTACCGCCTTCCCGATGATGTCTCCCATGCCGCCTCCTTTCTCCAGCAGACCTTGTCTGAGGCCGTGGAGGCCCACGTCCCTACTGTTGCCATCCACCCCCACCGTCCTACCTTACCACCACAGGCCGTCCTCCTCCTCCGTGAATCCCGTCGTCTCTACCGTGCCTTCCTCCGCACGCGTGACCCGGACACCCTACGACGCCACCGGCAACTACAGCGACACATTCGAAATTTGCTCGCGGCTAAGAAACGCCGGGACTGGCGACAGACATGCACCCGTTTAAATGCTACCCTCCCCATCAACTCGTCCAAGTTCGGGACCGCCTTCCGTCGCCTTACCGGAACTAGGCCCTCCCCCTACTATCCTCTTCTCCACGATGACCACCCCTTCCCTGACGCCCTTAGTAAGGCCAACCACTTTGCCTCCTACCTGTCCGATGTGTTTTCCATCCCTGATGATCCCCGGTTCGATTACTCCCTCTTCCCAGATATCCGCGATCGAACTGACACCTCTGACCCTCCCCTCGCTCCTGGTTTCCAGTACTTGGACAACATTCCACACACGGAACTTAACGCCCCCATCACTACACAGGATCTCATTACTACACTCCGCACCAAATGCAACACCGCTCCTGGTCACGATCGTGTCACCTACCGTCACCTTCGTGAAGCTCCTGTCTCTTTCCTCTCCACCCTGGCCAGGCTCTACAATGTAGTCCTGTCCACTGGTTACTACCCCGCCCTGTGGAAAACCTCTCGTATCCTCATGTTCCTCAAACCTGGCAAACCGCCGTCCGCCGTCTCCTCCTACCGTCCCATCAGCCTTACCTCGGTCTTCAGCAAGGTCCTGGAATCTATCCTCACCCGCCGCATCCACCAGCATCTCCGCCAGCACCGCCTCCTCCCCGTTACCCAGTGTGGCTTTCGGCCGTCCTTCTCTTCCGACGATCTTCTCCTTCACCTCACTCATCTCCTTTCCGAACAGCTCAATTCCCGTCGCTCCGCCATCTTCCTCTCTCTTGACCTCGAACGCGCCTATGACCGCGTATGGCACTCCGGTCTCATCTTCAAGCTCCAAACCTTCGCCCTTCCCATTAACTACGTTCGTCTGATCGGTTCCTTTCTCTCCCGCCGTCCTTCCTATGTCACCATCCGTAACTCCGATTCCTACACCTTTTTCCCCTCCGCCGGTGTGCCCCAAGGCTCCGTCCTCTCCCCCCTTCTGTACTTGTTGTACACGGCGGACATGCCGCCGCCGCCACCCCCCGTCCACCTTCTCCAGTTTGCCGATGACACCGCCTTCCTTGCCCTTGCCCCCACCCTGCAACGCTCCCAACACCTTCTCCAATCCCATCTTGACCGGTTCACCACTTGGTGCAACCAGTGGTTGCTCACGGTCAATCCTTCCAAAACCCAGGCGATCGTTGTAGGCAAAACCACCCCTTCCTTCCGCCTCCTTGATTTCTATCTCACCGTTTATGGCCGTCCCATCGCTCTCACCCCCACCCTTAAGTACCTTGGCGTCACCCTCGACCGTCGCCTCTCCTGGACTCCCCATCTCCAGACAATCCAAGCCAAGGCACGTTCCCGACTCCGTCTCCTCAAGCTCCTTTCCGGCCGTACGTGGGGTCTGGACCCCTCCACCATCCTACACACCTATAAGTCCCTCATCCGCCCTATCCTCTGTTACGCCCATCCCGCCTGGATCTCCGCCCCCCCTTCCTTTTATAAATCCCTCCAAATCCTTGAACGCCATGCTCTCCGCCTTGCCTATCGCATCCGTCTCCCCTCCCCCACGCGGATCCTGTATGATCTTATCCCCTTCCCTCACCTCCTCCTCTTCCTCGAAAGGATACGAATCCTCTACACCTCCCGGAAACTCGATCCTCCCCACCCGCTCGTCTCTCCGATCCTCTCCCACCCCCGCCCGCTGCCGCGCCTGTACTCTCATGTCCCACCCGGTCTCCATCTCTCCACCCTCCTTACCCTCTCCCAAGGTGGCTTCCGCCAGCTCCCCCTCCCTGATGATGCCCTCCTCCCCTCCATCTACCCCTCCTACCAACTTTGATCCTCCCGCCCTCCTCCCGTGCTTGCTCCTCCGGGCACCCTCCCTCCCTTCTCTCCCTTTTTCCCTCCCTCCTCCTTTTCTCTCCCCTTCTCCCCCGGGCCCCTCCTCCCCTGTCCCTCTCCCTCTTGCCCCCGTCTCCCCCGCCGTTGGCATCCTATTCTCCCCTCTCCCCCCACCTCCCCCCTGTTCCACTCTTGGCAGGTCCCCGGACTCGCACACGCTACGTGGACTTTCGCGCGCCGGAGATCGCCGCCATCAGTGTCTTGTGTGTGCCGTCGTGTTTCGTGTTCAGTGTTTCCCGTCACGCTCCGTTGTTCACCAGTGCCATCGTCTTCTTCAGTGTCTGTGCGTCGTCTCAACAGTTTGCAGTGTGGTTTATCGTCAAGTGTGAACGGCTCCGTGTTTGTCTCTCTGTGTCTCCTATTTTATCGCCCACCATTTTGTGACTTTTCTGTTTTTCTCCTGTTTTTTGTGCTTCTGTCTCATTTGGCTGAAGAGCAGCGTAGTGTGCTGCTGCCAGCCTGCTTATTGTATAGGCATTAAAATGACAATAAAGTAAAAAAAAAAAAAAAAAAAAAAACTATCTTTATCTTGGGAAAAAGTGAGAAGACATTCGTAGAGTATTTCATTATATACATTTTAGGGATTTGAACGTTATTGTACCCAAACAATTAGGTGGCTAGTAAACTTAGAGGTTCACAAAAATAAACCAGTCGCAAGCATTAAATCTTATTTATTCGCATGTGCGGTAGAATTATCACAGCATTGGTAGCGCTATAAGTATTCGTTTAGACAACTGCTCAGACGTCGACGAGACTGTAGCAAAATTATATATGGTTTATGAACCAGCTGTCAATATAAATAACTGGAACTATAAAAAGGGATTAAATACTCGTGAATAGTTCTGATTACAATCCAGATACTGGAATACGCACATAAAAGTGAAAATTTAAGTATTCTTGTTTCCTGTATCTAGGAACATTCCCTGTAGCCAGACATCACCATTTTAATCTAAGATATGTAAAACTTAAGCATATGCAACCTACCCGCAAAATTTTACTAAAAATAATAAAATTTAGACGCTACATAACTTGGTATCTGATATCCAATTACTTGACTGGCTTCTTTCATCCCGTTATTTCGCTTTTATTACTATAAAGTTTGTTTTCTATTGACAACGACATGTGTCCTGAAATTTCCATAAGTACAGGGCTATTACAAATGATTGAAGCGATTTCATAAATTCACTGTAGCTCCATTCATTGACATATGATCACGACACACTACAGATACGTAGAAAAACTCATAAAGTTTTGTTCGGCTGAAGCCGCACTTCAGGTTTCTGCCGTCAGAGCGCTCGACAGCGCAGTGAGACAAAATGGCGACAGGAGCCGAGAAACCGTATGTCGTGCTTGAAATGCACTCACATCAGTCAGTCATAACAGTGCAACGACACTTCAGGACGAAGTTCAACAAAGATCCACCAACTGCTAACTCCATTCGGCGATTGTATGCGCAGTTTAAAGCTTCTGGATGCCTCTGTAAGGGGAAATCAACGGGTCGGCCTGAAGTGAGCGAAGAAACGGTTGAACACGTGTATCTGGACATGCTGGAAAATTGGCTGATGCCACAACTGGAGACCGACAGCACCGACTTCATCTTTCAACAGGATGGTGCTCCACCGCACTTCCATCATGATGTTCCGCAGTTCTTAAACAGGAGATTGGAAAACCGATGGATCGGTCGTGGTGGAGATCACGATCAGCAATTCATGTCATGGCCTCCACGCTCTCCCGACTTAACCCCATGCGATTTCTTTCTGTGGGGTTATGTGAAAGATTCAGTGGTTAAACCTCCTCTACCAAGAAACTTGCCAGAACTGCGAGCTCGCATCAACGATGCTTTCGAACTCATTGATGGGGACATGCTGCGCCGAGTGTGGGAGGAAGTTGATTATCGGCTTGATGTCTGCCGAATCACTAAAGGGGCACATATCGAACATTTGTGAATGCAAAAAAAAAACTTTTTGAGTTTTTGTATGTGTGTGCAAAGCGTTGTGAAAATATCTCAAACAATAAAGTTATTGTAGAGCTGTGAAATCGCTTCAATCATTTGTAATAACCCTGTATAACAGATACCCAATTTATTCAAATTTTAATGTCCTTATAAAGGGAGATTTTAATTGCTTTGGGTATATGAGAACTTCCCATGCATCTCAATAATGTTTAGATATAGAGAAGAAAGTGAATGTGGTAGTAGATTTTCATTTACGAACCAATGAGAGATGCACATCACCTATGAATAGTGTTTAGAGTTTCATTGGGACGCTGCTTTTTTACTGAAAAAAAAAAAACATCAAACTCTAGGACATATAGCACGAGAACCATTTGTTTATATAGGAGCGATCAGTCGCGAAATGGAAACCATAGTAAAAATCAATTATTTTTTCTTTGTAATAGTTAGCTGCATATTACAACTACTTCATTACGTAGGGACCACTCCGACTTAGACATTTGTTGCAACGCTGTGCAAACTTTACATAGAAGGCAGCTGCCTGTGTTTTCTGTCAATGCCTGACGCTGGTCTACAGCTCATTGTCTGTGCCCAAATGTACTCACAGCCAGCGGACCACGCGAGTAGAGACGAAAATCAGGGGGAACCAAGTCCAGGCTGTATGGTGGGTGATCAAACACTTCCCATGGGAAACACTGCAGGAGCACCTCCATTTCCCCTGCAGTGTGTGGCCAAGAATTGTCATGAAGAACGAATTGCATGACAGTTATGTTATATGGGCTGCATGAAATCAGGCGAAATCCCTCAGCAGGCACTCACACTTGGCGGGAGATAGTATTTCCTAGGCTCTTTACTTGGCCACTGTGAGCTCAAAACTGAAATGCGTGACATGGCGCAATCGATGAGCTTACTAGAGACACTGACCAACAAATATGTGTAGAACTTCATCGGATTTTCCCTGTGGTTTCAGTTTCAGACCTTAATAAACAAGCAGCGCTCAAAATTCTCAAATGGCTGTCTTGGAATTTTAATCCACTGTATTAGCATAGGGTGTCAAGAAAAAGGTGGATAATGTGTGTAATTAAATGACAACAGCGAGCGATATTTTCTTTAAAATGTTATTTATTAGACTACTCAAATAGTATGCGCTAATAGTGTGTGTTCCATATAATTTGTCTTCATATAGTAGATTACAATATAGTTTTCGTTTGTGTTTGCTTTAAACTTGTTAAGACAAAATATTATGGTTTTGCTAGTATGTTTCTTGTAATCACACATTTTGTTGAAAGCTCAAGCTCAGCAAGGAATTGCATTGTCAATTTATGACACCAACAGTACGCATCAAGCTATAAATATACACAATTACGTGAACACATGTACACAATAGGGTAAGTATTTAAGGGAAGAATTTTTGACTAAAAGAGTGTAAGTAGAATTTGTAACTGTTTTTTTTTTTTTGCATTACTGATATGTGCTTATTACTCACCTCTCAAAATATGTGCTTGTGATATGTAACAAACCAATTTAAAAGTACTGGGTGATCAAAGAATCAGTATAAATTTGAAAAATTAATAAACCACGGAATAATGTAGACAGAGAGGTAAAAATTGACACAGATGCTTAGAATGACATGGGGTTTTATTAGAACCCCACCAAAAAACAAAGTACTGCTAGTCGCGTGAAAGATCTCTTGCGCGCGTCGTATGGTGATGATCGTGTGCTCAGCCGCCACTTTCGTCATGCTTGGCCTTCCAGGTCCCCAGACCTTAGTCCGTGCGATTATTGGCTTTTGGGTTACCTGAAGTCGCAAGTGTATCGTGATCGACCGATACCACTAAGGATGCTGAAAGACAACATCCGACGCCAATGCCTCACCATAACTCCGGACATGCTTTATAGTGCTATTCACAACGTTATTCCTCGACTACAGCTATTGTTGAGGAATGATGGTGGACATATTGAGCATTTCCTGTAAAGCACATCATCTTTGCTTTGTCTTACTTTGTTAAGCTAATTATTGCTATTCTGATCAGATGAAGCGCCATCTGTCGAACGTTTTTTGAACGTTTATATTTTTTTGGTTCTAATAAAACCCCATGTCACTCCCATCATGTGTGTCAGTTTGTACCTCTCTATCTACATTATTCTGTATTTTATTCAGCTTTCAAATTTATACTGACTTTTTTATCATCCTGTATACTCAGTTCCAGCAAACTGTGTTATTTCTTTTAAATTATCATTACTTTGGAGATAGTTGTTTGATTACTACGAAGTACGCTATGGCAGCGGTTACCACTGATCCAAAGAACTGTAGGTCAATGACGAAAAAGCCACAGACCGAGAAACGCAAATCGTGGAGTGGTACATCGAAGACATCAGATCCATTACACTTGCGTAACAACACCCGCAACTTCGCCATTGAATGTCCCACTTTAACGGCTCGTTCTTCTGCAGAAGAACACGCCCAGCATGCGACCAAAAGGTGACTGAGTACCAGTGCCAGGTAGAGACACAGATGCAGCAGAATCGTTCTTATCACTTCTGGCGGTATGGTTGTTGCTTCTCCCACCACTACAGACGCGTACACCATGCAGACTATGACGACAGCGTTGTGGAGGACGGCGACCAACAGGGCGGGGCCAAAGTGCAGCGAGCAGAGGCGGCCAGTCCTGTGCAGCACCATCCTGGCGTGCTGCAACCGCCACAGGCTGTCCCCCACTGGTGCGGCCACAGCAGGTGGTGCTGCCCGCGTCACTGCTTCATCGAGGTCGGCCTCCGAGGTGACAGGCGGCTGTACACTCCGCAACATCAACACGTTGACGTCACCCAATTGGGCTCTCATTGTCAGCACTACTCCCAGGAATTGCACGTGCCACAGCAGGGAGTAGGCTCTCACACAGACATAAACCATAGCTGTAGGATGTATAAGAAATCCAGCTGCACTACATACTGCGGGCACTGTCAGGAAAATTATAATTGCCCCTAATAAAACCATTGTCACAATCTGTGTTTTTTTGTAAAATTCTCTCATGTGTTCACAGCTGATACGAGCTAACAAAGAGTCCACCAGCTCCAAAAGTTGGATGACGTCATTCAGATACCGCTTTCCTGTTAGCACAGACCAAAAGAGCATTGTACCCGGCTCTAGCAAATTAAGCCACTTGATTGCCATGTATAAATGGTAGGTACCGGGCAGGTGATGTTTTTTTGAAGATAGCTCGTTTTCATTATCAGTGCACTGCAAACCAACAACCGTGACTGCTATTAACCAAGATAAAGGAATGAAGAGGTTGACAACACTTCTAAGTCGCACTTTGGAAGAAAATTCGGCAGATGTGGTGCTGGAGCAAGTAACTGGTGCAATACCGCAAATTTGGCTCACGACATACAGAGGTCTGATAGCATGTCTAAAGGTGTGTTCATTCTTTGTCATCCTAGTAGTACACATAATTTTCAAAAGAACTGTAGAAAGACAATTAATACGAATAGAAGGTAACCCACACCTACTGTGTCACAGGAAAGCTGTAGCCTCTCCTCAACAGATTGTGTTCTTCGACTAATAAACGCAACCTGTCACTTGATCTTCTGTTGTTGAGAAACCTAATAATATGCACATGAAATGCCCATGCATGAAAAAGTGTATTTTGAGTGTTTGTGCACTGCCTTTAAGAAACAAGTGTAACACAATACCAGCAACTAAAGTGGGCCTGATGCTTACATCAGCCATACTGCTATGAAGCAATTGTATTCTGTGCTGCTGCAATTTACTTAATGCGGTACCGATCGAACGCCATTAATTTCAGTTAAGGAAATTAATATTCTGCCATCAGATAATGATAAACACCGCGTAATTGCATTCAAACATTATTATCGCATCTTATCGAAGAGTTTGTATTACCTCTTTCAGTCTTTGTGTGTTTGTGTACGTTTGTGTGTGTGTGTGTGTGTGTGTGTGTGTGTGTGTGTGTGTGTGTGTCACACAGAAACAGCACCCGAACGGTCGACATTGCATTCTTATACCAACCAGAAAACTTTTTAATGATGACACACCTAACTTACACTTTCTTCCGAAACAATGTCTACTGCTGTCATGCACACTGCTGCATGCAGAGCAACAACGAATTGTATTTAAAAGTTAGGCAAGCTGGAATGGTACTTGAATCACTTTTCTTTCTTTTGTCACTATGATCCTTGACGTACTTGTAACTCTGATTTTTGGGCGCGCAAGCGGTTATTAGAGAGTCAAGTCTTGGGAGTCATGTTGAAAAGACGCAAATTGTAGTCAGTTTATAAAATGTGAACTTTAACAGTGAGGAAGATATTTTGAAGTATGTTTTATATTGTGAAGTGATCTCTTGAGAGTTGCATGATATTGCAACAAAAGTAATAAAAAAGAAGTCTAACTTAAATTCGGAGTGCTAATTACTTTTTTGCATTACCATTGCGCTAACTTGCAAAAGTTTAATCTTCAAGAATGGTTTATGAGACACATCTATAAAACTTTTGAATATCGCAGAATAGCGCATAGGCCTCTTTGCATCCGAGCTTGGAATCACCATCACCTAGATTTTTGACGATTGAGCCATGAGTTCACAACGAGACCAGCGTGGGAAACACGAAAAGATGAGTGCCTAGTTTATCCATTATTTCATGAAATGATTTTATTAACTGTGCTCTAATGACACCTGCCACATAATGTAACTTTGCTGTTGCCTGAAAATGCAGTATTTAGCAGCGTGAGCAACACCACATTCATAATTAATTTTTGACCTTTGTTGTGGTAGGGTTGTTAAAAGTACACCGAGAGAAGAGTGAGACGAGAATTTCCGTCTAAACGTCCTATCAACGCATCAAACCAGAATGTAAGTTATTCACCATCTAGGATTTTTAAATACCTACGGCCTTCAGAAATTAATAGCTGCTATATGCCTTGAGCGATTTTAACAAACCAAACGTCCATGGATAGCGCTAGAGAAACTCTAAAGACATACTGTTCCAGAGTGCCTATGAATGTTGTAAGCTTTGAATTCTGAGCCGGAATGGTCATTCTGAGAATTGAAAACGTATTTTAACGTAAAATAAACTGCAGTTCGGAGAAGTAAGCGGCAGTATCTGAAAGTACACTACATCAGCTAACCATAGTTTTGTGGATTTCATTATGTTGGATAACAATTCATAGAAACTTAGGATAAATGAATTATCTGATAGTTAAAAATATAAATACTTCAAAAACGAACAACCCGAGTTAAGGCCAGCTTGGGGAAGATGGTGAAATTCTGTATATTATACTACGTATGATAGCTATAATTAAACGTATGTTTGAAAGCTTCTGCAGTGGCTGATGGAGTCTAACGGCAATACCCTTCCTGTCCTGGTGCAGCCGGCTTTCATTTTGAACAAGACTGGCAGTATGTTTCTGCGAGTGGCATTTCGATCGAAAGTTTTAGTTGATCGAATGTTTTTGGAGGACAATTTCCTGAATTTGGAAACATTTCGTACAGCATTTCTCAGAAATTGAAAATATTTCGGCAAGGATTTCGTGGATATGTGAAATGTCATGCAGATGTTTTGAAATCTAAGGCATATTCTGATAGTTGGTCTTGGTCATGGTCATGGTCTTTGACTTCTAAGCGGAAGCGCTGAATTTGTAAAATTGTTTGAGAGTAGCCACAACTATTTGGCCTGTAATGCTATAGTTCCATCCAGTTAGACTCCTACATTCCTGCCACGGAAACCGAATATTTTCATCAATGAGTGTTGCTCAAAAGGCGTCTGTATCGTATACCAGATAGATTACACTACAGAAATATTACAATATTATCCAGAAGCTAGAGAATTTCATTCTGAGTAACCGAGCTTTTAAGCCCTCATTTAAACAGGAAAAGATGCAGGCCCCAGAAGTAAAAATTTTATATGATCATACCTTCATGGCAACAAGTAAACGTTCTTCTTTGCCAAACATATGCAATTAATAATTTTTTTCACCTCCAGGAAGAGTAAATTTAACATAAAACAAAATAAATGAGCTATACAAAGGTAACTGCAAATCGACCAAAAAGACATTCTCCAAGAAACAAGCTGCTTGTTTTTAAACAGAAGTGCTTATAAGTACATAAGCATTTTTGCTTGTTTCAAATGTCGACAGGCCTTCTCCGAGCTTATATTAACACAGGCAACAGCTCATATTTATTACATAACTGTCAGTGAGAACAACAAATAAATATACGTAATTAACTCTTGCACAGTATCTGCAAATCAAAGCTTCTTTGAAGAAATCTGAGGAGAAAACCTAACAGCATAGTTTATATATGTAACTCACAGTACATTATAAATTCTACCTCTCTACAATCGAATGGTTTTAAAGTTTTAGCTCAGAATAGCAGACTATCCAGTACTTGTAATGCTTAGATGTTTCATTAATATCTACCAATGAAATTATCGGAATACATAAAATTGTGTGGTACTGCGGTTGAAGTAGAACCAGAGACTTTTTGGTCTTCAGCCACTTAGGTGCAACAGTCAGTACTGAAAATGTGATGCGGCAACTCGGACCTCTTATTGTTAATTGGAACCCTCCATCAATTAGTACATTATGAGCCACCAGTATCAGATTGTTGCCACCCTCAGCGATCCTAAAGTTGTAACACCGTAATTGCCTAAGGAAGTACTGCTGCATTGTCTGTGGGACTGTATGGTTAATTTATTAATAACAGTAACTGTACTTATATTTAATACGAGTAGTGTTATGCATTATAAGGCACGACCATATGTGCTTACTAAATGTTTTGAATATCATTTTTCTTTTGCTCATTGATTTCTATTACAATTGCCTTAACTTAATTTATTACTCCTTGCTGCAAAAATGTGCCGACCGCCAGTATAATGCACATTCATAAATCCAAGAAAATTTTGTTTGAGAATAATACTATAGCAGCTGATCGGTAAGATGTACACACCCCTTTGAGTTGTCAGTAGTGAAAGACAAACAAGAAAACATTCCCCCCACTTTCATCGCGTAACCTGTAGTGTTCGCACTACTTACCCCTCTGTCTCTGAGGTACGTGGGCAATTTTACTTAGCTCACTGTCGCATTCAACGTCGTCAATTAAAATTTAGCACATCATAAAATATTGCTGTCTCTGTAAGTCTTTTCGTTTGTTAGTGATCAGGAAAAGCACACTCTTAAGAAGGTCTTGGCAGGATGGTAATCCCTATCTTAACGTAAAAAATAATTAATATGTAAGTTATGTTTTATCAGTAACTGTTGAGTATAATTTCTTAAGAAGAAAAAGACGTATATGCCTCACTTTTCCTACCACTTAAACACAAGATTTTTTAAAAATACTGTTAAATTTTGAAATAATAATTGTTTCTTTCAAAATTTGGCATCAGGATAAGAAACTGTCTATATTTTTCTATGTACCTACGCCTCTAACTTCCTTGAGATTTCCAAAACAGGAAGAGCCCTGTGTTAAATATATACAATACTCTGATTAGTGTCTCCTGTAACTTTAACAAATTCTGGTAAGTAGGAGCTGAGGAAAAAGTAATTTTTTTCTTAAAAAATACGACGAACAGAAAACAGCCATTAGAGTTGTCAATGATTTATAGCTTCACAAGATGGGTTGTCTGTACCCTCCTCAATCTCATCTTGCATTGTCCTTTTTCCTGATCGTCTCCGTTTTATTGGTTTGGATTCATGGTCTACAACAGCTCTTTCTGCTGCGCTAACTTTTTTTTATCTAAATTTAACATTTGTCTCACTGTGAAACGACCAACACTTTGTTGCAGTCCCTTCAGGCTCCACACTTCGCAAGGTTTTCGTCATTGGATGTTGCCACTGTTTCAGAGACACCAAAAGACAGTGTACTAACTGACATAAAGACTATCATGACAATTCTGGCCCAAATAACGCTGTTGATGGACTCTTTGGGATTCTGGGTGCGGTCTTCGAGACATTTCTTCTGCAGTCTTACATCAGACAAACTTCTGAAAGTTTATTTCTAGATCTCAACTGTGGTAAAAGGAACAGTGGTCTGTGAATGAATTTCTCACCATTTTGGTGTGCCCTGCAACATGAATCACATCACTGAGGGCATAGACCGTGACTGGATTTATCGTCCTCTGAAGAGAGGTGCAAGAAAACTGCCCATAGAGCTATCCTCGTATCTTGTGTGCTACTGACAATTCGCCTGATGACCACATCATTATAATTTGGGATTTTGTCTATTATAGATTCTGCAAGTCTACTATTAGCATAGAATTTACGCATTGCCAATGTTGTCGCAAACCCTTAAAAGTTTTCTTGATTGTGACTTCAACTGCGGAAGCCTACGTTTGAAAATAATATTTTTAGTCACAGAAAGTAAATCTGTGAACCAGGATTTAGGTTTTCAGCACTACTTCTGCATTTACGAGACGGAGTAATGAAAATTCCTTATGCCAGTGCTTTGCCAGGCCCTAAAATAGATATAACTTACTATTCTAAAATGTGATGCCTATCTTCTCTTACCTAGTTTGCTAAAACGTAATACTATCAAAGAAAACTTGAACACTACGTTGTCAGGAGCACATAAACAGTAGACTGTACTCTTGGTGCGGTGTATTCTAAATCGAAAATATTACCTATGAAATTTCTGACATGTTGTCGACGACACTGTTAAATGTCGTTGCTTACTCCATAATTTAATAACTGACGGAGAAGCCATCCGATGCCGTCTTACACGGATAAACCCTACAAACCAAAGAATATGGTACCTAAGCTAGCCTCCACGGGAAGACCAAATCAGATAGCTGCAAATTTTCGCGATCCCTTGGGATTTTACTTTACTGGAATCCCATATTATTAATTATAGCTATTCCTGAGAAAACAAACTGTCATATATGCGTTCTCTTTAACTTATATACCTTTCAAAACTTTTACCAAAGTGAACGAACCATGCTGCTTTTCCTCTTTGTGGTTCCACCAATGCAGCTTCATAAGTAGTCCATTATACCCATAAGCGCTTCGACTCCATACTGAATACTAGAGAAGAAAACTCGGATACTGATTACCGATAAGATTTTCAATAATCGCTGTTTAGCTCGGAGACTGTGCTTCTGTTTCACGAAGATCCTAAATTATATTCGTAGTCAGTTATGATACCCTTCCAATAGCTTTTAAAATGGAAAATTTTTGGCTGTGTCTTAAAGTGAACTTGGGTCCTCTGTATATAGTGGTACACGGTAACAAGTGATATAAGAAAATCAGAAATGCTTGCAGACAGATATAAATAAGATTTACTTAAATTATGGGCACTTTTCTTCTCTTATTCCTTTTTCCAGTAATGGCAAAGTCGCTACATAACAGAGTCGTCAGCGAACTAATCGAAGTGTTCTCGCTTTTATTTCGCGTTAAACTGCGAGCATCTCAACGTGCGTGCGTTAAGTACCTGACACTTCTGTCTATCACTTCAGACCCTGTGGGAACACTTACTGTTTATCTACCTCTTTACACAAATTAATTCAGGTGAGCTTCGATGGATGCAAACCATTAACGATATTGGGATTTGGCGGGCACATTGTGAGGGTTGCGCGTTAGTACGGCCACTGAGGTCTGTTACAAAGGACAATTCTAGCTTAGAGGAGCACAGGCTGTGACGACTGTTCTTGTGATAAGCTGTGCGGTTAGTGGAGCTGAAATCTCACCAGTGCATTCAGTGGTTGAGTTACTGTGCACGATCTGAGACAGAGACACACGTGTGACTCATACAAGACGAAATACCAGGGAGTATCATCCCTGGTGTCTCAGGAGCGGCGGTCAGACACCCGTCTTCGTGATTCAGTGTCGAGATGAGTGACCGCAGTTTCAGAAACGCTGTCCGCCCCATATCTCTGGTGTTCCAAATGTGCGGCTTGGCTCCGATGGTCAGAGATAATAGAAATTCTACGTCAACAAGTCGCAGATCGTCATTAAAGAGAACGACAGTTTTTGTCATCCCTTTAATATGGCTTACCTGTATCTTGGTCACTGGTCTTTATTCAAGTTACGTCGAAATACATACAAAAGACCCTCCAGGCTCTCCACCGACAATATATGTCATAGCTGTGTTATTTCCTTTATTGAATTGGTTAGAACCAGTTACAGCTCTATGCACTTCCCTCTTTACTCGTTATAAAATTATAGACGAAATCTATGAACTCTTGGAGCAATCAGACACATTGCTCGCCAACCGGGAACGTAATAACATTACGAAAATTGGAAACAAAACGCATTTTGTATCAATTCTTCTGTTGCTTACCGTCCTGGTTTACACTGGTGGGTGCGTCATAGTAGCAACAGCATACATGTTGATACACCAACCGGCGGAAGCTGTCATCATATACATCCAAGGATTCGTAATGATTTGGCGCATGCAGTTCTTTGGCATCGTCCTGGTACTTCGACACAGGATGGGCATCGTCTGTGGCCAGCTGCTGAGGAGTACCCGGCCGCCGGCGGGCAGCGAGACTGAGCTGGAGGAGCTGGCGACGCGCATAGGACAGCCGGGTGAGACAAGAAAGGTGGAGGCGGTGGGGGCGGAGGTGCGGCGGCTGCAGCGCGCCAGGATGGCCCTCCACCGCTGCGCCCGCCTCTGCACTCTCCACTTCGGACCCGCACTGTTGATGGCGGTTCTTGGCGACCTCGTCGCCATACCTTGCCTCACTTATTCCTTGCTAAACATATCGAGTACATCCAGTGTTATGCTAGGGCTGACGTGCCTCTGGCTAGCAGCCGTGCTGTGTCGCCACCTGCTGGTCTGCTGGGTGTGTTCCTCGGTGGCCGACCGCGCCGTCAGAGCCGGCCTCGTGATGTCCAGGCTGCAGCCGATGTTGCACCCAAGAGCGGTTGTGGAGGTCCTTCGGCTCCCGGTTGACACAATGCGCTTCTCCTCCATGGGCTTTTTTGACATCAATCTCCACTTGTTCATGTCAACTGTTAGTACTGCTGTTGCCTATCTCACAATACTTGTCGAATTTCACAGATACAGGAGTATATAGGAAACTACAAGCGTCGAGAATTACTTAAGTGCGCACTCAGTTCACCAATACAGCGCATGCTACAGGCCTCATGCTGTCAAGAGCCACACATCGCACTGTATACATTTCTGCTGGGAAATTAACTATTAGTAAAATTTAACCGGGAATGTTTAGGATTATGTGCATTTGAAAAATACAGTCGACTGCTTTTTCGTTTATTAAACTAAAATATATTTTTTTTTACAAACGGGCACAACTATTTCATTTAAATTTTTTTGCTTTATACGCATTATTACGAGTTTACGCCACAATACTATAGATTATTTGTTAACAAAACTTGCCTCAAAATCGATAACGATGTAAACTCCTAACAAATAACGTAGGTCATTCTGCAAAATAGTAACACAGCCAGAATACTACCCAAATCTGCCACCTATTCTGTCAGTTAAGTTTAGTGATAATGTGACTCACCTAGCCCATGTCATGCTATTGTACATTATGTACCTGAGATTGTGGTGTGCCTACTGTAAGACCTTCGGTACACACACCATCAGATTATTTGACTCGTCGCTCTAACGAAGTAGGCGAGTGTCAGCAATATGTCTTATGGTCTTATCGTGGCATGTTTATCTTCTGCCGTTAGGTCAGACGATAGAAATGCCACTTGCACGATTATAGTAGCAGATTGACGGTGACCACTTTAAACAGAACTTGATTAATTTTCACACACATTTATTAAAACAATACATCACTTGATTCTGGATGCTGTTTACAATTGACAATCTGAAATTCCTTTGGTCTTGGTACGTTAATCTTATTCTCACATATCTCTGATACTAGACAAAGTGTCTATTCATTTAGCTTCATGGCTATGTACAGGAATATGATAATCTTATTAGGCACAGACTGAAACTTGACTGCAGACTAATGCAGACTGGTACAGACTGGTCCACACAAATGCAGACTAATGCAGACTGATGCAGACTCACTAATCGAAGGTCTGTACACTCGTTATAATACCTCACGCGTTCATGTATCACTGCGCAAGTGTGGTCCGCGAGGAGAAAAGGTTCTACGTTAGCAGCAATCTCACTGGCTGTGTTACTTATTAATATGCGGATCGGCGGAAGCAGAATTTGGTCCGTCTCTATGGCAGCGCCATCTCGTAGAGCAGAGACGGACGAGCGCTGCGCCTGCGCTGTTGTGCTTAGCGGGGCGTGCTCTAGTGGGAAAGTTGTCTACGCGCTGACTACGCGGAACTATGCACTCAACAGAGATTAATTTTCGAATTCAGAGTGTGTCTTTACAGTATATTTCACTACTATGTTTCATCGTATTTCTGTAAATTTAGTATGCACCAAATCAGTAACACTAGAGTTGTCACACTCCCTTGCCGAATGTCGCAGTGTTATAGTTCTATATACCACCACCATTTGTTCACAATACTCTGAAGCAGAGTTACCTAACTATTAATCAGCAGAATTTGGTTGAAATCGGTCGACTTGGTTCCACTGCTGTGTTGAGTCCCACCGATGTCAGCATTGGCTATCCACATGTGCCATTACCGTTATGAAGTGACCTTACTACTGTGAGAAAACAGTAAGTGGACGTAAAGTGGCAGCACTGCGTAAGGAACGTGCAGTTCCCCCCCCCCCACACCCTGCACAGCGTCTCTCCCCTCGGCTGACATTGTGCTGAGACTCAGAGGGAGGACCTTGCCTCCACCACTAACTCCAACCTTCCCCCTACCGCCCTCAAACCCCACCCCTGCCACTGCCCACACCGAGAATTCGTTCAGGACGTGTGGATCAGATTTTCCCAATCGGTGGGTAACGACATTCTACTGAATGTCTTTTTACTACAGAATGCTTCACGAAATTTTGTTCTATCCAGATGTCTAACTTTACAAGCTCATAACACAATGAATTTTACTTTTCGACATGAGATGTGATAATTCTGAATCTATTTCCAGACAGTCTGTACATGTCGGCATGTACATTGGCAGACGACTGTCAGTTCTGGTTGCTGGTAGTTCAAGTGGTGGCGAAAAACAGGTACAGTGAATACATTAGAAAAAGGGTCTTGGTCAGTTGGCCTGTCTTAGAGCATACGCAGCCAACGTAGGCTTATTGCAACATAATTGTGTAGAGATGTATTATCAGTAAATAGCGATTTCTCTGTCTTATGTGAATAGAGCTACCAGTAATCGATAGTGATGGACAATTTTAGTTTCTTGAATAACGTTAGTTGTTGTTGTTGTTGTGGTCTTCAGTCCTGAGACTGGTTTGATGCAGCTCTCCATGCTACTCTATCCTGTGCAAGCTTCTTCATCTCCCAGTACCTACTGCAACCTACATCCTTCTGAATCTTCTTAGTGTATTCATCTCTTGGTCTCCCCCTACGATTTTTACCCTCCACGCTGCCCTCCAATACTAAATTGGTGATCCCTTGATGCCTCAGAACATGTCCTACCAACCGATCCCTTCTTCTGGTCAAGTTGTGCCACAAACTTCTCTTCTCCCCAATCCTATTCAATACCTCCTCATTAGTTATGTGATCTACCCATCTAATCTTCAGCATTCTTCTGTAGCACCACATTTCTACAGCTTCTATTCTCTTCTTGTCCAAACTATTTACCGTCCATGTTTCACTTCCATACATGGCTACACTCCATACAAACACTTTCAGAAATGACTTCCTGACACTTAAATCTATACTCGATGTTAACAAAGTTCTCTTCCTCAGAAACGCTTTCCTTGCCATTGCCAGTCGACATTTTATATCCTCTCTACTTCGACCACCATCAGTTATTTTGCTCCCCAAATAGCAAAACTCCTTTACTACTTTAAGTGTCTCATTTCCTAATCTAATACCCTCGGCATCACCCGACGTAATTCGACTACATTCCATTATCCTCGTTTTGCTTTTGTTGATGTTCATCTTATATCCTCCCTTCAAGACACCATCCATTCCGTTCAACTGCTCTTCCAAGTCCTTTGCTGTCTCTGACAGAATTACAATGTCATCGGCGAACCTCAAAGTTTTTATTTCTTCTCCATGGATTTTAATTCCTACTCCAAATTTTTCTTTTGTTTCCTTCACTGCTGCTCAATATATAGATTGAATAACATCGGGGATAGGCTACAACCCTGTCTCACTCCCTTCCCAACCACTGCTTCCTTTTCATGCCCCTCGACTCTTATAACTGCCATCTGGTTTCTGTACAAATTGTAAATAGCCTTTCGCTCCCTGTATTTTACCCCTGCCACCTTTAGAATTTGAAAGAGAGTATTCCAGTCAACATTGTCAAAAGCTTTTGTCAGGACTGGTTCTCCCAAGGCCGTCAGTAGTTCTAATGGAATGTTGTCTACTCCGGGGGCCTTGTTTCGACTCAGGGCTTTCAGTGCTCTCTCAAACTCTTCACGCAGTATCGTATCTCCCATTTCATCTTCATCTACATCCTCTTCCATTTCCATAATATTGTCCTCAAGTGCATCGCCCTTGTATAGACTTTCTATATAGTCCTTCCACCTTTCTGATTTCCCTTCTTTGCTTAGAACTGGGTTTCCATCTGAGCTCTTGATGTTCATACAAGTGGTTCTCTTATCTCCAAAAGTCTCTTTAATTTTCCTATAGGCAGTATCTATCTTACCCCTAGTGAGATACGCCTCTACATCCTTACATTTGTCCTCTAGCCATCCCTGCTTAGCCATTTTGCACTCCCTGTCGATCTCATTTTTGAGACGTTTGTATTCCTTTTTGCCTGCTTCATTTACTGCATTTTTATATTTTCTCCTTTCATCAATTAAATTCAATATTTATTCTGTTACCCAAGGATTTCTACTAGCCCTCGTCTTTTTACCTACTTGATCCTCTGCTGCCTTCACTACTTCCTCCCTCAAAGCTAACCATTCTTCTTCTACTGTATTTCTTTCCCCCATTCCTGTCAATTTTTCCCTTATGCTCTCCCTTCTTTGCTCAGAACCGGGTTTCCATCTGAGCTCTTGATGTTCATACAAGTGGTTCTCTTATCTCCAAAGGTCTCTTTTATTTTCCTGTGGGCAACGTTAGTTATGTTTCCAAAATAATGGTTCAAAAAATCAATGGAATAAAATTTTGTTTATCGTCGCTCCTTATATGCAAGTAAACGGAACTTTTAAAAAAATATGGATGTGTAAGCTGAATATGGCCCAAAAGTTCATCAGAGCTACTGCCCCTGTGCCACATTTAAAAAACCTTGGCAGAACAGGTAAATTGAATTGTATAGCTATCAAACTGTGTAGCTTTCTCAGCTGCTCACTGCTTCGTGTGTCTTGTTCAGTTAATTTCCAGTGGATCTCTACTACGCCCTTAACACAATTTTCAAATAATTCAACTCAAGTTAGATAATTTTCACTTGAGATATACATATTTACACTAGTCACCAGTTGATAATCAGCTTGCAGATAATAAATTGTACAGTAGACACAAATCCACAGATATCAAGGATTCGATCTTAAGTGAACAAATGGCTATCCTCCAAGATACATATCTAGGGCCAATTCGAAAACATTTTTACACACAAGCAACAAATAATGTAGTGTCCTTCCCTCCATCGTCCACTCCAACCTCTACTGCCTACTCCCTACATCAAACATTAGTTGCCTTCTTTGGAAATTTCCTCATTTTACTGTTATCATGAATGTAACTGTCCTCCTCTGAAGTTGAAAGACAGCGGTTATGCTTTCCACACATGGTTACATCAACAGTTTCAGTTGATATACCCTTCAATGAAATAGCGTTGGATGAAAATATTTGTACCAAAGTGTAAGCCACACAGGGCTTATTATTTATTTAATTACTAGCTGTGTTCAGCATACCTCGTGAAGTCTCTTTTTGTTTCTAAGGAGGCACACATGTACAATGCAGACACAGGTACACTTACAAAATAAGTGAAAGACAATGATTTTTCGTGCGTGAAATGTCACTCATTCCCATCGTGATCCACAACTCTAACTGTAGCAGGATATCTTACTTCAATTGTACTTTTATTCAGATAACGTGTGTACTAAATGCATTTACCAGATTAGGTTGAAACTGCTCCAAGATTTACTGATTTACGCTTTTATATCACCCATTTTTACCCCAAACCTTCAAACAAGGGTGTTCTGGATGTCTTATAGGCATAGTAAATTGTTCCATATAGCAAGTAATACATAGGTCAGTTTTTGTAGAAGTATCTTCATGTATTAGATATAATACATCACAGCAATTGCCTCTCTCGAACTCTAGGGGTGAAACTTCACTGTGCCTATCACCAAGAAGCCTAGCGACCCCAAAAACTATTGATTTGATAAAACATTCATAATCGAATATTTTTTCACCTGACATGTTCTTCGTCCTACCACACTCCACCTCTAGGTTCGATTGACAAATGTAACCCCACAATATTTTGATACAAATAACTAGACATTCCCTCTTCTCCCCCCCCCCACCCTTCCCAACATTATGGATGTTAGGTTTCTTTTACCACCACAGGCATGAGTACAACAATTCATCAAAGATTCATCATCATCCAATGAAAGGCATAGATGTGCATAGAGGACGATCAAACAGATATTCATTTTTATATGTTTGGTAAATACTTTAATCGAAGTTTTTTGGCATATACGATATCCCAAGAGGAATGGTCAATATTCATGGATATGGCAGGAATGATCACTTGAAGAAAAAAGGCCTAGTAAACATGGGCTCTAAAAGATATATCTTAAGAACTAAACTGATCAGTTACAACATTAATAGCCGGTATGTTCACCTTCGGCATGACTAACAAGGGCGGCGCATCGTGACATGGAAGCAATGAGGCGTCGGTAGGTCGCGGGATGCATTTAGCACCACATCGGGAGACACAAGTCACCCAATTCCCGTAAATCCGGAGAGGGGGCGATGACCTACGTATAATGCCACGTTAATTCACATCGCAGATGTGTTCGATCATGTTCAGGTGTGGCGATATGGACGGCCAGTACATCAACTGGAACTTGCCACTGTATTCCTTGAACCACCCAAGCAGCCTCGTGGCCTTGTGCCATGGGGCATATCTTGTAGAAAAATACCACAGCCATCGGGAAACATGATCAAGGTTGTATGTGCTCTGCCCCCAGTGTATCATATACTCCTTGGCCATCAAGGTGCTTTGCACGAGCTACACTGGATCCTTGGATTTCCCTACGAATGCTCCCCAGAGCATAATGGAACCGCCACCAGCTTGTCTCCATATTGCAGTACAGATGCAAGGAAGCGTTCCCTAGGAAGACGAGGGATTCGCGCCCTCCTATCGTCATGTTGATGAAAGTATTTGGATTCATTAGTCCACGCAGTGCTCTTCCGTTGCACCAACGCCCAGTGCCGATGGTCACGTGCCCATTTCAGTCGTAGTTGCCGTTTTCTTGGTTTTACCAATGGTACATGCATGAGTCGTCGGCTGCGGAGGTCCATCGCTAGGAATTTTCGGTGCACTGTCTGTTCACATACACTTGTAATGTGCCCAGCATTACGTCTGGTTTTAGTTCCACCACAGTTCACCGTCTGTCCTGTTCTACAAGTCTTCCCAACCTAAGACCTCCGAAATCTGTAATTAGAGGTAGCACACAACCCCACGAAGTATGACGAGGTATCATCTTGATTTCGCCACGTGTTGATGACACTCACCACAGCAGTTCTCGAACATCAGACAATTCGTGCACTTTACGAAATCTCGTGCCGAGCCTCCAGAACATCACAATCTGCCCTCGACCAAACTCAGATAGATAGCACACCTTTCCCACTCAACACACGGACAGCGCGCTAAATAATACCAATTGCACCGTTCACCAGGTGACGCAGCTGTAGCCTGGACCGGTTTATATAGATAGCAGCTCCATGGTCATAATGTTCTGGCTGATCAGAGTATGAGAAATTCTTTATCTTCGATACTGTGAAACAAATCTCTTCTATTGCAAGCTGTTTGCTTTAGATGCTTTCGGAGGAGTTACTATGGACCAAAACGAAAAAATTCCAATAAACGTGAGCTATAAATTGCGTACCTCAAGAACGTTGAGCACTTGGTCAGTAGAGAGAACATGTTTTATAGCAGTGAAGACAAACAAATGCTAGTAGTTCTTTAGGTATTCACTTTAGAGTTCACGTTTACTGAATATATTTTTCTTCTTTCGTTCCATCCTGTAACATCTCAAAATACGGAAAGCAAAGAGCTTGCCATTGAAGACAGCTGTTTCCCACTATAAAAGATTAAAGAGTGCTCATCACTCTTAAGGTGTAAATTTAACAGCCCATGTTTACTAGACGTTTTTGGCTTCGAATGATCATTCCTGTCATATGCCAGAATATTGACCATTCCTCCGAGGACGTCCTGCACACAGACCATGGATCAAAGTTAACGGAGAAAACTGACACAAGTGCAAGTGTGAAATTATTGACGGTATAAAGTTCCGGTAAGCTTTGGTCTGCAAGTGAACAGACTTCAGTATTAAATATTGTTCTGGTTAATGGAAATATATGTGAAGTGTAAACTTTTCGATTAAGTCTCCAAATAATTGGGCTCATATTTCACCATCAGTCTCTGTATATCGGGTGAAACTTGAATCCATTTAGATGAGGACTTGACTAAAAAGTTTACATTTCGAATTCATTCACACTAACCTGGACAGTGCTTCATATGGATGTCACTGATGGCTAATAACCACACATTTCTAATTCTTTTGCAAACACCTCATTTGTCGATTAATGTTTACTAGAACATTTAAGTGTACATTATCGTATTCTTTAATGTGTGTCAGTTTTCGCTATTAATTTTGATCCATCTTATATACAAATGTAGCACTTGCACGTTTCTGGCGCCCCCCAGCTTGAATCCCACATGGCGACTTGTGTGTGTTTAACAGCCTTATCCATCTAAGCATTTAAAAGGAACTTTATGCAAGTATATGCGCAATACCTAAAAGCGATGGAGGGATGGAGGTTACATGGAAAAATAGTGTGTGTAGATAAAACACCATTCTTTTGAGTGTGTCATTTTCATTATGTCTATTAAAGAATTGTTGGAGAAAAAAATGTGGTGCATTACTTTCTGGGAAATCCCCATACTTAATTCATTCTGTATGCCGACTGGCTAGGGCATAGTTCACAATGCCTCTTTAGGGTACTGCTAAGACAGGAATAGCATAAAATATACATTCGCATTTGGCAATGAAGTTATTGTGTTTAAGTATTGGCTATTATTTCCTTAGAATAACATAAATATCGGTTTTCATTCTCTGGAGCGTATTTTTCGATGTGTATTTTTATCAATAGGTTCTAGGAAATCTATCCAAGATATTCCTAAAAATCCCTATTTTAGATTTGAGACATTTCACTACTTCACGTGTTAGTCTAGTAAAGGTAAGCTAGCCCATAGTACCGTAAAGCTAAAATAACATTAAAACTGTGAAAAGACTATGTTTCAGACTTGAGTACTCTGGAATTTTTATGACATTAATCATTTTAATAGGAATTGTGTTTGAATTAATAAATTTCAAGGAACATAAGGTATTCTCTGTAAAGAAGGAAATGAGGGCTTCAAGGTAGCTACGTCAATCCTATAACAAACAATTACTAGTGAGGCGAAAATTTTATGTACACATTTATCTATCAGATATTAAATGTTGAATATCTCTTTCAAGGAGACAATTCATTAAGAACTATTTATACTGTTATTATCAGTTACACGTAAGTTACAAGTTGCAATATAAATTTTAGAAAAATGAAGTTTGAAATGGAATTTGGATGTTTCACATATTTGTGGCACACGTATCAGGTGTTTAAAAGAGAGAATAAGAGATAAACAAATGAATTTATATATTAGAAGTCTGATTTTAGATGATGGAACCATTCCCCTCCCACAGACTGTCTAGCTCTCTACCCCTACCACATTTCACCAACCCCTCCAAATTCTTGAATTCCATGCACTCTGTCTCCATTTCTGTAACTGTTTACATTCCTCAGCCCCCATCGTGTACCCACATAAACCTTTCAACCTCTTTTTACCCTCTCCAATTTTCATCTAGCATATTGTTTTGATACCACTTCATTCCAATCTCATATTCTTCCAGATATCTTACATAGAAGGTTACCATTAGTCCACAATACCAATAAACATACATGTTTCATAACCATATATAAAAATATCAACCAAGTTGCATGCGTCTCTGCTTCTCCAAACTGTCTGCCAGCCCATTCCCTATTTGGGTAATATAAATTATGTGAAAATAAAGTTAAACAGTGCATTTATTTAGACAGATATAAGAAATTTAATCTCTCAGTCTCCCTAACCACATATGCCTGGGACATTCTTAGTGATATTAAGTGTTATTAATTGTTCTGTAGCGGTATACGTTTACCGCAGCATATCCTTCATTTTGAGAGCTTAATAGTTTTGCCTTCATTAGACTTGTCAGGAGCCATCCCTTTTGTTGTTCAAGGTTTTCGACAGGGACATGTACATGATTGTCTGAGACACTGGCACTATTCTTCGTCATTTCACATGTTTTATCTCTTTGTGGTGCTTGTCAATGGAAACTCAACATACAATGGTTATGTTTTTGGGGCAAAAAGGAGATGTCATGTTATGGAGCGTGTTTCATAGTCTAGACTCTTGCAGACAGTGTGCCTCCTGTTACACACTCCACACTCTCCTTACGGACCAGCACGCAGTTTCAACCCATCGTTTATCAATGACAACAGGAGGCAATTGAACCATCGAATTAGCTCTTATTACACATACTGCTAATACAAATGAAATTGTTCCATATCCAAGAGCTTGTTGATCACAAATGTTCTTCACAGTTCATAATTCACTAAAAGTAATGGTTCGTTACTGCTGGGTTTTGAAATTGTGCTCACAGTGAGGGAATTGCGCTACATGTATAGAGTATAGCAGATATGGATAGATTGTATGTACTGGTAAGTGATGTGAGTGACTGTGATAATGATGTTTATCATTCTCTGTTCTGAAAGCTGTAGTTGGATTTAGTATTTATATGTCACAAGCGCAATGAAATTTCATTTCTGGTACGTTGTTTTTTGCACAGTATGAGTAAAACCTTTCTGTTATCACGAAATTGCTTTACATTTCAGACAAGAATGACTATATCCTCAGTATAACAGTTACATTGTACTCCATTTTCTGTCAAAACTTTACTATTTCTTCAAATAATTTTGTGTCTGTACTATTTAAAACATGTAGACTACTATTACACTGAATCATTTTGCAGTAAGAACAATATAAAACAAACCAATGTTACTCTTTCACTTAGGTTAATAATTATTGCTTATTCACTGACTACAGAATGAAAATAAAATTTTGTGTATGGTTTAATGTGCCACATTGCTGTCTCTAGTGAAGAATGTAATTACATACTTACAGTTATACGCCATATCATGTAATAAATACACATATCTAGGGCTGCACGAAATATTATGTAGAATATTTCATAAATAATAAATCACAAAAGCAAGCATTTTTAATATTGCGTAGCTCTTCTGTGGAGCAAGCAATGGAATGACTAATGAATACACATTGTATGATCTCTAAATCAGCATTGTTAAATATAATTTGCTCCAGCATAACGTGTTCATATTCAATTCAGTTATGAATGTGATTGTTACAATGCACTTACTCAGCTTCTGAAATTTTTATACGTGTCTCAAACATTACATTATTGCAGAACAGTCATTGATTAACCAACACGTTTAGGAAATTACTTCATTACTCACATTAAAGAAGTAGAGGGAAGATTAAGCTTTAGTGTATCATTAAGTATTTAAGTCTGATGCTGTACATGTTGTTTTATGTATTGTATGTTAGCATGAACTGAAGTTATGGCAGAAAATGAAGAGTCCATATTCCATTTTTCATTTCAGCTCCACTTTGTAATTTGACGATCCTCTGCTGTTACTGAAGGAAGGAATAATAAGGTTTTCGCGTCCCATCAGCAACGAAGTCATTAGAGACAGAGGCCAAGCTCCAACTGTTTCAAGGAGGGCGAAGGAAATTGGCTCTGATCTTTCAAATAAATGGAGCGATTGAAGAAAAACACAAAATATCTATATAAACTTGTTCAACTGTGAAAGTGAACCATTGTCTTCCCGAATGCAGGTCAGCTGTGCTAACCACTGCACCACCTTTCATGGTTGCTGTGATCGAGCTACACAGAGCTAACTGGCATTGTCTTTGTTGGGTAGTTTGGGCTTACCAGAGTCAGCTGAGCAACTGTTAGGGTAGATGAAATTCTGCTTCCCATCCTTAAATGAAATGGTTATTTATTTGGACTTCCTTATTATAACTACACCCCATGTTGCACCATAATCAATTTCATTAACAACAATACCATTCATAAAATTTGTATACCACACGAATGTATTGTAAAACAATGAGCAGTGGCATTGTATAGAAAATAAACAAGTTACTATAACTAAGATCAGTTGTGTTAGGCTTGATATTCAAATGATGTCTTCAGACAACATTTAATAGAGCCATCCAATATCATAATATGTTGGAGAGCCCATCACATTCTGAGCTGAATTTGATGTCAAGTTAGTCACGCTACCACTTTTCTAAATTGGCATCAGTTGCTGCCAGGCAAACTTGAAGGCTTCCTGCTGCATTCCCCTGCAAAAACTGGAGGATGCTCACATCTAATGATGGAAGCCCCTGTTCCGGCATAGGAGTTAGCTCACTTGCTACACACCATGACTTACCACAAACTTCCAGGGCTGTAACATTTGCAGTGCAACATGTTGGGAGAGTTGGACCACTGAGGTGGTTAATGCACTTTAATACACCTTGGGAACTGGCATTGCAGCGCTTCTGTGGACTATGTTATGGCACCCTGTCATAAAAGAGCCCAGCTGAGGGACCATATCTGCTTGATTTGCATCCTACACCTAGACTTACTCTACGCCAGCCATCAACCTGAGGTTTTGTACTCCATCTCACCTACAACTAAACACTGTCTGCACTAGCTGCAGACCTGTGGGCATTTTTTGGCCCTTATTTATCCCGACTGGTGGCCAATTGCTGGCTGACATCAGTTGACTATTGGTCATCTTCCAACTTGCCTTTAGTTCTCTGTCTCCACGTGGGTGCCTCCTGCACTGCTACCAATGTTAACTGCTGGCTTATCGCTGAATTTGTGTCTAAAGGCGAGACCAGACGATTTGGGAGTTTTCTGTTGCTGCGTGCCTGGTGTTGGTATGTCTTATGTAGCTCCACAGTTCCGACGTTCCGATTTTGCTTCTTCTGAAAGTGTCTATCTAACCCCACATCTCCATGCCATCGGCCATGTCCTGCTGCCACAAGCTGAGCCATGCAGGCACTGCCGCCCAGGGCCAACACGTGCCACTGGGGGTGTTTACTGCTTCGACTATATGTATTCTGCTAATTAAATCCTACTATGATTTGCACTGCATTTATGATTCAACGATGGCTAAGAAACTGATTGTTTGTACCTGTTACCCTGTCTACCATCTTGTAACACTACCTGTTACAGGACCAATAACACTAGGGACCATCATGTTCTAATTAGAATTTGTGTCAGAAGTGATCAGTGACACCGAGCAACGTCATCAGACAGAAAATTTAACCATCACCACAGCATAGTGAGTGAAGAACATCTGCATTTCATGGCTGTGCTTTCTTCATGTATTGCATTACTACACGCCGATTGGACTGCCAGTCTCATCTGAAAAACCATTTGTAAAAACTAATGAGGGAATATGTGTTGAGGGGTTTAGATGAAATACATGGCAATATCAGACTTGATGTATTCCTTTAGAAGTACTCCGTGTAACTGTTTAGGTTATTGTGCCCCTGTAAGGAGTCATCCCTTGTGAAATGCTTAAGGTGTAGAAGATACCGACAGTATGCGACGCAGTGTCACAAATGCTCATTGCTAGCGCTTAGACGGAAAAACTAAGTTGTGTTACGGAAGTGTTACATTTAAGTGACCTTGTGTTGATCCCATACTTTTTTTCTATTTTTAGTCCATGCTTGGTAGATAAAGACTTTACGATGGCTGGGTCAAAAGCACAGATGGTGATTCTTTGGTATATCATGTAGCTTAACTGAGAGCAGATAAAAGAGTCCTAGTTAAGTAGTTAGATGCAGTGAAAGGGAGCAGAGCCTTGTCCTCTTTAATTGTTCTTACCTTAGATTCAACTATCGCTGGCCAAACCGACCGTTTTTCAGACAATGTTGGAGAAAATGTATTAGCGTTTATAGATAACCTGCTGTCGGTTACAAAGCTGGGTCGTTGACAGGAGGTTCAGATGTTTCGAATGACCATGTAGGTCTGGGAGGGGGGGGGGGGGGAGGGGGAGGGTGAATACTATAGCTTACGTTATGTAGCATGAGGTTCTGAGAAAGATATGACCGTTTCATGAAGTTATATATAGTACAGCGATACAGAAGACAGTTGTAGATTCTATTGTGTGCAGGTATAAGGGGTGTCACAGAGAAGGAGTGAAGCTATGGAGAATTTCATGGACATACCATGGAAACGTATTACCCGTGAGCCAGCATACTGCGACAACACATGAAAGAACATCTTGCAAGAAGCAGGTCCGACGGGTTCAGACGTATTTTTAAAGGGATTGCCACCCAATTTGTTCCACAAGGTACATGTGGAATTTCCAAGTATCTTGTCTGGCGCCATGTGTGTACTAACGACTTTGAAAGAAATTGATGTGATAACTCTAGTGGGTGATAGGAGAAATGTCTTTTTTGCTGATGCTAAATACTACTGTTGTGGTCATTCAGGTCGCATATGGACGGATAGTCATTAACCTCAGTGTAAGAGCTCTAACAAAGTTAGACCCTGAGAACAATATTGTAGGCTAAGTAAAGGATTCATGGAAAAGGACGGAATACAAATAACAATCAGCAGTTAAATGGAAATGGAATCCACAGGTCTACTGCGCAGCACTCCCAGTAAATTTCAGTACTGCAGAAACGTGTGCAGCAGCGGAATGTTACCTGACTGGCGTGGTGTGCACTGGGGTATATAAGTTTCTATTAGACACAGTAGTGCATGTATGAGTGGGAAGTTGGAACCTCATGGGGAACAGGCGGTTAAGCCCACAGTGTAGGGTTATGTGGAGTTGGAGGAATTAGGTGCATTCACTAGGTTCAGCGAAAGCAAGTTTTCAAGTGCGAGAGGAGCAGGCTTTAGAAAATATGGAAATTTTAGCCCATATAGGTGGTAGGTACTATGCAATCCTAGTGCTAGGTTTCCTTTATAAGCATCACGCTAAAGCTAATTTTGGACGATGCACGGTAGAACTCAGTGGAACATCGTCCGTACTTGAGAAAACTGTTGTTGGTGATTCAGTGCCTCAAGGTTCATCTCTCATGAAAGATGAACCAGTTAAGCTGGGTACAAGTGAACTAAGTATTAATTCACATGATATAGTACCATGAGCTACAGAGAACCTACGGTTTTTCAGCATGCGAACAGATCTGCCTTCAGATGTATGTATTGAGCTATTGGGAGGAGATGTGAGTTGATTCTTGAAGTTTTCCCCGCGGACATAATGTTCCATCATCTTTCTGGCGTGCTCTGATGTGGACAGCCTGCAGGATGAGCTTGTACACCTGGAGGCAGTTTTTAGGAGAAATGGCTATTCGCAACAGCACTATTTTGTTTGCACTCTGCGCTTATATGTTTATCTTTGCTATATGCATCTTATCTATGACTAGCGCAGTAGTGGCGACTTTGATATCTTTGACGCATGCGCTTTCAATCCTCAGTAGCCTTGTATCACGTGACTCTGCGTATAAATAGGCACGCGCAAACGCTATGAACTCAGTCTCCGACTCGCCTTGAAGATGGCTGGGAGGTTTCCAGCCGAAATATCGCAAGAAGAATTGTCGCTATCCCGAGTGCACGGCCGAAAGGTGATGGAACATTATGTCCGCCGGGAAAACTTCAAGAATCACATCGCAGTCCTCTTCGGGGAGGAGATGGCTTTAAATGTCCGGAGGTTGGACAAGGTACGAACTTTAAGAGCAAGACTACTAAGTTCCTTGAGCGTTTTACAAAGATGCCGGAGCCATGATATTATACCTAAATTTGCGAAAGTGGTACATTTTATCAACACTGTTGCAGCTAATAAGATTACTCGTAAAGCGAGTTGGTATTGGTTAAGGAGAGAATTAGATATACTTGCAGGAAGTTGGATTTGCTCTTGGCAGAGTTGTATCATTTACATCTGAAGATAGCAGCTAAATTGCCACCTATTTCTTGGGAATGGACTGATGGCATAACATGGGCAAAATCGGACTTGACTCATCAAGATTCCACTGCAAGACAAGTGGCGAAATTCAACCGTCTGACTACTCAGTCGCAGCAAGATGTGTGTTTTAAATTTTCTGTTTATTTTACAAATAAGGACATGGACAGTGCTACTATGTCAGTTTTAGAAAAGGGTCTGAACTTCGCTCCCACGCCAAAGCCCCTGCCGATAACATCTTTTATCTCAGGTATTGAAGAAGCTGTCCGCAAGTTACCTGGTGATTCTGCCGAAGAAATAAGACCTGAAGTGTGCCGAACTCTTACAAGATCTCGTCCACAAAAAAAGCAACTCATCCTCTGCTGAGAGAGCTGCACTCCGTAATCTCCGGAATGATTCCCAGTCTTTGGTCCTTCCTGCAGACAAGGGTAATGCCACAAATTTGCTTCCGAGAGACGTCTACATTGAGAAGATGCACAACTTACAGGATGAGTCTGCATACCGTAAGATTGACAAGGACCCCACATCTCGGGTTGAGAGGAAAACTGCATAGCTTCTGAACTCCAGTTCTCTGCCTAAAGAAGTCGCCAACAAACTGAAGGGACACAGCTCTGTGCCCCCCCCCTCCCCCCCCCCCCCCCACCTCAGATTATATGGCCTTCCCAAGGTACACAAAGTTCTACGAACGTCCAGTTCAGAAGAAACTGAAAATCTTAATCCATGTTTGGAGCAGATTTAGAAGTGCTGACTTTTCGACCAATAGTCAGCAATATAGGTGCACCAACGTACTCATTGGTAAAATATTTAGCCTCTCTGTTGAGACCGTTTGTGGGGAAATGTGAACATCATATCCGCAACTCGTCGGATTTTATCAGTAGGTTGAAAGGTCTGAAGCTCAATAGCACAGATGTATTAGTTAGTTTTGACGTTGTCTCGTTGTTCACCAAAGTACCTCTGTCTGACTCCCTATATCTCATTAGCAGCAAGTTTGAGGATGATATAACAGCTTTGTTTAAGCATGCATTAACCTCCACTTATTTTTTATTTGATGAACAATATTACGAACAAATTGACGGTGTCTCTATGGGGAGCCCTCTCTCTCCCCTGGTGGCTAATTTTTTATGGAGGATTTTGAAAAGAAGGCCCTCAACTCAGCAGTATTAAAACCGACGGTCTTCTGGAGTAACGTGGATGACACTTTCATAGCGTGGCCCCACGGAGAGGATAAACTGATAGAGTTTTAGGAACATCTCAATTCCATTCACGGAAACATCAAGTTCACTATGGAGCGAGAGAAGAATGGCTGTTTACCGTTTCTGGATGTGCTGCTTCGCCGGAAAGAAGATGGATCCCTAGGTCATTGCGTATACCGTAAGCCCACACACACAGACCAGTATTTGCAGGCGTCTAGCTGCCACCATCCGTCGCAAATTATGAGTGTTCTGAAAACTTTGGTCCACAGGGCTCATGCAGTGTCTGATGTTGACTGCCTGCAGGATGAGCTTGTACACCTGGAGGCCGTTTTTAGGAGAAATGGCTATTCGAAACAGCAGATTAAGAAAGCCCTGCAAATAAAAACTGCAGAAAAATCACAGGAAAAGGATGAGGAATTGGAAAGGGAAGTGAAATCTACAGCCTTTCTCCCATACGTGGGTAATGTTTCTTCTAAAATGGCTAGAATCTTGAAGAAACATAAAGTGGATGTGATATTCCGCCCACCAGCTAAGACTGCAGCCTTGTTGGGATCCGTCAAGGATGATCTGCTCTTACGAAAGGCGGGAGTTTATGAAATCCCTTGTGAGTGTGGCAAACGTTACATAGGGCAAACCACGCGCACTGTACAGGAACGGTGCGTCGAACACCAGCGGTACACACGTCTTCTTCAGTCCAACAAATCAGCAGTTGCCGAACATTGCATTTCTACTGGCCATGCCATTGATTATAAAGATGTTAAGATTTTAACTACTGCTTCATCTTTCTGGGACTCAGTTGTTAAGGAAGCTGTAGAAATACAACTAGCCGACAACCTGCTAAATTGTGACGAAGGATTTAATCTTGACAATGCTTGGAAACCGTTTATTTCACACCTTCGTTCGGAAAGAATTTCTGCATCTTCACTTTCGACAGATGTTACCACTTTTAAAGATTATTTATTTATTTAAAAGCACGGTGGATTCGCAGCAGCACTATTTTGTTTGCGCTCTGCGCTTATATGTTTATCTTTGCTGTATACATCTTATCTATGACTAGCGCAGTAGTGGCGACTTTGATATCTTTGACGCATGCGCTTTCAATCACCACCACCTAAAGAGAAGGCCGCGGCGCGCTCTTGTGACGTCACGCAAAGCGGGCCAGGGTTGGCTTGGCGCTGCGCTTAAAGAATCGAGACGCACGGCCTGCAAATCTTTGTCAAACGGTTTAACAGAACCTATTCCGTAAAAAATAATTAATTTCTGAAATACTTTTAGCTTTATATGGCAGCTTCATGATGAAGTGCCAATCATTTCGATAATGGTCATAACTACTGTGGTATTTCACAGATGAGTATCAAATTTGAGAACGTTGCCATCAAAAATAGGGGTCGCTAAGAATTTGTGTTTGATGCATATTACACATTCTATTGCTGAGTATGAAATACAGATGAGGTTTTGAAATTTTCGTAAAACTTTGGATCAATATCTGCTTCCAATCTCGAAAAAATTGAGCACCTGCAGCAACTTCACTTCCGATCGCAACGCGCGGGAATGAAATATTCATAACGCCTGTCATATCTCGTAAACCGCTGGAGATAACGAAACGAGATCTTGACAAATGATACCACGCGAAGAGAAGAGTACTTTGCCGAATGGTTAAAATAAGTAACTTTATCAATCGCGATATAGCAGAAACTATAGTTTATAATTTTTTTACCGGTAATGTAATTGCATAAGACTTATCAATAGCCAGTGAAAACGTACGAGTGCGGGATGTAAATAATATTGCGATATACATGATAAAACAAGGTACATTTGTGAAAAATGCACTGTGATAAAGTACATTCTTTCTGGACCTCACAACTATTATTTACACTCACTTGAAAAATTCTGCATTAATACAGTGTATAATATTAAATTCCTCTGCCTTTAGTATCCTAAATAAATATTGTGTAGGTGTTTATAGAGCTCCCTCAGGAAAGCTGAGTACATTCCCCGAGCAAACAATCACTTTTAACTCACCTCACATAAACAATTATGCGTTTTATTGTAATGTAAATTTTATTTCCTGTAAAAATATGGCAGATTTTGAGCATAAGTCAACAGTGAAAATCTACAAACCTTCAGCAGACATTTGCAGCAGTTGGAATGAGACAATGTGTCAAGCTAAAAACGTCAATAATAAATTTAACCTATTTCTAGATTAATTTGTTCCATTGTTTGACACATCGAGAAATAAAACAGATATGCTTCATACAGAGAGATCGCTTTTTAAACATGAAAACAGCAGTTTCAACATTCGTTAGCACTCATGCTAACTAATGTGAGAGTGAAAAACAACACCCACTCACAAATAGAGAATAAAACGTAACGGTAATGCGTAACAAAATACGAACTGCAGAGAAATTTAAACACGAATAAAAAGTAACACGAGCCACAAATTTATATTTCGTTTTCAAAATCAAAATAAAGCCACTTGATAACGAATATTAGGCCTATTTACTGCGAACTTTTGCTCACAATTTTAGTCAAATGTACCCAAAATGCAAGATAATTCACCAGAAAAAATAATAATTGTACTAGGTATATAGTTTTTGCATACCTTCATGTGCTCAGTGGGTTGGAAATTGTCCCGATGAATCGCTGAAAGACATTTCCAACGCAGATTCGCATCTTTCGGAAAGGAAAATAACATTACTTTCGGTCGAGTTCCGCAATTCCCACGACACCTTGGCACACACCACTTGTAAACCATGTTCACAGTAGCTTCACTACACGTAAACACTGTAATCGCTAGTTTTAAGCACGAATATAGCACTCGATCCAACAAACGTGTAGATAAACAAACGCTTCGAAACACAACATGGTGGCCCGCTTGGAGTGACGTCACGACCTGCTATGAATTTCGCGCCGCGGCCATGTCTCTAGGTGGTGGTGTTTCAATCCTCAGCAGCTTTGTACACTCCTGGAAATTGAAATAAGAACACCGTGAATTCATTGTCCCAGGAAGGGGAAACTTTATTGACACATTCCTGGGGTCAGATACATCACATGATCACACTGACAGAACCACAGGCACATAGACACAGGCAACAGAGCATGCACAATGTCGGCACTAGTACAGTGTATATCCACCTTTCGCAGCAATGCAGGCTGCTATTCTCCCATGGAGACCATCGTAGAGATGCTGGATGTAGTCCTGTGGAACGGCTTGCCATGCCATTTCCACCTGGCGCCTCAGTTGGACCAGCGTTCGTGCTGGACGTGCAGACCGCGTGAGACGACGCTTCATCCAGTCCCCAACATGCTCAATGGGGGACAGATCCGGAGATCTTGCTGGCCAGGGTAGTTGACTTACACCTTCTAGAGCACGATGGGTGGCACGGGATACATGCGGACGTGCATTGTCCTGTTGGAACAGCAAGTTCCCTTGCCGGTCTAGGAATGGTAGAACGATGGGTTCGATGACGGTTTGGATGTACCGTGCACTATTCAGTGTCCCCTCGACGATCACCAGTGGTGTACGGCCAGTGTAGGAGATCGCTCCCCACACCATGATGCCGGGTGTTGGCCCTGTGTGCCTCGGTCGTATGCAGTCCTGATTGTGGCGCTCACCTGCACGGCGCCAAACACGCATACGACCATCATTGGCACCAAGGCAGAAGCGACTCTCATCGCTGAAGACGACACGTCTCCATTCGTCCCTCCATTCACGCCTGTCGCGACACCACTGGAGGCGGGCTGCACGATGTTGGGGCGTGAGCGGAAGACGGCCTAACGGTGTGCGGGACCGTAGCCCAGCTTCATGGAGACGGTTGCGAATGGTCCTCGCCGATACCCCAGGAGCAACAGTGTCCCTAATTTGCTGGGAAGTGGCGGTGCGGTCCCCTACGGCACTGCGTAGGATCCTACGGTCTTGGCGTGCATCCGTGCGTCGCTGCGGTCCGGTCCCAGGTCGACGGGCACGTGCACCTTCCGCCGACCACTGGCGACAACATCGATGTACTGTGGAGACCTCACGCCCCACGTGTTGAGCAATTCGGCGGTACGTCCACCCGGCCTCCCGCATGCCCACTATACGTCCTCGCTCAAAGTCCGTCAACTTCACATGCGGTTCACGTCCACGCTGTCGCGGCATGCTACCAGTGTTAAAGACTGCGATGGAGCTCCGTATGCCACGGCAAACTGGCTGACACTGACGGCGGCGGTGCACAAATGCTGCGCAGCTAGCGCCATTCGACGGCCAACACCGCGGTTCCTGGTGTGTCTGCTGTGCCGTGCGTGTGATCATTGCTTGTACAGCCCTCTCGCAGTGTCCGGAGCAAGTATGGTGGGTCTGACACACCGGTGTCAATGTGTTCTTTTTTCCATTTCTAGGAGTGTATTACGTGACTCTCCGTATACGTAGGCACGCGCAAACGCTATGAACTCAGTCCCGACTCGCCTTGAAGATGGCTGGGAGGTTTCCAGCCGAAATACCGCAAGAAGAATTGTCGCTGTCCCGAGTGCACGCCCGAATGATGATGGAACAACATGTGAGATACTTAAAGAACAGCGTTTTGCGTTCATGAGTAGTGCCTCTCCGTGCTGACAATTTAGGGACTGATGACATGAATTTCTCTAACGGATGTTTGGTCAGTAGTTTGGACCTTCTGCATGAAAGCAACAGGATGATTTTAAACCATAACCATAAGCAATCTCACAGTGTAACTGTGTTACGTAAGAAGGTGAATCATTTAAAGGGAGTGATGAGGGTTGTGATGTAGAATTTGTTGCTAGAATTTGGGAATTTCTTAATACGCATAGGTAATTAACAGTAATTCTGCTGATGCAAAACAAAAAACCAGCTGGGATAAATCACCTATGTATAGTAGCCATTTATACAGGGTGGTCCATTGATAGTGACCAGCCCAAATATCTCGCGAAATAAGCATCAAACAAATAAACTACAAAGGACGAAACTCGTCTAGCTTGAAGGGGGAAACCAGATGGCGCTATGGTTGGCCCGCTAGATGGCGCTGCCATAGGTCAAACGGATATCAACTGCGTTTCCTTAAATAGGAACCCCAGTTTTTATTACATATTCGTGTAGCACGTAAAGAAATATGAATGTTTTAGTTGAACCACTTTTTTCGCTTTGTGATAGGTGGCGCTGTGTAGTCAGTGGGTAATTATGACAAGTCCATATACTCTAAAAGGAAATAAACCAAGAAATTTGTCAAACGATATCAAGGTCTACATTAAGACGATCTCAACAGTCGGTGTCAGACTGCAGTTGCCGACATGTGCAATGGTCTTACATGCCAGACATTCACGTCCAGATTAATTGCCACTGGTACCAGCGGCACTCCCGAAGAGGGATGAAGGGGATAGAAACCAAGAGAAGCTAGCCGCACCCACACAAGCTACACGCACGTTACTGTATGCACTGAGATAGCAGAAATAGTATTACGTTAGTACTTTCATGTTTTTTTTTTAAGGGAGTGTGTGTGTGTGTGTGGGGGGGGGGGTATGTTTGTTGTACCATGTACCACGGAAAGAATACAGTGGGAAATTTGTACATACGGTTTCTCAAGCAGGTATATTCTGTTGGAGACGTTAATCCTTTGGTTCTAAATTGTACTCTGCCTATTCCTTTTATGTGATTATTCGTAGGATTGTGATTTTCCGTCAGAATTTGCAAACTCACCAGCACGTTGAGAATTTCCAAGTGATCACTGGAAATGGTTGTGGTTATATGCATAGCATAGGATAGATTTCAGGAGTCATGATTTATTCGATATTTGGGAACAGCTATCCTTTATTTTGTGCAATTTTAGTGCTTGGCGCGTTGTTTATTTCTCTTGACTGTGGGTAGTTGTGTGTAGTAGTGTACCAGTACCGTTATTATTTTCAGTTTATTTGTGATTACAGGACAGCTACGAAACTGGTTGTTTTCAATTGCTGTCCTTACTACTGTTCTGCATGATCATCGTGGCCAGTTACGAGGTCAATGCCACTCGAGATCATCCAGACCGAATATAAATATGAAGTAACGCTGTCGTATATTTACAGCTTTATGTCAGTGTGACAGTGGCATTATCTTCCATTTCTGTGAGCACTCCGTGATAATGCTGGTGGCGCATGGATTGCACGTATTGTTCTCCATAGTTGTAATTTTAAATTGTGTAAGAGTAACAACAGTGGAGGTAATGAGATCTGTTTTTTTCAGAATTGTTATTGTGTGGTAAAGATCAGTCTTCCCTTAAATATGCGTTATTAGCTGTGTTGTGTGTGTTATGTGTGGATGAATTTCTAAGTTTACCACTGGTCTGACTAAGATACGAAATTATAAAATGTGGAAAAGCCACTTAAACTGGTACCTCTACACGCTTTTTCTATAGTGAATTTTTATAGTACCATTTTAAACGGTTTTCATCTGGTTTACTGCTAATTACATGTTGACTAATTCGTTAGGTTCACTACTTCGCTGTCTTCTGAAATATTTACCGCTTTTTGTTACGTTATTATCATGGGTCTGCTGTTTTCTGCTTTTATCAGGAGATTTATGAGGTGACATCTGTTTTGTAATTCTTTATCATGTGTTTCTAGAAATTCTATTTCTATGTTATTCTTCCAAATATTATCTCACTATTACACTGTTTTATTATTCATATGTTCAATTTTGGTATCAGCTCCCTCATAGACACTATATCAAAATTTAACATTCAAAATTAATCTCCTGTTGCTTAATTTTAGGACATATCAGATGCCATAGGTCTTTGGTCATTTTGCTATCAAACACAACATTTTTTTTTCTGAGCTACATGCTTGTGTTTCTGACTAGACTTCCGAGAAATGCGTGTTGCATATTTTTTTCATTTATTTGGGAATTCTTTTCGTGGAGTGTCTCAGTTCCAGCAGAGATGCAATGTGTGCTTTCAATGTAGTTTTGGTAGCAGTTAGTTGCACTTGTAACAGTAGTAGTAGAAGTAGTATTAGTAGTAGTAGTAGTAGTAGTAGTAGTAGCACCAGTAAGAGTAGCAGTTTTAGCCATGTGTGGATCACTTTTATAAGGATATTAGACATCTCAAGGTATATCATACAGAGCAAAAAATAAATTCACGTTTACTGCCATTTACAAATAACGCCCTAGTTTGATACAATTAGCCAGTTATATCCTTACAGCCGGGACTATCCCAGCATTACTCTAAAGTAATTCAGCGAAACCACACGAACCTACAATCAGAATGGATGGATGGGAATCAGAGCATCCATCTTCTTACATACAAGGCCAGCCTGTTTAAAACAGTATAGCCTTATTCAGATTACCTCACAATATCATTGTAAAAAGGCTATGTTAACAGGCACGGGACTTCACTGCCCATTTCCAGATTCAAACTTGGGTTCTCTGTTAGGTGTGAGGAAGAGGATGGAGATGATGTGTCCACAGGTGGGTTCTGATAACAGGATAAAACATTTGCTAATTGATTGCAATACATCGGTTATAAGCCCTCTGGGAAGGAAATGCTTCCGCTCGTAATATTCTCACCGGCGACGACAGTGGTCAGCAGATGCTCACACGTGTGCCCACTGCAGAGACTGTAGCTGCGCTGGCACAAAGAATCCTCCGCCCCAGCAGCGGCGCTACACCCTTGATCGGTCATACCGCATCTGCTGGAACCACTCACTGCGGGCCTCTGTCGAGATCGTGGATTGTGGGGGTGGGGGCGGTTCCGGAAGCAGTAGTGAGACAGATCAGTGTCCTGTATCAACGACCATCCCCGGTGGTGGCGGTCGTCAGCGGTCCAGGGTTCCCGTTCCGGCTCCGGTTACAGCGTTTCTGGAGGCAGCGTCCCAGGATGATGGCGACAGTGCGCTAACACAACTCACCCCAAGCGACGACTCTCATGGCAGCTGGCTGCCTGTCGACTGTGTCTGGCGATAATTACAGCTGTGGCGTCACTCTCGCGCCTCCAGGCGACGACCTGCATTACAATGGTGGCAGCACTGACGGTGACGACTCCGAACTGCTGGCGACGCTCACTGACACGCTCTGTGTGTTACTCCAACGTCTCATGGCGAACGATGATGACGAGCTGGCTGCCGGTTCATAAATTCGGCTTTCTGCCGGTGATATCTGCAGTTCTCCTTCCCTAATACGTCAGAGGAATATCTGGTGATGGTTGGCTTGCGTAACTGGCCCGATTACCGCGCTCGATTTTGGCACCCTGATGTGTGGCGAGGTGGCCGATGACAGAGAGTTTTCGTTCCTGTTGGTGAACTCGGCACTCCACGGACCCCCTTACGTCATGGTATTACACCACTGAACTGCACAACAAAATGTAAAACGTATACGACTTCTGACTTGCAATAGTCCTTCACTGACTTCTTTGCTGCAAAACCCCTACCTTTAACTAACTCATTTGCTCTAATCATTCGACCCTCTATACGGTCTTGTCTTCGACATTCTTGCAAAGAATGAAATTTGATAATATAAAATGACAGTTCTGCACTGTTCATTCATTTCTCAACACAAATCACTGCACATACCACACACACATAATTTCATTATTTGAAGTGCTGGTGATACACTGTTGAGTCATTTCTCAACACCAGTCACTGTTCACACTACACATACATTATTGGCTCCCAATAGGAGTATCACGTGATGATTTTGTTGTGACTTGGCAAGACAGCCAAGTCACTATGCGAGGATGCCGAAAAGCACGCGTTATACTCACGCTGACTGGCGTGAGGTCTGGAACAGTGTAAAGTAGTTTATATAGCAAATAAAGTACGTAGTTGATGCAATACTTAACTTTATTCCATAATTGGTGAACATCGCTCTTGTTGATACTTTATATAATCTCAATATACACTGGTAATGGCTCCTTGCTAGGTCGTAGCAAGTGACGTAGCTGAAGGCTATGCTAACTATCGTCTCGGCAAATGAGAGCGTATTTGTCAGTGTAGCATCGCTAGCAAAGTCGGCTGTACAACTGGGGCGAGTGCTAGAAAGTCTCTCTAGACCTGCCGTGTGGCGGCGCTCGGTCTGCAATCACTGACAGTGGCGACACGCGGGTCCGACGTATACTAACGGACCGCGGCCGATTTAAAGGCTACCACCTAGCAAGTGTGGTGTCTGGCGGTGACACCACAGATTTATTACCCAATATTTCCTTCCTCCAGAAGTTTTGAGTGTGCTTAACTCTTCACTGGCAATAGGATTATCAATTGATGATTTATTTCCAAAAATTCCCATTTACCAGAAGTTATGAGTGTGCTTACCTCCATAATAATCCTCAGAAAGAAAATAAGATATCTGTTGCAGAGCTTTTGCGTAAAGTTTTCAATAAAGTGAAATAGAACGAAGCACAGAAGTGTATTGTGAATTTGAGAAATGTTTTATTGGTAAGTTCTTTTGTTACACTTTGTACATAACCCCTAGGCTGCATTATGTAATTAACCCTGCATTATATAAAATTTGTTTGCTGAACACTAATGTCTTATTGCACAATTTTATTCCTTAATAGAAAATAGTTGTTAATGTCTTACTTTCATTCTTGTGCCTGTAATGCCACAAGGCAAGGCAGGGGGCCTGAGCCATAACTAGAATGTAGCCATTGCTGATTACTACAGTCAGTGACTTGCTGACAGCACCACCACTCACTATGGAACGGCGCAGTTTTCCTTCTGCACTTCATCCTCCTGCTGTATGACAAGAATAGGCCTCGGACACGATCATCCGTGTGGAAAAGTTTCGCAACACCTAGCAACACTGTAGTAATACGTCTTGCACACGTTCAGCTCCAGACAGCTCTCGTCGCTGGTACAGCTGTGCCATGCTGTGATGCTCTGTCTGTGACAGTTGACGCTGTACTCATAACGCAGCCGCCACTACCATCACCAGGCGACGAACAACTGACCACTGACTGACCCTCCAGTCCGCTGTCAGCCGGCACTCGGCTGCATCCTAATGACGTGAGATCCAGCAACCACTACAACATGGGTATCAAAGGCTGACCGCCCCACATTTCCAACCTGATGTTCTACCCGTTACCATGAGTTGTTCCGCTCGGTGGGCCTGCCTGACCCCACTACCGGTGTACATGTCACTGTCAAACCAATCTGACCAAGCAGCAGCCATGTGCCACAGTTCAGACATAGTAAAGTTGTACGCTGCTACTCACGTCTTCGTGAAATGCTTGACTTGACGCCTCCAATCAGCCGCAACCTGGTTCCAAGGTCTTACGCCTGGCTGCCGAATGCTCTCTGCCTGCTGCACATACAATACCAAACGTCTATTTGCGATTGTAAATAAAAATCGTTACGAAGATATAGGTGGTCTACATCATCTGCACCACCACCCAACTCCAGAAGAGCGCCGCTCGCCCACAAGTTCCTATCGTCATTTATTCCATTTTGTTTTAGAAGATATGTTGGAGCTTGACGTGACTGACGAGTACAGGGCAGCAATGACAAGGTAGGAGTCGCAATCAGCCAAAGATTCTGGTTGTGTCTTTTGTTTTCCTTTCTTTTCTCTTTGGGCTCGTTGTCCGCTTGTGGTGGTTGTAGTTAAACAAAATATCGCTCATTGTGAAAGTTACAACCCAGGATGTGATTCAGCATCTGCTGGGCTAGGCAGTAAGTTTCTGCTTGATAGTGAAGATCTGCATAGGGAAGTAGAACGGATAAGGGTGGAAAGAACAGAATGTGCAACTCCTAGTGTACATGCACCCATTCTTGATGCTACTACTGCCTTATGGGAAGCCCTATTTTTCTGGCAGACCTGGAGAACATGTGTTGCTTTTTATCATAATTAAAATACAGAAGTGAAGTTAGGAAGCTGGAACATTGAGACTTTCTTAGGGGTGGCTCGATTAAAAGTAGTAGGGGATGCTATAAGTTACGTATTGTACAATGAGATGTTATGGGATGATCCCAGTACTTCACAAACATTCAGCCAAGGCACAATTTACGAGCTTTCCGTGGAGGCAAGTTAAAGAAAGACAAATACACTGCCGGAAAAAAAATTATTGCACAATTGTAAAGCTCTTCTCTTAACTCACGCTTTATTGTTGCAACAATGGACTGGCCGCTGTGGCCGAGCGATTCTAGGCTCTTCAGTCTGGTACCTCACGACCGCTGTGGTCGCTGGTTCGAGTCCTGCCTTGGGCATGGATGTGCGTGATGTCCTTAGGTTAGTTATGTTTAGGTAGTTCTAAGTCTAGGGGACTCCTGACCTCAGATGTTAAGTTGCATCCAGTCGATCGTACAGATGGCGAATACGTTTTGGCTTGTGTCATTCCATGCCTGCTCGACCTGTTTACTTAGATCTATAAGAGTTGTTGTTTGACGATAAACATGGGGAACTTCTCAACCTATCATATCCCTCATGTGCTTGATTGGAGACATATCTGGATATCGTGCAGGGCAAGGAAGTTCCTACGCGTCTTACAGACCAAGTTGAATTTCATGGGCAGTATGTGGACGAACACTACCCTCTTGGAACAACCCATCACCTTACTGTTGCAAAACGGCAAAACAACGGGTCTAAGAACATTCTACATATGCTGGGGGTTGGTTATTGACCCTCCAGAAACACCAAAGGTGAACGAGGGTTGTGGCTTATTGCAATCCACAACACAAGGTCTGTGGTAGGGCCAGTGTGTGTTGGACGAGTGCACTCTAGGAGACAGCGCTCACCAGGCCTGCGTCGTATGTGCAGACTTGTGTGCAGGCAGAATCTGCTTTCATTGCTGAAGAGAACGGCGCAGCATTCCCTCTCCCAAATGACCCTCTGATGGCACCAGTCGAGTCGTGTACGTCGATGCTGGGGCGTGATGGGCTACACGTTTGTGTGCCTGTAGTCCCGCTGATAATAAATGGTTCATAGCTCGTGTTGACACATCTGGACTCACGAGCTCTCTTGTCTGTGCTGTGACAGCTGTACCATCTGAAGCTCCACCCAATACACTTCGACGAGCCAGTACTGCGTGATCTTCCAGAACCTGATGTACGAGTGTGGAAATTTTCACGTGACCTTTTATAGCAACATCGTTGCATAACTGACGCAGAACGTCCAACTTGTGTGGAAATTCTGCAAAAGGACTATCCCGCCACTCGGAAGGCCACAATTCGACCTCTTTCAAACTCACTCAGATGACTGTAGGAAACATGGGTGCATGTCCGTGGCATTGAGCATTCTGGTTAAGCATTCCTTATTAAAGGATAGAAACAGCTGGTGCTGTGATAGCTATGCCACTGTGCTATCTGTTAGCAGAAGACGTTGAAAATAATATCAGTACATGAACTATCCCCCAGATGGATTTACTTGTATATGAGATTGCCTCCAAATGCGACGATACGATGTGGTTAGCAATTTAACACATAATATAATTTCGATTTTTCGTTGCTACCACTTTAAATTTCTGTGTCATTAGTGATCATATTCCTTCTATGTATCAAGTCCTGGTGGTTACGCAGCATCATCACTGCTTGATGGCTCGTTGACTGTAAAATATTACTGCGACTTACATGTATAATGTGGTACCGAATACTCGACCGGACTTCGTGAAAATGGACCTGCAGGTTCGGCTTGTGAACAATAAAATGTTTAAAGGACATTATGGAAGGAGCAGTCAGTCGCTTTGTCTTGCAAGCATCATATCCTGACACGTCCACCTGCAACATAAAAAGTCATAAACCAATTTAGTATGGTGATATCAAAGGGTTATCTACAATAACTGGCAGACACGTGACACTTATGACTAAATGTAAAATTATATCATAAGAGTACAAAAATATGGGATTCAGCAACACTGAAGAAAGAAATAAATCACACGAAGATGAAATCTCCTGTTACTTAAAAGAAATATTTGTTTTCTTAAGAAAATATAACCTGAATTTTACATACACATCACTTTTACCTTTTGTATGTATTGTCGCTAAGCTTTCATTAACACTTGTTAATTAGACATTTACACTGTACGCCATCCATTGTACAAAAGTTATCAATAGACTGACAGTTCTACACATTTTGCAAATGTTACCGACCCCTGAACCATGGAAGATATGGTTTTACAATACCTCACTTGGAGGATTCAGCTGAAATTACTAAAAAGAAAATGGGTGAGGTTATTAGACTTGTTTACAAAAATGATCTTCCGAATGGACATTTTTGCATGTTGTCAAAATCTGGCTTTTTGTGCAAAAATTCGAGCGTTTAAGATTTGTTCATGAATTCAGGAATCATTTTGAGTGTTGCCCAAATGGATAGATTGGTTCGTTCACCTATTGTGGTCGGGGGAGGGGGTTGAGAAAATCAGACCTCAAAACCCCAATCTGAATCTTCCTCATTGCTCTTTGATTAGACGATTTTCAACAAGAAGTACATTTATGTAGGACAGAAGATACATGAAATGACTACCCAAATCTTAAAAACACAAAGAGTAATGTTATGTTTTCTTCACACAATAACAAAAACAACGTTTGTACAGGTTTACTTGATGTTTTGTGACCAGTCAGTCCACCTCCTCCAAGTCCCCACTTCCTGTTCATCTCCAGCTGCATCCTCTCTGTGTCAACCAGCTCCTTCTCCTCATTCCACCTCTTCCTTCCTGCACTCTCTATCTCCTCCTGCCCCCTCCTTCCATCTCCTCCTCCACCCACTAATTTTATCTCTTCCCCCTTTCCCTTTGTCCATCTCCTCCTCCTCTCCTCCCCACCTCAGGTTCCATCTCCGCCTCCATCATCTAATTTCGTCTCCTCACCCCCCTTCTCTTTGTGCATCTACTCCTCTCCCTCTCTCTGTCCATCTCCTCCTCTCCACTCTCTGTCCACCTTCTCCTTCCTCGCTTCCTGTTCGTTCCGTCCTCCCCCTATCTCTGTCCATCTCGTCCTATTCCATTACTCTCTCTGCACCGTCTCTCTCTTTCTGTCCATTTTCCCATACTGACCTCTCTGTCCAGCTACTCCTCCCGCCCTCTCTGTGCCCATTTTGTCGTTTGCCATCATTGTGTATCAATCTCAGCCTTCCCCCTACACGCTATCACACTTATCCCAATCGGAAACTGTTGGTTCTTACTCCCATAGCATGTCTTTCCAGGTTGTAAATAATACATGTATTAAATTTGGTTGAAATAGTTCCAGGGGTTTAGGACGAACTTTCTACTCGTGTATACACATGCCACATGTACAGGGTGTTACAAAAAGGTACGGTCAACCTTTCAGGAAACATTCCTCACACACAATGAAACAAAATATATTATGTGGACATGTGTCCGGAAACGCTTACTTTCCATGTTAGAGCTCATTTTATTACTTCTCTTCAATTCACATTAAGCATGGAATGGAAACACACAGCAACAGAACGTACCAGCGTGACTTCAAACACTTTGTTACAGGAAATGTTCAAAATGTCCTCCGTTAGCGAGGATACATGCATCCACCCTCTGTCGCATGGAATCCCTGATGCGCTGATGCAGCCCTGGATAATGGCGTATTTTATCACAGCCGTCCACAATACGCTCACGAAGAATCTCTACATTTGGTACCGGGGTTGCGTAGACAAGAGTTTTCAAATGCCTCCATTAATGAAAGTCAAGAGGGTTGAGGTCAGGAGAGCGTGGAGGCCATGGAATTGGTCCGCCTCCACCAATACATCGGTCACCGAATCTGTTGTTGAGAAGCGTACGAGTACTTCGTCTGAAATGTGTAGTAGCTCCATCGTGCATGAACCACATGTTGTGTCGTACTTGTAAAGGCACATGTTCTAGCAGCACCTGTAGAGTATCCCGTATGAAATCATGATAACGTGCTCCACTGAGCGTAGGTGGAAGAAACTAAAATGAGCTCTAACAAGGAAATTAAGCGTTTCCGGACAAATGTCCACATAACATATTTTCTTTATTTGTGTGTGAGGAATGTTTCCTGAAAGTTTGGCCGTACCTTTTTGTAACACCCCGTATTTCGCATTTGTTTAACATATTTCACATATATTCTTAGCGAATTTCGCCCTGCTGTTTCATTTTCCCACAGCTCGATGTTTATGACGTCATATTCCTGAAAGATAAGCTGCAAAGTTATACACACATCAAAAAAATGTTTGCATCACCCTTGTTTCCAGAACTCCTGAAGATAGACATTGACAGTGCGTATTGTATCACAGAAACAATCCCTTTGACTGTTCATAAATGTCAACAAACCCGCCCAAAGATGTAAAGAACCATGCGTAACAGCGCAACAGCACCTATTAAACAAGTTGGGAGGGGGGGGGGGGGGTCCGGCAGCCGATCAGTTCTAGTCATTCCACCAGGAAGGAGCTACACGGCTCGTGTTGTCTGTAGTTCAACCATGCCTAGGTGGTCGATACCGCGGTTCGATCGCGGATTCTTGTATCTCGTAGAGTAAATGCATGCTGAATATGAAACTTAAATCAAATTAGCTCGGTAGTACAAGGATGTGGAATATAAAATTTGATTCACGTACTATTTTCCAGTAATCTACAAATTCGTCGAAAAGATGATTTTTGTGAAGCGGTTAAAATAGTGTAGATTTGATATTTCTTTTACAAGTGCTGTTTTCCATGAAAGCTTTAAAGCCATTCTCATTCCCCCAGAACAATATGCTTAATTTCAAACATGAGCTAACAATGCTACATATATTGAGGCAAAGTAGCCGGAAAAATCGGGCTGCGAAGGAAGTTTTCATTATGGGGTCTTATAATTGGTTCATTAACGGATGATAAATACAACAACTTAAAGTTTTCCGGTATAAAATATCATTAACGTAATCAGTCTAAACTTGATTTCTGTAAAATTACAGAAATAGATAGCATTCAGCATGCTTCCATAAAATATGTTTTGCATAACTTATTTCAAATTAATCACAGTTGGAAAGAGCACATCATCATGCATCCATAAAATCACTTTCGATTTTCCAATGTGCAGTAACAATACCTGAAAATGACGGACAAAGATTGCCAGCTTGCCGTAAATGCCCAGAAATGTAAACCTGTGCACTTCTCAAAACCAAAAAGATGGGAATAATATTAATGAGTCATTACTGGAATAAGAAGTAACATTCACTGACGGCCATTTGCTATTATTAATAACTCTCATTTAGTGTATATTGGTCAAAGGCAGAGGGGAGAATTGCCTATATTGTACCACTTTCGAGATTTTACTTATTGTAGTCTACACAGCATCTAGGAATTATTATACAATTCCATTCTAAAATGTGGGATGTTTCTCGGGGTATTTCATTTAAAGAATGGAAATTGTTAGAAAAATAAACAGACTACAGTTAATTTTCTAAAAGTCTGCAAGTGCTATAAATTAGAAATTAGGTTTTCTGATTTTCACCACAGGGCGCATAAATTGTACCGCCGTTATAAACTGTCTCTCTGGGATTAATGATATGTATTAGTCTACGTTTCAGGAAATGTTCCAAACCTTAGGTCTTACATTGTTATTTTCCGACACTGCGATGTAAATTTTTCCCCTTTTCGCTACCTTTCTTTACTTCGCAGGAAACCACGCTTTGCATTTCATGCATTTGGTCATTTCTTCCATTCGAGCAGCGTACTACGCCATTCTTCTGTTTTAGGAATGACTGTGTATAGTGGCTTGCCCTCAGAGTGACCAAAATATTCCCTTCTCACAGATGGAGTTGAAGTTCTTGATTGCTTCTCCAATGCTCCGGTTAGCTTTTCTTTGCATCGGCTGCTAGGTAGCAGGCTCTTTGACTAAGTGTAGAAGTTTTACTTGGAGCTTCCATCAATTCCGTCGAATTCGGCGATATTTCTTGGCTGGGCACGTTTAGTGCGGTTTCTCTCTACCATGGCTTCTTGGACGTTGAAATTATGGAGCAATTCGTTCCGTTCTGCATAGTCGAACGGAAGTTTTCTTACGTCCGACATGCTTAATCCGAACATCATCTCATTAGATATTAGAATACGCTCCGTTTTCAACTCCGTTGGAATTCACTTTACAGCGGGCGAAAAACTTTTGTATCCAAAATTTAATTTTTTTATTTTATTTTCAACATGTCTCTTAACTGTTTGTTTGGGCACATATTATATTTGTACGCTTTCATCTCATTCATACTCCCCGTTTAGATACATTGTTACAACTACATGCAAGTCATCAGTGCCCCATGTTCAACAATACCTTTCTGTAGCCAGACCCTAATACAAAATAATTATTTAATTAATAACTTTGCCTTTCTTAGGAGTACCACTCTTCTGACTGGTTTGATGCGCCCCGCCAAAATTTCCTCTCCTGTGCCGACCTTCTCATCTCACAGCAGCATTTACAGCCTACGTTCTCACTTATTTGCTGAATGTACTCCAATCTCTATATTCCTCTACTGTTTTTACCTGTGGTTTCACCGCCAGACACCACACTTGCTAGGTGGTAGCCTTTAAATCGGCCGCGGTCCATTAGCATACGTCGGACTCGCGTGTCGCTACTATCAGTGATTGCAGACCGAGCGCCGCCACACGGCAGGTCTAGACTAGAGAGACTCCCTAACACTCGCCCCAGTTGTACAGCCGACTTTGCTAGCGATGGTTCACTGTCTACATACGCTCTCATTTGCAGAGACGACAGTTTAGCACAGCCTTCTGCTATGTCATTTGCTACGACCTAGCAAGGCTCCATATTCTTCAAGAATATATTCTGAACGGATAATATTCTGCATCATGTACCGTCATGTGCGACGTTCATCATTAATGGTTTAAAGTTAAGTATCAAACTAATTATGTCTGCTTTCTCAATTCTAATTCCTTGTCATGTTCCAGACCTCACGTCAGTATAGTTCTTCCCTTCTCACGCCAGCCTCCGTGAGCTAAAACGGGTGCATTTCGGCCTCCATTCATAACACGATGTTGGCTCTTCTGCCAACACAACATTACCCTCGACAGCTCACTCTAATACCATGTAACTTATTTCCTGATGTTGTAATAGATGTCCCATCACCATGTTCATTCTTCTTGTCAGTATCTTCCACATATTCCTTTCCTCTCCGATTCTGCAAAGAAACTCCTATACCTTATCGTATCAGTCCACATAATTTTCAATAGTCTTCTGTAGAACCACAACTCAAATGCTTTGATTCTTTTCTGTTCCAGTTTTACCAAGTCCATGTTACACTATCATACAATGCTATGGTCAAAACGTACATTCTCAGAAATTTATTCGTCAAATTAGTGCCTATGTTTGACACTTGTAGATTCACTTTGGCCGGAACAAAAAACGTATTATCAAACTCACCACACCATTTTTAATCGTCATGTTTCGTCTGTAACGCTAAATACACTACTGGCCATTAAAATTGCTACATTAAGAAGAAATGCAGATGATAAACGGGTATTCATTGGACAGATATATTATACTAGAACTGACATGTGATTACATTTTCACGCAATTTGGGTGCATAGATCCTGGGAAATCAGTACCCAGAATAACCACCTCTGGCCCTAATAACGGCCTTGATACGCCTGGCATTGAGTCAAATAGAGCTCGGATGGCGTGTACAGGTACAGCTGCCCATGTAGCTTCAACACGATACCACAGTTCATCAAGAGTAGTGACTAGCGTATTGTGACTAGCCAGTTGCTCGGCCACCGTCGATCAGACGTTTTAAATTGGCGAGAGTTCTGGAGAATGTGCTGACCAGGGAAGCAGTCGAATATTTTCTCTATCCAGAACGGCCCGTACGGGACCTGCAACATGCGGTCGTGCATTATCCTGTTGAAATGTAGGTTTTCGCAGCGATCGAATCAGTTGTAGAGCCACGGGTCGTAACACATCTGAAATGTAACGTCCACTGTTCAAAGTGCCGTCAATGCGAACAAGAGGTGACCGAGACGTGTAACCTCATACCATCACGCCGGGTGGTACGCCAGTATGGCGATGACGAATACACGCTTCCAATGTGCATTCACCGCGATGTCACCACACACAGATACAACCATCATGATGCTGTAAACAGAACCTGAATTCATTCGAAAAAATGACGTTTTGCCATTCGTGCACCCACGTTCGTCGTTGAGTGCACCATCGCAGGAGCTCCTGTCTGTGATGCTGCGTCAAGGGTAACCGCAGCCATGGTGTCCGAGCTGATCGTCCATGCTGCTGCAAACGTCGTCGAATTGTTCGTGCAGATGGTTGTTGTCTTGCAAACGTCTCCATCTGTTGACTCAGGGATCGAAACGTGGCTCCACGATCCGTTAAAGCCATGCAGATAAGATGCCTGTCATATCGACTGCTTGTGATACGATGCCGTTGGGTACCAGCACGGCGTTCCGTATTACCCTCCTGAACCCAGCGAGTCTATGTTCTGCTAACAGTCATTGGATATCGACCACCGCGAGCAGAATTGTCGCGATACGATAAACCGCAATCGCGATAGGCTACAATCCGACCTTTATCAAAGTCGGAAACGTGATAGTACGCAATTCTCCTCCTTACACGAGGCATCGCAACAACGTTCCATCAGGCATTTCCGGTCAACTGCTGTTTGTGTATGAGATACCGGTTGGAAACTTTCCTCATGTCAGCACATTGTAAGTGTCGCCACCGTCGCCAACGCTGTGTGAATGCTCTTAAAAGCTAATCGTTTGTATATCACAACATCTTCTTCCTGTCAGTTAAGTTTCACATCTGTAGCAATTCATCTTCGTGGTGTATAAATTTTAATGGTCAGTTGTGTTTATTTCTAATGGTCACCGTAAGAAAAAGTTTCTTAAATTTTGCCGTTAAAATAGTGGAAACTAATAGTGATAAATAATATGCAACGCCTCCATTTTCTCTTTTTGTCCCAGTGAAAGGTGTGTGCTGAGATTCAATCAGGATAGAGCCAGTGAAAAATGCCTATAGTTCCCAATCGCAAGGGTGGACGAGTAGTACATCTTCGAGTAGTAAGATCTTTGACAGCTAATAGAGTTAAGTGCACGCGGTAAAGTTGGAGTAGTGGTGAGGAGATGCGCAGAGACAGCAGACGTGTTTCGAGTCGGAGCTAGATGCCTGCAGGAGGCAGCCGGCTCGTGACAGCATCAAAGTAAGAATTGGCGCTACGCACTTAATAAGCTATATATTGAGCGAAACTCGGCACATATCTGGGGAAACTAGAAAGAATAATTAATAAAATAGGTTTTCTTTGGTTAAATAATGTCTTAAGGCTAGATAGAAATCCCATTGTTGATGCAATAAGCGTTTTGTGAAACTTTCTCGAAAACCCATGCTATAGAAGTTTTGTTTAGTTTTTCACGTGTGCCTTAAAAGTTTGAACAATAAATATTTTTTAGATAAAGTGAGCGTTTCATCTCACACCTTATGTCGTTCTCCGCATCCTGTGCTTCTATTGAACCAAAAGGTACATTAAAGTAAAGTTCCCATGAGTAAAGCTAATAATTTCATTTATCAGAGTAAAATAATCTATATTCCATTGCACAGTTGGCAAATTATTCAGATCATGTTAGAATTTTTATTAAGTAACAAACAGGGCCAAAATGAGTATAGTTATCTAGAATGACAATTTTATGCCATTGCACTACGGCCGAGTTGATTATATATGTTTTGTTATCAGCTAAACGGGAAGGAGTGCACGAACTAAGTCCACAGACGCAGTCAGATGCAGGTTGGTGACTTTCATTTATTTTTACCACTAAACTTTCATGCAGTCAGATGTGTATTTTGAGTATTAATTTTGCTACAATATTTTCATGCAGTCAGATAAAGTTCAGTTCAATTAAATACGCAGTCAGATGCAAGTTTTATTAAAGACTAAAGCAGTCACATGCAGTTCAGTCTAGTTTAAATACAGAACTTTTATTAACAACACTTTCACTTGGCGACATCCTCTGTGGTGACGTTCCTGGACATATTTTTTCCGTAACTGTGGATTTTGTTTTCCAGCATTATTTTTTGCCAGCATTGTTTCAGATGTGTGCTGCCTTGCTAGTTGCGTAATATTGCTTTGGCGGCTATGCTTGTGTGCTACAATTGCTAGTTCCGTAATATTGTGTTTGCTGCTATGCTTGTGAACATTCATTTCAGCTTGCTTTCTGCATTTTTACAGATTTTGTGTGTCCATCCTAAATAATTTTTCTTTTTTTTTGTCTGTAAAATACCATCTTGTGACTTACGTCCATTTTAAAATTGTTGTTAGCCATATTGTCTATTTCAAGATGTCTGAAACAAATAGTCAGGGCGATAAAGTAAAACTACGCAGTTCCTCAAAATCGTGTAAGCTACAACAACTGGACAATGACCCAGATTTGCCCCTTAATCTTCCTACGTCACAAACTGATCAGGATGATGCGAATAAAACTGCAGCTAGTAATGATGCAACAGAATCACAAATTTCCGAATCGGTTCCTCTTCTGCATTCGGATTCTCAGAACACAGTAAGTCATGTAGAAACAGTTTCCCATGATTCGTTTTTGCTTAATCAACCTGCACAAAGCAATGTAGTTGGCTCCAACAATCAATTTCTCCTGCAAAATCCTTCTACAGATAGAGGAATTGTTTCATCTGAGAGTTTTCAAACAGTCCTTGGTAACCCTAACCAGCAATATCGGTTGCCACACTCAAATCCTGAGGTGACGCCCCAGTAAGAAATGAAGATAAATTTGACCGTTACTTTCGACTACTACAGGAACGTGACGCTAAGAGTGAAGAACAGAACGGAAAGCGTGACAAACAATTTGCGTAATTCCGTGCAGATATTGCGGAACTTAACAAATCATTAACGGGACGATTAGACGCCTTGTGTGCTGACAATGCTAAGCATGCTCAGGAATTGACACACACTATTGAAACATACAAGGAAGCAAATGACAGGAAATTACAGGATACCATTGAAACACATAACCGTGACATTACTGACCTTACGAACAGAATCAATGCAGTACTTCCAACAGAGGTTATTGACAAGTTGCAAAAAACTTCTGCTACTCATTCAGAGCAAATACAGGTCTGATCATAGTATGAAGGCTTTAACGACCGGATGACATATCTTCTGGTAAACCTTCCGGGATGTAAGGTCGTGGTCCATGAAACTCTTCAGCTGCTAACGTTTCGTCCAGAGCTGCTCTGGACGAAACGTTAGCAGCTGAAGAGTTTCATGGACCACGACCTTACATCCCGGAAGGTTTACCAGAAGAAATACAGGTCTTACAATCATGTACAGAATTCCTGACATCTGACGTCACTCAACTTGAAACTAAGGTCAGTCAACAGGGTGAACAATTCCAATCAAAGTTAGAAAACATAACCGAAAGAATAGCTGCTTTGGAAACGCATGCAGACAATGAATCAGACAGTACAACCCCAGTTCATTTTTCAGAAACAACTGAATACCAAACCCTGGCCAAATTTAATAGCAAACAAGTCACTATTAACGAACAGCAAGAAAGAGAACTCAACTCAATTGGGAATACACTTTCTGATATTCAGCAACAATTGCAGGACGACAGTGCGCCTCGTAATTTTGTCTCAGAACACCACGAAAATAATGGTGCTTATCTACAACAACAGCCCCCCTTCGTATCTTTACAGGCTCCATTTTCACAGGATTACCCTCAACAAGGTAGTATCTTCCCAGTCAGCTTGTCCCTACCCCACGTTGTTTCTTCCTTTTCCCGCCAGGACAATGTCGATTATAAACACTTCCTTTCCATTAAGAAATTCAAAACGTTCCGGAATAACCCGAACGATTTACATCCGCTTGATTGGATTCAGCAATTTACTTTTGCGTTTCCTCCGAATTGGCCAGTAGCACATCAGTTAGAACTTGTTTGTAGTTTCTTGGAGGGTGAACCTGCAACGAGAATGCGACACGTTGCACGACAATGATTGTCTTTCCAATCATTCCAACAACATTTTTTGGATGCTTACTGGAATCCCACTTCACAGCGTCCTGTAAAAGATCAGTTGTTAAATATGCCACCTTTCCATAACTCACAATTCCGCACCTTGACGCAGTATTTTGATTACATGATCCAACAAAACCAACACCTCACAGAACCTTGCAGCCCGTCTTGTCTCATTCAGCTCTGTATCTCCAAATTACCAAGATCATTGCGAGTTTCATTGCTGACAGGGAGTCACACGGAAAACTTGAATACTTTCCATGACGTCTTACAGCTTCTTGAACTAGACGAAACTCATAATTCACGATCTAGTCAACACTCTTTCGCGGAAACGCAACAGAATAGAGACAATCGTCTCCGTAATAACGGTAGGCAGTTTTCGAATAACAAACCCCAATATGTAAATGCAAGATAATTTCTTCCACAATCCCAGTATCAGCAGAATGATATGAATCCCTATTCATCAAGGAATCAAAATTATCACACGTCTCCCTCAATGTCATTCCGCAATGATACCCCACAAGATAATCGATGGTACGGTAATAGTCAGAGAGCCTGGGAAAATCAGCGGAATAATTCCAACTCTGCTTTCGTACAAAGAAACCAAATGTGGCACCAGAACCGCCACCAACCGTACGGGAACAATAATGACTACCAACGACGACGAACCCTTAACCATCCACCCACTCATTAGTACAGTCAACAGAATTTCCCAAATCGTAATTATAATTATGCAAATCAGAACTGGAGACAAACCAGTGACAGACCACATTAGCGACAGGTGGTCGGCCGCTTAGTTTTTTTTCTCGAGCCCCAGTCAACTACCTCAGGAGGGTAGAACTTTTTTGTTTCTCACATCCATCGGCTGCGTCGTGCGCTTTTCTTTTACAGAGCGCGAACATTCTGACCGTATACAAACTTCAAATAACATCACCTCTGTTTTGTTCTGGCAATATGATAAAGACAAGAGTTCGGACACATCTTTTTCTGGAGACACCTTTTTTAATTTACCTGTTTTCTTCCCTGAGATTTACAGATATCTTACATATTGTAATAAACTGAGTTTTTTTTCTGTACATTACTAATAAACTACGTTATTGTTTTCTGTGGGACTCATTTCATGCTGGGGTTCAAAGTTGACGTTACAGTGGAGTATTTTTGTCATCATTCATCAATTTGATGTTTATACTTACTACATGATAATTTTGCTCTTATTACTTTTTTTTTTTTGTTGGTCGCTCACCACTGTTACTTTGCGATGATTACATGGAATTATTACATAATGACACTGCTTGTATGAAAATTTTGTCGTAACGAAGGCTACTTTGTATGTTGATGTTGAGCTAGTGGTAACAATCTTCCTCAAGTTTACATACGGTCTTAGTGCTTAAGGTTGTATTACGTGTATTCAATATGAGTATTGACTATGAGGATATGAAGAGACTAATGTTCTCGATGAATTTTATGTATTTGAAGATAATGAGGGTTTATAAGAGTTTTTTAAGATGATATTGGAAGTTTATGTGGAGAATGAGGTATTGTTAGATTGAAGTTGCATATTTTTTGAGACTTTGGGATGTTGGACGCTACAAGTGATGATTATCAAATACTGTGTGCTGAAGTTATGACAACAGAAATATGAAGTGTGATCGATGTGGTTTTGCATTTACTAGGAATGCCAAAAATGGTTATATGACGAGTTTCAGGTTTCACTTTCATACTATTTTACAGTTAAATTCTTTTCACAGCTTTTGTGAACAAGTATCAACGATTTTATGATGTACCAAGTTTACCAGAATTTACCTGTGTCAGAATACTTTCATTTTACGTTGCCAGTACAGATGGTTTATTAATGTTCTCGTTGCCATGGGCAATCGAATATTCAGGTATATTCATGATGAGTACCATACGAGTAATATGTTCACACATGCTTTATGATATTATCCAGTTTCTCTTTACGGCAGTAACTTTTATTTTAACCCTTGTCTTTGAGAATAAGACCATTCGCGTTTCTGAAGACTTAACATTTTGTGTCTCCAATTTTAAACTGATTATTAATGTTCAACTATTTTTCAGATGCCATTAATGCAATAATGTGATAACTTGGGATTACTAGAGGCCAATTGGAATTGTTTTTGGACTCGTTATTGAGGATCTACTGAGGACTTAAGTCATGCCACGCTACAGCATTTTTTTTTTGATTAATCCTTTTTTTCATACCTACAGCACCAAAAGTATTACACGTATTGCCTTTTACGATGTCTCTGTACTACCTTACATGTTGCTTCTTCTCTTTTCATGGGTTTTTCACGCCAAGATATAAATAGCTGTTTCTATCTCATTGCTTATCATGTGTGTTATGTGTGACTTTCTGTGTTTCTACACTTTTATTTTTTTGTAAGATTACCTATTTCATTATTAGAGTAATGTTATGTCTTATGCTTTCTGCTGCAATCTTGTCATGTGTTGGCCTGCTAATATTGCCTTATGCTTTCTACTGATTTTTGTTATATGTTGGCCTGCTAATTTTGCCTTATGCTTTCTGCTGCAATTTTGTTCTGTGTTGGCCTGATATTTTTGCTTTATTATCTGCAATATGCTTTCTGCTGAGATTTTGTTCTGTGTTGGCATGCTAGTTTGCTTTATTATCTGACGTTAACTTCTTGCATTTCGTTACAGCTATTTTCATACTTTGTCTACATATTTATTATTTGTATTTGTGCTACACTGCTTATGGATCTTTTAATCAATGCTTTTGCTTTTGTACTTTGTGATGTTGATTATGTGGCCACATACTATGCATATATGCTTCTATTTATGCACACTTCTGTTTTGTCACACTGCTACTTGCTGACACATGACAGTACCTCTCTTTGACTGAGCTCAGTGTGTTGTCCATTCCTAATGCCTGTTCCCTAAGTGTGTTATTTTCATGCTGTATCAATATAAGATTACTGTGTTTTTATGTCCATGATACTCATGTCTTTTGGTGCACCATAACTACCATTATTTTCAGCTATAGTAATTAGTAAGCTCTTTATTGTCTCTGTGTGTTATTTATATAACTATCTTTGCTTTTTTTCTCACACATGATTTCCATGATTGACATGATTTTAACATTAACACGTGATAACACATTACCCATTTGTTCTACACAACAGGACTAAATGGGGTAGAGGGTCGGTTGTTCTTTAACTGACACACCATGTGGCGTTGGTGCCCCGTATCCTTGAGCTCTGTAGAACTCATTCTTCCTTTCTGAGTTCTCAGTCTACTCTTCTTTCTGTTCTAAATATTTTTTTCTGTTGTTTTTGTCAGATATCTGTGTACCAGTTCTCTGTTAAGTAAAATCACTATTTGTAATGCCCCAATTTAATTGTACTTACGATTTAAAATGCACGATTTAGAGGACCAACTATATGAAAAAAAGGGGACTGTTTGTAATGCCCCATTTCATGGTACTAAGGATTTAATATGCAAGGCTTCGAGAATAACGTTTATGTTAAAAAGGAAAGGAAGCTCTTCAATACTAATTTGTAGGATCGAATTGATGTTTCGTAATGTGAGACGTTTGGGAGTGTTTGCACTGTGAATATTTTATTGAAATACCTATGTGAAGACTATTTAATAATGTACGTTTATGGTGAAAAGAAAGGAAGCTTTTGAATACAAATGTTTGGGATAGAATTGATCTTACTGTTTCATAACGAGAGGCTTATATTGTATGATGTAAATGGAAGGTTTAATTTATCTGATGTGACTATGAAGTCAAATTACTGAGTAGGACTTTACCTAAACTTGTACTGTTGAATCTTGTAAGGAATTTCTTGTTCTGAAAGGATTCAAAATACTTCTCAATAAAACGTACACGGGACCAATTGTTAACAAGAAATGAATCGGTATAATCGATATATTCCGTACGTTCGGCCCATCGCCTTAATCTAACATTGAACGATAATGCTGACTCATATAACAAGCCTGGAATGACTATCAGACATAGGGGACTTGTCATATTTGTGTCCAATGACTTTAATATCGGTGATGAAGCATTGATTTCACGATTACATGTAGTTCATGCGGATTGCCATATAATTCATTGTTTAAATATGAAGGAGGAGATGGCGTCGGACACGTCGGACATGGAAGCCGAGGTGGAAACTATATGCATATCGTCAGATGAAGATGACGAACCGGTTTCGCCGTGCACGTCCGAGGCGATGGATTCGCCGACGGAACACACTGACTAGGCCGTATTTTGGACGAATGTGCAAGTGGCGTACTGAATATACACAAGCTGATGGAGCAAGATTCGAATATGGAAAAAGGGCAACTATTGAAAAATATGACGAGAACGCCCAAAATTTCACTACTTTTAAGCACTATGACATAACCGATGAGTTTAAGTTTTTTGCTAACAAATATAATGCTGTCATTATTAATAAAATCGTGACATATGTATATAGAATTAATGTAAGGGTAGAGCGACTAACGCTAGATGACAGAGCTAATAAAAAATTCTATGAAGATCAAGGTGCATTAGAAAAAGTTAGAATAGCTTGTACGAATAAATTGGGGCCATTTAGCTTGAAACCTGACAAATCGTCTGGTGTACCATGGAGAAAGTATAGTAGGCGTAATGCATTTAAGTTTGTAACATATTGTAAACCCGAAACTAGTGCCGAAATTGGAAAAGTAAAATCATGGGTAGATTTAGAAAATCAATGTAAATGTAAAAACAAACTATTCCAAGGAGTAAATCCTTTTTATATAGGTGTACAAGTTGCTGGCGACGAACCCGATAAGTCGGACGTTGTACAAAGTGAAGTTAAATATGTAACCTTTATTGTACGTAATAGAGTTTATATGACATTTTGTAAAAGAAAGGGAACGGTCACGTTCTGAATAAAGATTGTTGTTACAGCTAATGTCTGTGTTGGAATTTTTTTATGCCAATTGGGAGCACATCCGTAACTATCCTGATGACCTGCGCCTCGCCTTCCTGGTACCAACTACGCAGCAGCGTATCGACGATTTAGCACTTACGTTTTATGGCAATAAAATAAATTATGCAGCTGCTGTAATTGTACTTGAAGAATTGTGGTTCTACAAATCAAATTTGCAACAATTAATTAATCAGTTTAGGGAAGCTTATAGGGAGTTTGCATTTATGCCGAACGGTATACGATGTGCGCATCGATATTTTGATTTCAGACAGGGTAGATACAGACCTTTGTGGTACACTTATTAGAGCCACATTAGATATCTCAAAGTCCTTCTCAGACACACAGCCGTAGGCCATCCTAGAAAATGGCTTCACATCCAGTGAGGTCTCCTTGCCAGGGTAGAAGAAAGTATAGGCTTGTACACAAGTTGGCTAATGAAAAACCTAGATGGCAATGTACCTGTATGTACGAACTATGCTTACACTACCGTTGGCAATGGCTATCTAGGCTTTTTTATGTTTTGGACATTGCAGGATGGCGTACCACTTGCGTTCCGCATTGGAATGCAGAAGAGCAGTGTATGAAGATGCTACCCGTGGTGTACAACAAACCCAAAACAATGAACATTACCCAAGTACTAATACAGAGGGAGACAGGCGTCAAGAAGAAACTTCACAGGATGGATTTAACGATGGATGGGAGGTGCCGTTGTCGCGCCTGCCAGCGTACCTTCTCGGAGATGGAGAATCATCCGCTGTGAGTGGGTCCCCACTGGGGGCCCCTTTAGAAAGCGACTCGAGCCCACCTAGTATTACTTGTGGGCTGAGTACGCGTATTCGCGATTGCGTAACAGCTTCAAGGCCGCGCGCAGGTTTAGACGTGCCTGACCGGCTTGGACATGTTCCAGATGTTTGCAACACTGGTAGCAGGGGCCGGTATAAACGGCGCGGCGATGTCTTTCTTCTTACAGTTGATTCCAGTTCTGTTGGTGGTAAACAGCATTTTATTAACACTGTGTTGTCCATTTGGAACATTTTGGAGTATTGTGTTGCGGAAGAGTTGTTTGCTAAAGGTAACAGTTCACATATCCATGCATATTTGAAATTAGCAGAAAGTAAATTACTGTCGGAAGTAAGAACAGGTTTGGAATTTATGTTCGGATCTATTAATGGAGTGTTTGATGTACAAAAATGCAGAAGTAGGAGGAATGCCCTTATTTATATCACGAAGTCTGATGCACAACCAATATGTAATGTTAATGAGTCAGCATTATCGTTCAATGTTAGATTAAGGCGATGGGCCGAACGTACGGAATATATCGATTATACCGATTCATTTCTTGTTAACAATTGGTCCCATGTACGTGTTATTGAGAAGTATTTTGAATCCTTTCAGAACAAGAAGTGTGTTGCACGTTGCCTAACCGAGTGCCATCTTACTTTCTTGCACTTCAATTGACATTGCATGTAAGAAGATTAGGTACAATTTATTCCCACTATATTTGTGCATGATCACTTTACTGCACTTTACCAAAAAATAGTATGCAAGCATGTTTTACTACCTTTCAAAGGAATTTTTTTGTACATAGATTTTATTCAACTCAAGACTATTCTTGCTAGAGAGTTGGTAACATTAGTGTTATCTTATAGATATGTAACACATTTTTATGCAGTAAATGCACTGCAGACAATTATTGTAAATTACTTTAAAAATTAATTTCTTGTTACCTTAAAGATACATAACACATTCTTTATGCAGCAAATGCACACTGCATACAGTTCTTGTATATTACTTTAAATATTAATTTCTTGTTAACTTAAACATAGATAACACATTTTGCAGTAAATGTCCACTGCCTATCGTACATTGATTTTAATATTATAACAGAGACTGAATTGTCACCTGAAAGACTAATAGATGTAAGTTTAAGAGAATGTGACAGAAGCCAGCGTAGGCTACCTGTTCATGTCAAATGTCTACTATAAGTAATTGAAGTTAACGATGTTAAGAGTATGTCATTGTGGACTGCCACCTGACATAACATGCCTTCTGTGACTGATAATTGTAACTGAATGTCAGTAGGTGTTGTCATCTGAGTTGACATATATGTCACACTCGATACTACCATGGCTCAGGGTTTGTAATCACCTGAGACCTCTGTTACAGGGTGAGTTATCCCCTGATTTAACAGACAATCGGTTGCTCAGTGTGCCCCATCACCTGATGCCTTTTATTCTTCACATTTCTTGTACTACAGATCACTATTGGGGTCAGTGTGTTCCATCACCTGACGTGACATGCTGTGTACATGGACATCATCGGCGGCTTAGTGTGTCCCATCGTCTGATGCCCACTATTCTTCACATTTCTTGTACTACAGATCACTATTGGGGTCAGTGTGTTCTATCACCTGACGTGACAAGATTGTACAATGTATATTAGTAGTTGTTCAGTGTGTCCCATCACCTGAATTCTTCTCATTTCTTGTACTACAGCTCACTATTGGGGTCAGTGTATTACATCACCTGATGTGACATGCTGTGTACATGGACCTTATCGGCTGCTCAGTGTGTCCCATCGCCTGAGGCCACATATTTCAATTTTCTTGCACTACAGCTCAATAATAAGTCAGTGTGGTCTCCCACCTGATGTGACCTGTCCTCTAAAATTGACCTAATTTAGGGCTCAGGGCGTCTGATCTCCCGATGCCATTAATTCAGTATTATGAAAGACAGTCGACATGTGTCTGAGGTTGACTCCAAGATAATGATGGTAACTGAAAGTCAGTTTATGGTGTCATGTAACATGACAAAGACGTAATAGTTAAGCCTACTATTAATTAAAGTATCTTATTGCATATCTTATGTATTTTTTCTCATATTCTATATAACTATCAGGTAAATTTGGATACAATTTGAGGTATTTTTCCTCATATTTCTATACTTCTATGTGGTAACATTCAAGTTTACATGATGTAACTATTAAATAAACTTTGATATTTTTCAAGGTATTTTTCCTTATATTCCTATGTTTCCATTTTGTAACACTTACTATTGTGTGACATTGATGATTCACTTGTACTTCGCTACTTTACATATTTTTTCTCACATTCTAAATAACTTTTAGGTAGAGTTTCATGTTATGTGAGGTATGTTCCCTCATATTTCTCTGCTTGTATTTGGTAACATTTGGTATTATGTAACAGGTATTTCAGTTTTGTACATTTCGATGATCTTTGAGTCACTGTGACTTGCAAACCAGGACTGTTGGTAAAGTTTGATTTGATATATCTCATTTAATACCCTATATATCTGATGTTATTGTCCTATATAGAGATGTTTTGGTTTCGTACATTTTTATGTTCTTTGTTTCACTGTGAATAGTAAATCTCATGGAATTATACGTTTTACTTAACATCCTAGGTTTAGTGATCAATTTCATTTCGCTCTAATACTCTTTTCATGAGAATACTATGTATAAATTATATTGCATCTTCCACTGTAATTTTTTTACGAATTTCGTGGGGGTATCTGTTGTAATTGCACAGATCCATTGGACCAGAGGGTTGTGAGAGGTATGTGCTGAGATTCGATCAGGATAGAGCAAGTGAAAAATGTCGATAGTTCCCAACCGCAAGGGTGGACGAGTAGTACATCTTCGAGTAGTAAGATCTTTGACAGCTCACAGAGCTACGTGCACGCAGTGAAGTTTGAGTAGCGGTGAGGAGATGCGCAGAGACAGAAGACGTGTTTCAAGTCGGAGCTAGATGCCTGCAGGAGGCAGCCGGGTCGTGACAGTATCAAAGTAAGAATTGGCGTTACGCACATAATAAGCTATATATTGAGCGAAACTCGGCACATACCTGGGGAAACTAGAAAGAATAATTAATAAAATAGGTTTTCTTTGGTTAAATAATGTCTAAAGGCTAGATAGAAATCCCATTGTTGATGCAATAAGCGTTTTGTGGAACTTTCTCGTAAATCCATGCTATAGAAGTTTTTTTTAGTTTTTCACGTGTGCCTTAAAAGTTTGTACAATAAATATTTTTAGATAAAATGAGAGTTTCATCTCACACCTTATGTCGTTCTCCACATCCTGTGCTTGCATTGAACCAAAAGGTACATTAAAGTAAAGTTCCCATGAGTAAAGCTAATAATTTCATTTATCGGAGTAAAATAATCTATATGCCATTGCACAGTTGGCAAATTATTCAGATCAGGACAGAATTTTTATTAAGTAACAAACAGGGTCAAAATGAGTAAAGTTATGTAGAATGACAATTTTATGCCGTTGCACTATGGCTGAGTTGAATATATGTTTTATTATCGGCTAAACGGGAAGGAGTGCACTAGCTAAGTCCACAGACGCAGTCAGATGCAGGTTGGTGACTTTCATTTATTTTTACCACTAAACTTTCATGCAGTCAGATGTCTATTTTGAGTATTAATTTTCCAACATCATTTTCATGCAGTCAGATAAAATTCAGTTCAGTTAAATACGCAGTCAGATGCAAGTTTTATTAAAGACTAAAGCAGTCACATGCAGTTCAGTTTAGTTGAAAGTAGAGAATTTTTATTAACAACACTTCCACCAGTAACGTACCATAGATAAAACATTATGTTGCGCTTGTAGCATAATAGTCGTTCTGCATCTTCACTTTTGTGTGGCGTAATGGTTGGTCAATAAAATTTCGGGCGTGCAGCCGCTTAAATTTCACTTCTTCTTCTAATATTTCGGCTGTATATGATCCATACATCTTCAGAGAAAGCCGAGATGACTGACGCTCCAGCACTTGCTCTGTCCTTTTAAACCCGCGGACCGCACCACTGCGCATGCGGCCACAGATATACAGGGCACTTGAGACGTTGATTCGCGTAAAGAGGTATGACATATGAATAAAATTAGATCTATGACTGCGCAGTTGATCCACACAGTGATACCGATTTGTCGCTGCAAGCTGCACCGCCACGAAGGTTTTGCAAGTTTATTACAGAAAGTGGCGGATTCCATGATTTTTCGAAGCTGAAGCCGCTATCTCTACTACTGAAATTCAGTATCAACGAGTTTCAATTGGTTCTTTCACTACTGAGTCCCAGAAAGATGAAGCTGAGGCTAGAATTTCGACCATGCAGTGCCCAGCGCTGGTCTGTGCTCTGCCACCACAGATGTATTAGGTCTTGAGGGCCGGATGTACGTGCGGTGCTCTGTGCATCTTTCGTGGACCGCACGTGTCGTCCGATGAATGGCCACACTCACAGGGGATCTTTTTAAGCCCAGGCTTCAGAAGCACGACCTATTTTTGAAGTCAAGCTTCCCAGGTACGGTAGAAAAGCCATATATGGCAGAAAAGTCCTCTTCTGCATTCCTTATACTGACTGGCGACTTCAACTGTAGTGCTTTACGTATCTGCTGTGGAGAGTACCCGTTGGCTTCGGAAACTCGGCTCAATTGTAGAAGCTCGTCCTCCTGACAGCTCTCATCAGCTGTGACGTGTGCTCTATGTACCAGAGTTCTGAGTACACTCGTCGTCTTCGAAGGATGGTGAGAGCTATTTGCACGTAAATACACTCCTGGAAATTGAAATAAGAACACCGTGAATTCATTGTCCCAGGAAGGGGAAACTTTCTTGACACATTCCTGGGGTCAGATACATCACATGATCACACTGACAGAACCACAGGCACATAGACACAGGCAACAGAGCATGCACAATGTCGGCACTAGTACAGTGTATATCCACCTTTCGCAGCAATGCAGGCTGCTATTCTCCCATGGAGACGATCGTAGAGATGCTGGATGTAGTCCTGTGGAACGGCTTGCCATGCCATTTCCACCTGGCGCCTCAGTTGGACCAGCGTTCGTGCTGGACGTGCAGACCGCGTGAGACGACGCTTCATCCAGTCCCAAACATACTCAATGGGGGACAGATCCGGAGATCTTGCTGGCCAGGGTAGTTGACTTACACCTTCTAGAGCACGTTGGGTGGCACGGGATACATGCGGACGTGCATTGTTCTGTTGGAACAGTAAGTTCCCTTGCCGGTCTAGGAATGGTAGAACGATGGGTTCGATGACGGTTTGGATGTACCGTGCACTATTCAGTGTCCCCTCGACGATCACCAGTGGTGTACGGCCAGTGTAGGAGATCGCTCCCCACACCATGATGCCGGGTGTTGGCCCTGTGTGCCGCGGTCGTATGCAGTCCTGATGGTGGCACTCACCTGCACGGCGCCAAACACGCATACGACCATCATTGGCACCAAGGCAGAAGCGACTCTCATCGCTGAAGACGACACGTCTCCATTCGTCCCTCCATTCACGCCTGTCGCGACACCACTGGAGGCGGGCTGCACGATGTTGGGGCGTGAGCGGAAGACGGCCTAACGGTGTGCGGGACCGTAGCCCAGCTTCATGGAGACGGTTGCGAATGGTCCTCGCCGATACCCCAGGAGCAACAGTGTCCCTAATTTGCTGGGAAGTGGCGGTGCGGTCCCCTACGGCACTGCGTAGGATCCTACGGTCTTGGCGTACATCCGTGCGTCGCTGCGGTCCGGTCCCAGGTCGACGGGCACGTGCACCTTCCGCCGACCACTGGCGACAACATCGATGTACTGTGGAGACCTCACGCCCCACGTGTTGAGCAATTCGGCGGTACGTCCACCCGGCCTCCCGCATGCCCACTATACGCCCTCGCTCAAAGTCCGTCAACTGCACGTACGGTTCACGTCGACGCTGTCGCGGCATGCTACCAGTGTTAAAGACTGCGATGGAGCTCCGTATGCCACGGCAAACTGGCTGACACTGACGGCGGCGGTGCACAAATGCTGCGCAGCTAGCGCCATTCGACGGCCAACACCGCGGTTCCTGGTGTGTCCGCTGTGCCGTGCGTGTGATCATTGCTTTTACAGCCCTCTCGCAGTGTCCGGAGCAAGTATGGTGGGTCTGACACACCGGTGTCAATGTGTTCTTTTTTCCATTTCCAGGAGTGTATAAATCCATATAGCTCGGTTTTCGATATACTGCATGCCTGTAAGTGCCACTCTCTTGCGTCGTACCATAATCCTCAGCTTCATCTTTGTGGCACACAGTAGTGAAAGAAGCAACTGAAATTCGGCTGGCGACGAAACTAATTAATAGAGATAGCGACTTCAGCTTGGAAAAATCATAGAATCCTGCATTCTCCGTAACGAACTCACAAAGACGTCGTGACGGTGCAGATCGCTATGGAACGTCGGTATCACCTTGTATATCGACCACGCAACCATAGATCTAATGTCATGCGTATGTTATACCTCTTTGCCGCCGATCAACATCCCTGGCGGCTTGTGTATCTGCGTCCGCATGCATAGTGGTGCGGTCGGCGGGTTTCAATGAACGAAGCAAGTGCTGGAACGACAGTCACCTCAGTTAAATCTGAAGATGCCTGGTCGGTATACAGGCGAAATATTAGAAGGAGAGGAGGAATTTATGAAGCGGCAGGCCTGCAATTTTATGGAACAGTAGTCATTCTCTTTGCCTCGTACATAAAACGTTAGACGAAACCTACAACCAAAGCAACCCTGCCTTCTAACAATTTGTTTCTGTTGTGGTTGGCAGGACAGCCAACACCGTGTTACTAGAGGAGGCCGAAAGGCACGCGTTTTAGTTAACGCAGGCTGGCGTGAGGTCTGGAACAGGACAAGGAGATTAGAATTTATAAAAGCGGACGTAGCTGTTGGAATACTGAACTTTAATCCATTAATGATGAACGTCACTCTTGACGGTACATGATTCACAGTATCAATAGTAACCGAATATGGCGCCTTGCTAGGTCGTAGCAAATGACGTAGCTGAAGGCTATGCTACACTATCGTCTCGGCAAATGAGAGCGTCATTTGTCAGTGAACCATCGTTAGCAAAGTCGGTTGTACAACTGGGAAGAGTGCTTGGAAGTCTCTCTAGACCTGCCATGTGGACGCGCTCGGTCTGCAATCACTGATAGTGGCGACATGCGGTTCCGACGTATACTATCGGACCGCGGCCGATTTAAAGGCTACCACCTAGCAAGTGTGGTGTCTGGCGGTGACACCACATTCCTCCCCCGCAAATAGGCGTACGGTTGTGGTATAAGGCTTCCGCCCGGCGTGGAGAGGACCCCATGTTGACGTATGAGACGAGGTGGGGAGAGGCGATGCTGTGCCACCCGCACCCTGCCATTCGGACCGCGGGGAGCTAGCAAACTTCTGAAAACCTGCTCCAGGGTGCACGCCAACGTGCGGTGTATGCGCCCATAGAGAGACAGGAGGGTCGGAAGGGTCGACCTCCATCGGGCTGCAGCACCCGACGCGCGAAGACGACAGATGGTCCGGAGCGGGCAAAAGTTCCATGTCGGAGGACACTTGACCTCGGGGAGCGATCGGCGGCGCGTGACCCAGGGAGGCACCCGGCGGCTGCAGCAAAGCGTCCACTGCGGGCGTCGCTGGCGGGGGAACAGGCGGCGGCGGCGGCTCGTCGCCATTGGGCAAAATGGAAGGCAGCGTCGGTAACACCTGGGGCTGAGGCGAGCCGGTAGATGGGTCACCAGGGCGCTGACTGGACGGCACCGTCGCTGAACGCAGACGGGGAGCGGCAGATCCCGTGCTACGACAGAGGCGCAGCTGATAGAGATGCCAGCGCACCTCAACAGAGGCCCCCAAAACCACATACATTGCACGGCCGAGGCAGCGAAGAATGCGCCCTTCGAGCCAACGCCGTGAACCTTGATAGTGGCGATAGTAGACAACGTCGCCTGGAGCAAACGCAGGTGTCTGCCACCGCACAGGAACCTGATGCGGCGGATGTAGCAAAGACATCAAGGGTCGATGATGGCAACTGTGGGGCAACTCAGCTGGCGAGCGACCATCTCGGGGCTGAGAGCGATACGAGGACAAAAAGAGCAATAATGCGTCCTCCCGAGAATGCGACTCTTTCAACTTCAACATCTGTGACTTGAAAGTCCTGACCAATCGTTCAGCATCACCGTTTGACTGTGGCGAAAACGGCGCGGACGTCCGATGTTGAATACCATTGGCCTTACAGAATGACTGAAATTCTGCGGACATGAATTGTGGGCCATTGTCGGAAACAATAGTCTGTGGAAGATCTTCAATGCAAAAGATAGCAGATAACGCTTGGATGGTGGCACGTCGTGGAACACATCCGGACAACAAAAGGAAAATTACTGAATGAATCTACCGCAACCAACCGTCGAGCATTCCAGAATGGACCAGCAAAATCGATGTGTAAGCGTTGCCAAGGGGAAGTGGCTTTTGGCTATGCAAAGAATTTCTACGGTGGTGCTGATTGTTGTTCGGCACACACTATGCAAGAAGAGCACATATTCGTATTCGCGGCATCGATTCCGAACCAAGTACAGTGGTGACGGGCAAGTTGTTTCGTTCTCACTGTACCCCAATGTCCTTGGTGGAGAAGCCGTAAGACAGAAGACTGTAACGAACGTGGTACCACAACCCTGGACTGATCGTTATCAGAACGCAACAGCAAAACACCTCGTCGAACAAAAAGTTTCTCCTTGTGAGCAAAAAATCGGTGAACCAACGGGTCCCCAATCCGTGACTGTGACGAGGGCCATTGTGTAGCAACAAAACGCAGAACGGTAGCAAGGACAGGGTCGGCAGCTATGGCTGTAGCTACACGACGAAAATCAATCGGAAACGATTCAACCGCGTCATCGGTTTCCGCATCAATGAACATGCAAGCAAGTTCGGAGGAATCGAATGCCCTATCCTCAGCAACAGATAAACGGAACAACGCATTGACGTTTCCGTGCTTAGCAGTGGACCGATACAAGATATCATGTGATTCTGTACTGTGAAAGGAAAATAGACCAGCGAATGAATTTCTGCGCTGTACGTGGAGGTACAGGCTTGTTCGGATGAAAAAGCGATGCCAAAGGTTCGTGGTCTGTGATTATGGTAAAGTGACGACCATACAAGAAATAATGAAACTTTGTAACACCAAATACGAGATCCAATGCTTCTTTCTCGATCTGTGAATAATTTCTTTGCGCAGACGAGAGCAATTTGGATGCAAAGGCTATAGGGCGATCGTGCGGTCCATTTTGGTGCGCAAGCACAGCACCGATCCCGAAATCCCATGCATCAACAAAAGGGGCCTCTGCGGATCGAATGGCGTAAGGCAAGTATTGGAAAGCAACACAGATTTCAACTGGCGAAAGGCGCTTTCGCATTTCGTCGTCCAGACGAACGGAACACCTTTACGGCGTAAGCGATGAAGTGGAGCTGAAATGGAAGAGGCATGTGCACATATCTGTTATAGTAATTTATTTTTTCAAGCACACTCTGTAGCTGCTTCAAATTCTGCGGCGAAGGCAAGTCTTGTATGGCACGAAGGTGCGTGGGTCTGGGATGTATGCCTTGGGCATTGAGTACATGACCCAGGTATGGCAAGTCACTAGCAAAAAACAAACATTTGTCCTTCCGCAAGCAAAGACCATTTTGTCGCAAGACCTGAAATAATGTTCTGAGATTGGCTTAATGTTCCTTTTCCGTTTTTCCGGAGATCTCAATATCGTCCAGATAGTTTGCTGCAGTAGGGACCGACGCACAAACAGTTATTGCTGAAACAATGTAGGGGCGGATACACACCTGAATGGCAGTCGTTTGAATTTATACAACCCAAGATGCGTGTTAACCACCGAAACGCGCTGGGATTCTTCGTCAACCGGTATTTGCAAGTACGCATCTGCTAGGTCCAACTTCGAAAAGTATTTACCCGGGCACAGTTTGTCAAAAAGATCTTCCGGGTAGGGTAAAGGAAAAGTTGCAATCACTAGTTGTGGATTCACTGTTGCCTTGAAGTCCACACAAAGTCTCAATTTTCCGGAAGGTTTTGGCAAAATTACTAAGGGTGATGCCCTGAGAGAAGCCTGCACATGTTCAATTACACCTTGTGATTCCAAATCGTTTAATGTTTTCGCGACCTCATCACGCAATGCATGGGGAACATTGCGCGCTCTGAAAATTTTCGGTTGCGCATTTACTTTCAGTTCAAACTGTGCTTTATAGTTCTTAGCGCAACCAAGGCCCGGTGCAAAAATGTCTGTAAATTCTTCACGTAGACGAGAAACACTGTCGGAGGGCACAGTCTGGTACACTGATAAGACCTGATTTCCTGTAGACAAGTTAAACATATGAAATAAATCGAAACCAAACAAGTTCACTGCAGAAGAAGAACGAAGGACGTAGAATGACACAAGTTTTGTTTGTCCTTTGTATGTTGCAAGAAGGCTGCACTGTCCTAACACAGGGATATCTTGACCTGAATAACTAGTTAACTTAACATCTGCGGCACGCAACGGAGGTGTGCCCAGCTGTTTGTATGTGCCTTGATTGATCAGTGAAACTGCAGCCCCGGTATCAAGCTGGAATGGTATCACATTGCCGTTACTGTCCAAGTCGACAAAAAGTTTATTGTCCTGCTGACGACAAGAGCGACTGTCCCGTGCAATGTGAACTGACACTGGTACAATATCACTTGCGACTCGACGGGATTTCCGATGATGTCAACGTACACTATTTGTGGGACGAACACAGTCACTGTTAGAGAGAGTGGCACTGGGCGGAGTGTAATGAACTACATGAATTTCCGTGGGCGAAGTTTCGCGAGCCTGAGTATCCTTGGTTCGATTCCAATTCCGGCGCAAATCAAAGGGCCTGGAATGGTTTTGAGTTTCCGATCTGAGCTTTTTCTGGCAAACACTTTTAACATGTCCTTTTTTATTACAGAAAAAGCAAATAGCTTGGCGTGACAGGCAATTCTCACGCAAATGTCTAGTAGTGCACCGCGGGCATGATTTGAGCACTGCATTTGCTTGCCGGCGCAGCACACGTGGCTGAGAGCCTGGCGGCAGCGGAGCGGCTGGGCGCGAGGACTGTTTAGTGTTCTGTGCAGCTCGCCCGGCGGGCCGGTTAACCTGACACACGGGTGGCGAAGTTTCAAATGATTCCTGAGCAAAGTCAAGTGTGTCCTGCCGATCCAATATGTCCATCATTTGTTGAAGGGGGGACTGACTAGTTTCAAAATCTGTTCCCTTACACGAACATCAGAAACGTTCTGTGCAATTGCATCATGTACCATAGTATCTGAATGAGGGAGTCCACTTTGACACTCAAAAGCACAATCCCTAGTAAGGCCTTGCAGGGTTGCAACCCACTCCCGATTAGTCTGACCTGCCGTACGTTTTGTACGAAAGAAGGTATACCTTTTCACAACTACATTGACTGATTCTTTGAAATATGTATATAATGCAGACAAAATTTCTTAGTAGGACAGAGTTGCTACGTCACGTTGGGGAAATAATTTGACTATCACACGGTACGTTTGTACGCCGACCGATGATAAGAGATAAGGCTGCTGCTCGTTACCTTGAATTCTGTAGGCGGCGAGATGGAATCCAATTGCCGTGACCACTCCGTCCAGCTTCCCAGTGCAGCACCAAAAGGTCGAAAAGCTGGTGCAACAGCGTGTTGTGGCTTTGTTAGCAGTGGAGCGGCGGCTGGCGTATCGTTTTGCATTACACATTGACCCTGGACGAGATGTCCAAGGGCATCCAGTAATGCATGCGTCTGCTGATTCTGTAAGCAATAAAATTCGGACAGAATATCTGGAGTGGCGAAGCCATTACACAAGTAAATCGAGGGAGTTTAGAGAAGAACGCTGTTTTGCCTCGTCGCCAATGTTGTGGTTGGCAGGAGAGCCAACACCGTGTAACTAGATGAGGCCGAAAGGCACGCGTTTTAGTTAACGCAGGCTGGCGTGAGGTCTGGAACAGGACAAGGAGATTAGAATTTATAAAAGCGGACGTAGCTGTTGGAATACTGAACTTTAATCCATTAATGATGAACGTCGCTCTTGACGGTACATGATTCACAATATCAATAGCAACTGAATATGGCGCCTTGCTAGTTCGTAGCAAATGACGTAGCTGAAGGCTATGCTTAACTATCGTCTCGGCAAATGAGAGCGTAATTTGTCAGTGAACAAACGCTAACAAAGTCGGTTGTACAACTGAGGCGAGTGCTTGGAAGTCTCTCTAGACCTGCCGTGTGGCGGTGCTCGGTCTGCAATGACTGATAGTGGCGACACGCGGGTCCGACGTATACTAACGGATCGCGGCCGATTTAAAGGCTACCACCTGCAAGTGTGGTGTATGGCGGTGACATCACAGTTTCTCAACACACACGCAACTCGCAGCTGACAATACTGCTCCAAGAAGTGTGTAGGTGAAGCTGAGCTAACTGAATGTCTGACAGTACAGGAGACCACAATTTTATAGTGATGTCAGAAATAAGGAGCCTATCCAGTATATACAACTCTTCGCTTAGTGGAGGGGCTTTCAGCTGCAATAATAATGTTTTTAAACTTCGCTTGTTTAGGAAAGTATGAAGAGACTTGGAGTAATGTATTTTTTTCTTACTTCCATGTTGTGGTAAGGGCCAGACATAATTAATTGTTCGCATACTAAGCTGTGTGTTAACACTGAGCAGATCCACTTATCATAAAGCTGGAATATATCAAAAATTGTTTACTTTTATAGAGAGCAGTATCGAGATCTTCATTAGCAAATTTTTCTGTTTTATTTTTAGTCTTAGCACTACCAGAGAGCAAAACCTGTCTGGACATGTACTGCTACGAAAAATTCAACATCATCTAGGTAAGAAGTAAGGCTTTAATTAATCTGTATGGATGTCCGATACCATCACGAAGAATACAAATCCAGCCTCATTGCATATCGATTAGGCGGCTGGTACATATACTGGTGAGTAAAAATTTGTAGGTGTGTAAAATGGATTGATTACATATGCTCAGTCGTTAGCATAGCAGAAGGTAGATTTCGATTAATTGAAAGCGTCTACAAAGGTGACTGCTTCCAAAACACTTGAGAGACACATCTTACAATACTTTCTATTTGCGGGACGCATATCAAATAGGACTAATTGGAAGAGGGTATTTTGAATGCATTCAAAAAATGAAAGATGGAAGAGTGTTAATCAAAACGAATCACTGCAGACGGAATACAAACTCGGATTTTGGAAGAGTGGGGAGGACAATCTCCCGTGACCTTTCAAGTGAACCATCCCGGCATTTGCCTGAAACGATTCAGGGTAATCAGCGAAAATCTAAAACAGGATGGTCGGATAGGGGTGTGAGCCGTCACCTTCCCAAATGTGATGCCACTGTGCTACTAACCACTTCGCCATCTCTCTCGGTTATTCAAAGAAGGGCATCTCGAATGCTCACAGGTTTTTTTGAGCTGCGAAAAAGCTCCGCAGAATTGCTGTAAGTATTGAATTGGCAGACGCTTGAATAGACTCAAATCATCCCGTATTAAGTGATGAAGCTAGCGATACACTCCAGAATCCAACACATCGCTCCTGTACAAACCACGAACACAAATGACAGCTCCAGATGTGTATACGTAACCATTCTTCCCAAGCGGCGTTGCGATTGGAAAGGGAGAAACCCCAGCATACGGGGTGCCATTGGATATGCCATGTACTTCACAGTGATTCGCAGATATGTACTTAGGTGTAAATACAGGTAACGTTACGAAATCGTTAAGATAAAGTGCGAATCTATTCTCCTGTCCAGCGCACGATCACAACTCGCGTTGCCTGAAACTCAGCACTCAACTAGCGGATGAATTGCGTTCCGTATTTCTGTTGCTGACGAGAACTTTATCTGATTACATCTCTATACCGCTCCTGTCGTAGAACGTTTCCGAAACGTGGGAAACATCGAAGAAGGTTGGGAATTCGAAAAACTTAAATGTAATCGAGTCATAAAACGCTGTAATTCCGTCCTTCATTCAGAGACAGATTCAGACGGAAAACAATCGTTGTGAGAGCAGTGCATTCAGCGTTGGATGTTTTTTAATGTATTTGTTCTTTAAGGGAACAGACCCAGAGAAAATGTATCTGATTGAAACCAGTAAGCAATGGATGCGAAACTCATTTGCAGTTAGATTACCTATAAATGGTGTCTGACTTTACACAAGGTACCAACCATACACATTCTGCTAGAACACTGGTAGAATTATTTCCAAAGTATAAATAATTCTACTATAATTGCTCCACTGAATTTTAATATTTTAGATTGCTAAGGGCTCCTTGAGCAGTAGAAGGTACGTATGAAATTGTACTTTTATTGCATTTACAGTGTACTGCACAGTCTTCAAACCGATATTTAACGAGAATTAATTATTTAGGTCGGAACATAAGGAGAGCTGACTGGACACCAACTATGGTAGTCTCGGAAAAGAAATTACCACGTCCTGCATTATACGAACACAATGGAATTTTGTAAAAAAGACAAACATTGGAAGTTGATATAGATATAATGAGGGAGGTCATCATTTGCAGGACACGACATTTTCTAAATTTTGCTTTATATCAAAAATATGTTTCAGTACACAGGTATCATACTAACTGGATAACACCCTTCATTTACCGTTTTTGTCACAGCTTTTTCGTCTTCTAGTCTATATGCCATCGGCTTCGCCACCTCAAGAGACACCATATTCTTCGTCTTCTTTTCTGTGTGTTAAGTGGCACTCGATTTCCTTTATTGGCACCACTTTCCTCCTTGTTGTTCAATGTCAGGTCCGATAATAATTTCTACAGTAAAAGATTACTACAGAGTTACAGAAGAGATATAGAATTATGTTATTACAGACTGGTAAAAGAAAATAACAGAAAATAGTAAACAGCTAGGGAAACTCCATACACCACTTACTTCTTTAGGTAAGTTGCGAACTCTTTGACCGCCCTTCCCCCTCCGCCTCTTAGTGCCACTGTCAATCGTTTACATAGTAACTTTTTCTCCTTTCCTCCTTAATGCCCAACAGTATGTGTTCAATCTTGCTAATATTCTAATGACTGTTTTTTTCCTTCTCACAGTTTGAACCTATTGCATAATCTAATATATTCTTTTTTTTATAAAAGGTTCTACTATTATCTTCCTCATTCGACTGCTCTACATACGTTCCTTTTCCATTCCTTTTCTCCCTAACTTCGTCACTTGAGTTGACATTAATTTTTGCTACCAAAGTTATCTGCATTTTTAGTTCCAAGGAGCTTGAGGTTCCTCGCATTATTTCTCCTGTTTGTGATTCTAAGGATCCTAAGCTTGGTTGCATGTTCGATTATAAGTGCGTGAACAATTGTTGAAGTACTGTTGCCATTTGTGTTCCTCTGTTTATCTTACTTTATTGGTCCCCACACACTGGTTTCGCAGCATTTCGATCTCACTTATCTGCCTCTACGTAAATGACTTTTTGCTTTCACATGGTTTTATTATTCTCCCATTGTGACTTTCATCCATATAGTCTCGTTCTTCAATTATTCTTACTGATTCTTGTGTCTCTCTGACCCACAGGTTCCTGCTCTTTTCATTTTGACTTATTGCCTATATACAAATATACATAACGAGCCACCATTTAGACAGATAAGCAATGTATCTGCAAGACTGCAGTAGCAATGTCGCCACTTGTGATGTCAGGCCCTGGTATGTTAAATTGGACTTCATTCAACACTTACCAAGTTCGGCTGAGAGACCTATGCTCCATCCAATTAGATAGCGTAATCTACTGTGGACTGCATTTCGAACTAGCTTTCGAATGTTATGAACTGAATCGATCGAGCAATCGATTTGCATTCTCTTGAGTTATTTCTCATTGGTGCTCCGCATGATCCAGTAACACGTCTGACAGAGCATAGTCTGTACTCTGTCATCTGGCTTGCGCCCTTGGACAAAAGGCAGGCGTTGTCTCCTGCAGTTTTATTGCTGGCCTAAACTTTTGCTCTAGGTGGACTGACGCCTCGCCGCCTGGAGCTACAACCATCCAACGTATTTTTCTTCCGTTCACTCCACTCAACATTCATTCGTTCAGTATGGTTTGGTATTCCAATCACTGGCCCATTGACGTTTAATAATCTCCTACAATTGGGTAGTCCTGCTGCTAAGGATACATGCTTTCACTCACTTTAGAAGTGACACACTGGAAGATCGAGTCCAAATATAAGAAATTAAGAGCTTTAGTTATGTAACTACATTAAAATTCCTGTGCTGAAACTAAGCACCCACCAGCATAGCCGTGCGCGTTAAAGCACCCTTCCCAGATGCCTGATGGATTAACAATGAGGGTGGTCTGCTGGCCAGCTTGGATGAGGTATGTAGGCAGTTTCCCACATCCCAGTAGATGAATATCAGGCTGGTACACGAGTCGCACTGAAGTTACGCTAACTGCTAACGTTTGGAAAAATTTTTCATCAGTTCAGCTTCAATAACTCTATATGTAGTTACTTATGGTACCCATATCCAATCGCAGTGAGTAACGGGTAGGTGTCGTTAATAGCCGGCCTCGGTGATCGAACGGTTCTAGGCGCTTTAGTCCGGAACCGCGCGACTGCTACGGTTGCAGGTTCGAATCCTGCCTCGGGCATGGATGTGTGTGATGTTGTTAGTTTAGTTAGGTTTATGTAGATCTAGGCTCTATGGGACTGATGACCTCAGGTGTTAAGTCCCACAGTGCTCAGAACCATTTGACCATTTTTTGTCATTAATAACAATTCTGACCCTGCGCCGAACAGAGACTCAAGAAAAAGAACGAACGAATAAGGTCAGTCCTCAAACTGACTAAAAACTCCCATGGTGGTCAATATTATTCAAAATTAACAGCATCACTAGCGGATGGCTTTTATAAGAGACCTGCAAAACAGTCAGTAAACTGCTGGCCACTTAAGATATCTGATTTATAATGTAACTGGAACTACAGGTTTTCGTCGTAAGTTAAACTTTATTTGTTATCCCCCAGGATGTGATACATTCTGTATAGTCTCAATGAGCACTTGAGCATTTGGTGGTTATTGACAGCTCTAAGATATTGCAGGCGGAATCTACTGTATGCCGGCACTGTCATCTGTAGTCCCCTGGAATTCCTAACTTTCGTCTTGATCTCTGTACTGGAAAGATATTTTTAGCAATTTCTGGCCCAGAGAAGTACTTGAATACTCTCAGAGAAGGGAGTAATGTTTGCAGCAAGCAAAAATAATCTCAACTTCCTACAGCTGTTTTATTGATGCCTTTATACATTTTAGTTCGCAGGTCGTGGTCTCGCAGTAGCGTTCTCGCTTCGCGAGCATGGCGTCCCGGGTTCGATTCCTGGAGAGTCAGGGATTTTCACCCGCCTCGAGATGACTCGGTGTTGTTGTGTCGTCTTCATCATCATCATTCATCTTCATTACGGTCGGAGGAAGGCAATGGCAAAACACCTCCACTAGAACCTTGCCCAGTACGGTAGTGCGGGTCTCCCGCATCGTTCCCCTACACTCTGTCAAGGAGTGTGGGACTTCATCACCATACATTTTATCGTCCATACAGAAACAATCTGTATTAAATGACGTGACAATATGAGCCCTGGAATGATTTTCACTAATGTTGTTGCAACATCTATCACGTATAACGTCTAAATCGCTCAAAATTGTTTTCTGTCAGGACACAATCACTGTTCTCATTTTTGCCAAACCGCAAGAGTTTGCACATTATCAATTTACCGTTCAGTACTTATAATTTGCAGCTTACCTGTCTTTTAACAATTTTAAGAAAGTTTGTTACTCACATTTGCAAGAGTAACTGCATTCGTGTCACTTAGTACATTGGTATTTAGTAAAACTTACCAAGTTTATGCTCGACGCTACTTTGTGCACTCATCTGACGTTCACCACATCCTGTCCCAATTTCTCTAGACACTCAGACACTCATTACCGCCACAGTCCATGACACCTCATGGTGTGTCGCTGTAGGCTGCACCTTTTCACGGCCCTGGCTTGCATCTGCATCTTCTCTTCAACAGTTTTTTTCCCGTAGTTCGGAAATATTTGTACACATTCATGGTAGTCCAAATTTAACAGTATTATTGTAAGTGATTTTTGGTTTGATTCTTTTAAGTCACTGTTGCAATGCCTGTAAACTTTATTTTTAAATTCTGAATTTTGCTGATTTATTCTTCTACCGGTCTTTGGGATTCCACGAAATGTTCACCCACTTGGGCTTCGTAATATTAGTATCTGTTTCGATAGCTTAAATAAACTTACATTCGATAATCTAACCATGCAGGTTCATAAAACCCATGTGTGTAAACATTTCTTAGATTGTCGCTAAGCAGCGACCACCAGATGTTTCAAAGAATACCTTACGCGTCACGGCGCGGAATAGAATTATTCATAAATTGTATCGATAGAGATATTTTGTGTTTCTTATTTTTTGACAGCGGAAGAATTGTAATACTCTTCTGTTAACACAGTCGTGATATTTTTTTAAAGACGGAGGACGCGTATATGGTTTGGTCCGCAATCACTAATTAGTTATTATAAAATATTACTATTTTGCAGTGCTATGTAAGAATTTATGTGTGCAGCTAAGATGAAATGTCGAAAATGTTAAAGGACTTTATTTATAGAAACAGCCAGCAAGGTATAAAACTGAAATGTACGGAACCTATTGTTAGAAATACTGACTAAGGTAATTAAATTGGTTATTGTGCTCTCAAATGCTGTAGTGCCTGCTTATTAATTAAAGTATTTCTATACTATCCATATCCTATTAATGGCGACATAAATCACGGTGGTTTTATAGATTTCATACAGCTGCCAGGGACGACCGACTGCTTGTCGGCAAACGTCATAGTTAAGGCAGAAGGCGCATTGCTATTGACCTTGTTTGTGATTTAAATCCAACTTCTTTTAATGTGAGGTGTAGTATAGCAAAGAAAATTTCCAGCTCTGTCTGGTCCCTAACGTTTCTCTGTTCGTAGTTCCTGTGTTACATATCCGGTTGTGATCGAACAAGATCACGACACAAATAAATTAAGTGGCAATGCGAACTTTGTTCTTGGTCCTGAGAACGCTACGCCTTCTGCAAACGATTTCAGGTGAAATATAGATAAACTATAACTTACAGTACTTAAGTTTTTTGATAAGTCTTTGCTCTTCCCGCCAAAAAGCAGTGCAAAACTCACAACAGATTCCTGAACCTTCATAAGAGAATAATAATTTGATCAAAATATAAATAACTTAATTTAAAAAAAAATACACCATATTTGGCTCCCGAACAGGGACTTGACTGAAAACACGAAAATCAGTCCTCTTGTGTTTGCTGCTAATATAGATGTATCTAACAATACATTTATTTTCCATGTGCACGCTACGCGCTTATAAAAGTGTGGACTACAATTTCAAAGAGGATAAACGAGCCGACGACGGAAAACGGAGAAATTGTATACTCAGTGGCCGTCTTTCAAGACACCAAACGTAAGTTAAGAAAAAATTTCATATGCAGTTGCGACGTTTCAGTAGTACAGTTGTCTTTCGAGCTACATTACCATTCTTCCTTTTATTTCCATGTGCACATTCAAAAAATCAACTTAAAATAAATTCTTTAGTCAAAATTTAGTAGGATTTGCAACGTAGTGTCTAAATTCCATTGTTGAGTCTTGATGTCAATGTGTAAATATGGCGTCGTGTTACATGCAAAATGCTAGCGCTGTGTGCTAATTCAGTTGTTTAGTGTACCCGTCTTCCATCTTGTCTTCTCCGCTTCACTTTACAGTCCCTTGTTAGGTGAGTGCAACGCCCATACTTGACAGACAGCACGTGACCTGACGTCACAAGCAAAGGACAGACGACTCGCGTAGCAGAACGCGTGTAGCTGACATAATACTGTTGACAGACACCGCGACATGGCGGAAGGTAAACAGAAATTAATCCCGACAGCAGGTGACAGTGACGATATGAACAGCACTCAATTATCGTTGCGCTCACGTGCAATTAGCATGCGAGTGGAGGCGGAGGCTAACGCAGGTGATATGATAGGCACAGACTAAACAATTCAAACGATTCCCGCGGGTAGCAACTCAACTGTAGATACGAATGCTACGCTCCTTCAAATCCAGAATTGGATGGCAAATAATGATAGGGAAAAGGAACAATTGCGGTTTGAAATGGAGCGAAAAGCAAGAGAGAGAGATGAACGAGAGGAGGAAAACAAAAAAGAACTAATGCGAGATTTTACCGATTTAAATAAACAATTAGAAGTTTTAAAAACTGAAATAACTACCGACTTTGAAAACTGATCTGAATACCCAATTGAGCGAGGTCAAGTCGGAAATAAGTAGGCAAGTCGAAGCAATAAAAACTGAGATACCTAATCAGGTTAAGGCTGAGATCAAGCTGGTATCTAATAAATTTGATGAAGCATGAGGAGCTGCCAGGGGTGAAATTAATGCCACGGTAGAAGCATACCGCAACGAAACTATAACATTGAAGGGTAATTGTGATACCATGTCAAAGGAGGTCAGCGCCGTGAAACTGGTTGTCACTAATATGGGAAAGGAGATAGGCGATTTGACGAAACAAGTAGAATCACTTGACATAGAGGAGCAGATAAAATTACGGTAAAGGCTCACGCCGAAGCGTTCTCCGATCACTACACAGAGTGGATAAAAACCAAAGTCAATCTGACAGAAAAAAAAGTAAAGACAGAACTGAAGGAAGTAGTAAGGGAAGTTACTTATGATCTTTTGATGGAACCAGGAAAATCGGGAGACACCGTGTTATCTGAGCTAGGACAGATAAGGCGAACTTTGGCACAGGACCTTCCTCAATGAAAGCAGCAGGTCATTGAAGAGGCGCAGACATTAAAGAACAAAGTGGAAAGTCCCCCACATTCGATGGGTTGTGAATGGAAGCACTCCCCATACCGAAATGAGAATAGGCAAATTCATTACAAAAATCCACTTGATCACACGTCACATCACAGTCCGACAGATACAGTGCATAACCACACTGAAGTGAACAGCCCACCAACACTCATAACACAAATGCAGGAATAAAGTGTATTGAAACACAAAACATTTCCCACCTTTCACCCGCAAAAACGTGACATACACCAGATCGTATTTTTGCGAAACTTCTCTGGAGTATTTCCGAACAGTTGGACAGACAAGCAAAGAATACAGTTTGTAACGGGGTATATAACAGGAGATGCCGCCATATGGGGAATAGAAATGACAGACAAGTGCAGGAGCTATAATGAATTCGAGTGGATGTTTATGAACAAATTTTGGAGTGATGGTGTTCAACAGCGCTTAAGAAAAGAAGTGTTCAATGCCGAAAAGTTTAATTCGAAACACGGCAGTCTTACAAGATATTTCGAAAAATATTTAGCAAAAATTAAATTCTGGGACTCGCCTATTACAAACAAAGACGCGATCATGATTTTGAAAACTAAATTGCCCATCTCTATAAGGGAGAAATTAGTTATGTTTCTGAGGATGATACCGTAGCATTCCTTTCCATATCGGACTCATTGGATTTGATTCGCGAAGACGCGGTAGCAAATGTTGGTAGCGCACAGAACGAAGTGAGCAGGCGAAACAGTGGAGGTTACGCGGTCAACAATGGCAGTGAGGGAAGAGCGCGCGGTAGCGACGCTTACTACCAACCGTCCGGCGGCTACAAAAATCAACAGGTGCCGTACGGAAATGGACAGTTTTGACCGAAGGATAATAATTAATAACGGTACGATCCAATGGATAGTACACGGAGGCCACAGTACGGAAACTCAACACACAATTATCCACAAAATCAGTACCGAAACAAACCATCACACCAAGGAAATTGTCAGAGCGGACCAGTCTTTAACAGGACGCGTGAGTGGAAATCACATAAATGGCATGGGACAAGTGGAGGACAACAACATTTTGTTAATAATGACAACACAATACACTGCATGGCCCAGAATACATTTCGACCTCCGACAAATATAAATCTTTCCGGTCACTCAAATGATTATGCAGGAAATCCGAAGCCAAAACGGCAAAGGACTACACAAATCTATTATGCGCAAAGTGGATCGAACACGGGACAAGAAACTTGTCCACCACCCTTTGTGCCATAGTCACAACACCAACACGAAACGCAGGAGACGTTAAGGGCGATAGCCGATAGGGAGAACCACCACAATCAGGAAAACTAGAAACAGCATTTTTTTAGCCTCCACAAGAAGCTGACACCAAAATCAGGCAGTCGTTGATTTCACTGACAACGTATGCAAACCTCCGTAAGAAGGAATTTGACAAAAAGGTACATTGCGTTATTGAATATAGAGAAGGTGAGATAATCTTACTAAGGACTCATTTTAAACCATCGAAGCTACGAAAGAAAAATCGTAAGTGGTAGCGCGTTTATGAATGCCCATACGTTATTTTCAGGAAGCCGCACACAGGATGTTACTTGCTAGCCGACCCCGTGACTGGAAGGATTAAAGGTCTGTTCCACCACAGTGACTTAAGAAAATTTCACAATGATAACACAAGAAATTTACAAGTATGAGTAGTACGAGGCAATTACAAAGCATCATCAGAGAACAAGGTAAGTCGTCGACGTCGAATGATAACTCAAGAAAAATGACAAGCCATCAGTTAATAAGTCTGGTGGTCATCAAACAGTGCTGACTGTATGAGGGAAGTTTGTACCGACATGTTAATTGAATACAGGTAAAAGAGATTGCCAAAGAGAGAACTAAGTACTAGTTTTTAAGTTAGTATATAAGGATATGATGCATGCTCATGCGATAATCAGCCCCCGATATGTATAAATCAAAGAGGAAGGAGTGATCAGTGTCCTTCTCTGAGGTCTTATAATGAAGTTTTCATTTTATTTTATTTTATTTTATTTATTTATTTTTTTTTTTTTTTTTGGGAAATAACGTCTCTCGGAGGGCAAGTTGTAGTCATGTTTAAAATAAAGGGTCATAACTTTTCGTGACTAGAATCAAAGAATAACAGAGGATATCGTAATGAGAGCGACACATTACCTAAAAAAAGGAGTAAATTATAATATGCTAAAGAACATGTGTAAGATCCGATGCTTAGAGCAAGTAATGTATGTGAAAAACTTAATGAGGAACAGAGTTTTAAAGTCTATGGCAGATAAGTTATGCTCACGCAAATTCGAAGGTGAAGCAAGAAAAAGAAGGGGTAGAGATAACACTATATTATAAGTTCCATGGAAATGTTATACTTAAGAAATGCCAGCCGTAAGACTAAATGTAGCGATTAGTAACAGGAGTCCGCAATGCTTTAAAGAGTGATTCCGGAAAAAAAATTAATTAATTAATTTAATTTAATGAATGGATGACACCTTCATGTAGAAGACTACAGAGTCAAGTAATCAAGTAAATAATTGGTCAAACAAGCACATACATAGAGGCATGTACATTAATCAATTATGTTTCCTAAGTGAATGACACGCAAAAAGCAACTGCAGCAGCATAAGCGCTCGCATAGAAATGTTTCTTGTTCAGTATGATAATTTTTATAATGTCCAGATTATTTAAATGCTGAATTTTGTGTTCCTTTATAAAATCTTATGCAAAATACCGACCCCTGATAATCCTTCAAACATCCTATTCCAAGGATCAGCTCGTAGAATTTTACTTCTACTGTCTGGGAGAAGCAACTCATATGAAAAACGTGTAGGTTCGCGACGAGATCAGTTAACTTTTGCTTACTGAGGCCAATTAGAGTCAAGCCACTGGTTTGGCATGAAATTGAGTTTGTTGTCTTTGTAACACGCGATTAGTCCGTCATTGGGGTATATTTTTAAGCGAATCGTATTCAGCATGGAAAAGGAGGCAGTCTCTCTGTCTGGAAGCTGTCCTAAATTTAAACAACACAGTAAACACAAGTTAATGGACACGTAAATGAAAAGAGTAAATAAAAGGAAGCGTGTTCTCAAAGAGGAAGTCAATTATTCGTCCACGAGACTCAGAGGGCCATAGACATGGGTTCACAGGTAGATGCCGTGTTTCTTGACTTCCGAAAGGCGTTCGATACAGTTCCCCACAGTCGTTTAATGAACAAAGTAAGAGCATATGGACTATCAGACCAATTGTGTGATTGGATTGAGGAGTTCCTAGATAACAGGACGCAGCATGTCATTCTCAATGGAGTAAGAGTGATTTCAGGTGTGCCGCAGGGGAGCGTCATAGGACCGTTGCTATTCACAATATTCATAAATGACCTGGTGGATGACATCGGAAGTTCACTGAGGCTTTTTGCTGATGATGCTGTGGTGTAACGAGAGGTTGCAACAATGGAAAATTGTACTGAAATGCAGGAGAATCTGCAGCGAATTGACGCATGGTGCAGGGAATTGCAATTGAATCTCAATGTAGACAAGTGTAATGTGCTGCGAATACACAGAAAGATAGATCCTTTATCATTTAGCTACAAAGTAGCAGGTCAGCAACTGGAAGCAGCTAATACCATAAATTATCTGGGAGTACGCATTAGGAGTGATTTAAAATGGAATGATCATATAATGTTGATCGTCGGTAAAGCAGATGCCAGACTGAGATTCATTGGAAGAATCCTAAGGAAATGCAATCCGAAAACAAAGGAAGTAGGTTACAGTACGCTTGTTCGCCCACTGCTTGAATACTGCTCAGCAGTGTGGGACCCGTACCAGATAGGGTTGATAGAAGATATAGAGAAGATCCAACGGAGAGCAGCGCGCTTCGTTACAGCATCATTTAGTAATCGCGAAAGCGTTACGGAGATGATAGATAAACTCCAGTGGAAGACTCTGCAGGAGCCGCGCTCAGTAGCTCGGTACGGGATTTTGTCAAAGTTTCGAGAACATACCTTCACCGAAGAGTCAAGCAGTATATTGCTCCCTCCTACGTATATCTCGCGAAGAGACCATGAGGATAAAATCAGAGAGATTAGAGCCCACATAGAAGCATACCGACAATCCTTCTTTCCACGAACAATACGAGACTGGAATAGAAGGGAGAACCGATAGAGGTACTCAAGGTACCCTCCACCACACACCCTCAGGTGGCTTGCTGAGTATGGATGTAGATGTAGATGTAGATGTACTCTGTCTCTGAGACAGTTAAAATTTTCATAAGAATCTGACGCTAAAGAATAAATGACACTGGTAGCTGAGTTTATAAGAGGAGATTGAAAAATAGTCTTAAGTGAAAGACGTAAATTTTAACTGGTAGACGAGAGAGAGCCATAAAGAAAATGATCGAAAGCAGTTCTGTACCCGATATATAAACAAACTATGTAATTATTATTAGTCAAAGTATCTTGTTATCCCTCTGTGAAAGTGTTATTTTTGCAAAGAGAAAGTGAGATGAAGGACGACGTTTAGTTCGCGAACGCTTGTCAAAGTGAGAGTGAAAATTTGTGCGTCGAAAAGCGAGTCTGTGTCACGACTTTTTAAACCACAACTTGGGTGTATCAGTTTTATTTTTAACGTGTGCAACGGTCAGTGAATAAGTATCGTTCGCCATACGGCCCTCGCAAACCAGCAAAATAACTTCTTTTCACTTACCTGTGAGTCCTTTACGGACAGTTGACGAGTGGTACGTCGAGATAAATACGTGCAGGCTTCCTCGGTGAAGCAACAGCAGTAATCCTCAAACAACGTGCTTTAAACGCAGCACGCTGTCGCCGGACAACACAACACACATCCAATCTACGATTACGCGCACGATACGGGCTGCTGTTGGTCTATCAACATTGCCGCGCAGCGGCGTATGACGAAATAATGGATATTTGAAACCTTAATGGCCGGGTCCGCGTGGCTCGCTCTGGCAATAATTGAGACTTCATACTACTTTGAAGGACATTGTTCTACATGTACATAGCAAACATCATATTTTAGAGACTGAAAGAGAACGATTTGTATTAAGGAAATAATCATATGGTCACGACTAAAATAAATCTAGGTCACGGTCAGATCGAGGGTTGATATTTGACTTAACCGCTGTCATAAACAATTGCAGAAATCAGTGCGAAATGAAAGAAAGAAAGAAATGATCCTTACCCATCCTGAACCCATTGTAATTAAAGCGATAATTTTAAGTAATACTAATGCAGAGTATTCTCTATTTATGTTCCACATTCGATGAGTTGACGGAGAATGGCAAATTCCATTCAGTGAAGTGGTAGAAAAGGGACTGCCATCGTGAGAGATTCTTGACAAACAATTAGACGGCACAGTGTGATCCACGAACCAATAGACAATGTGTGTAAAATAAGAAAGAATATTACGATTAAATTAACACGAGCCTATCGAACTTGTAGAGACATTGAAATTTTGGAAACCGTGTGAATGAATAATGAAAATGTCATCTCAATTTCATAGTTTGTAGCATTTTAGGATTATGTAGGTACTTCTATGTGTATGTATTTGTTTTCCTGCGACAATGCCTGTCATCTCCACTTAATATATATAGCTCTTTATTGTGAATAGTTATATTTTCCATGTTGTTGTAGATGTTAAGAAACCCTGTGGCCAAAACACAGATGCAGATAAACTGCACAAGGACAATGAATGTTTTCTCTAGTACGGTAACTTAATGGTACGTCAAGTGTACAGTACTATATGACTATTCAATTTCAGCAATACACATGTATTAAAATCCACCAATATTATGAGTGACATGCGGACCCTTCAAATGGTTCAAATGGCTCTGAGCACTATGGGACTAAACATCTGAGATCATCAGCCCCTAGAACTTAGAACTACTTAAACTTAACTAACCTAAGGACATCACACACATCCATGCCGGAGGCAGGATTCGAACCTGCGACCTTAGCGGTCGCGTGGTTCCAGACTCAAGTGCCTAGAACCGCACGGCAACAATGGGCGGCCATGGGGACGGAAGTAATACCACCAGTGTTCCTCCACTCCTCATGGGAGGCTGTGTAATAATAGTATCTGTTTCGATAACTTAAATAAACTTACATTCGATAATCTAACCATGCAGGATCATAAAACCCATCTGTGTAAAATTTTCTTAGATCGTCGCTCAGCAGAAACCACCAGATATTTCAAAGAATACCTCATGTGCCACGGCGTGGAATACAAATTGTTCATAAATTGTGTGGATAGAGATATTTTGTGTTTCTTATTTTTTGACAGCTGAAGAATTGTAATCCTCTTCTGTTAGCACAGTCGTGATATTTTTTAAAGACAGCGGATGCGTATATGGCTTGGTCTGCAATTACTAATTCGTTATTATAAAATATTACTATTGTGCAGTGCTATGTAAGAATTTATGTGTGCAGCTAAGATGAAATGTCGAAAATGTTAAAGGGCTTATTTAAAGAAACTGCCAGCAAGGTATATAATTGAAATGTACAGACCTATTGTTAGAAATACTGACTAAGGTAATTAAATTGGTTATTGTGCTCTCAAATTCTGTAGTGCCTATTTATTACTTAAGGTATTTCCATACTATCCATCTCCTATTAATGGCGACAGAAATCATGGTGGTTTATAGTTTTCATACCAGCTGCATGTCGGCAAACGTCATAGTTAAGGCAGAAGGCACAATGCTATTGACCTTGTTTGTGATTTAAATCCAACTTCTTCTTATGTGTGGTGTAGTATAGCAAAGAAAAATTCCCTCTCTGTCTGGTCCCTTATGTTTCTCTGTTCGTAGTTGCTATGTCTCATATGCGGTCATGATCGAACATGATCACGACACGAAGAAATTAAGTGGCAATGCGAAATTTGTTCTTGATCTTGAGAACGCTACGCCTTCTGCAAACGATTTCAGGTGAAATATAGATAAACTATAACTTACAGTACTTAAGTTTTTAGAAAAGTCTTTGCTCTTCCCACCAAGAATTGGTGCAACACTTACAACAGATTTCTGAACCTTCACAAGAGAATAATAATTTGATCAATATGTATATATTTAAAAAAGACACTACAGCTTCCCACTGTATCCACCAGAAAAATTGACCTATAGTCACCATGTTTCACAACCATTCATCAATCCCATAAAATTCAGGAACATTTTCATCACCTCATAAAAAAACATTTTCATTATGTCACCAAATGCCCTACTGCCTCACCACACTGCATTGGTTAAGAGTGCTGTTGGGTATTTCAAGGAATGAGGCAGTTAATTCAAACAAAAAGACTGGTTTCAATGAAAATAGGTACTAAATCAAGTATTCGTAGAAACTGAACTAACGTTATTCTTTGACACAGAGTTAAGTGTAGGACTTTTATTGACTTCCATAAATCACATTGCATCATAAGGTACACCAGCTCTACCACCTGATATTCAAAAGATTACCTTGTTTGAAACTATTAATATAATTCTAAGTTCTACAATTAATTTTGTGTTGAAGTAACCATTCTGTATAATTATATAATCCTAAAAAGTAAAGAGCGTACATAACTTCTGTATCTTCAAGGATAAAACACTAAGAATAGAAGAGGTGGAGTTAGAATTGTTATGTAATAAGTAGCTCTAAATTTATTACACATATTATAAAAATATATAGAAAGATTGCATTTGAATGAGTTACACAAACAAATGAAATGGAGCTCTTGCAAATACATTATTCATTCAATTTAAATTTATGACTTACTACTGGTAGAATGAACTGAAATGAGATCAGGATAATATGTACAATTGATGAAAAATATAACTATTAACAAAATGGTGCGTTTTCTAAAAAATATATAACCTATATTTAACATAGAAAGGTAACAGGTAATGATATTAATGATTTCTTTTCAGTTTTTCCAGAACAGAATATCTCTTAAAAAGATAATAGAAAACAAATATTCTTCAGTACTTTCAAATAATATATAAAATAAAATCGATCAGTATGACTAATTTTCTTTAGTAAATATGACTAAATTAGCAAAAAAATTATCTTTAAAGGGAAAAATATTCAAGAATACTGATAATCGTAAATGGATAAGTTACATTCCAAAATATCATAGAACCTCATCCAATAAGAAGTGGTCGGTTTTGTAGTACATATGCAGCATAATAGACATGAAAACTTTATTTTTCTGAGTCATCGGTCTTCAGACTCATTAGGTGTGACCCACTAGTTTCTAATCCTGTACCAATCTCCTCATCTCTAAGTATTGTTTATACCTGATAGCCTCCTTACATTGTTGTATATGTAGCAATCAATGGATTCGCTTAAACTTGTGGCTCTCCACAGCTCTTTCCATTACCACAGAAGCTATTTCCTGATGTCTTGACTTTTAAATTACCATTATTTCCCTTCCTCCACTTAATGTGAAGCAAATAATTTTTTTACCTTATAGGTCCACTTAAATCTGACAGTGCTTCTATGAAACCACATCTCATATGCTTTTATCTCTTTTCTTCACACATTTCATAAGTCACTTTCATCTAACAATATAATCCAGACATACCTTTTCAAATGTCAAGAAACCTTTAACTGCTGCTAAATCTAATAACAACATCATGTAATTCAGACAGAAATTTTTATTTCTTGAAAAAAGGTATGTGAAAGAGTTATCTGAGCAAAAATTGCAGAAGTGTAAAGAGTTATTTAAGTGTTTTACTATTATTTGGATAATTTATGTATCTGAAGTTACATGTTTTCTTTATTCACTTCCAATAGAAAGAGGTTAAATGATTAAAGCATAGAAATCACACATAACAATACATGTTAATATTACAAAGGAGCTGTGTTCATTATAAAGAATGACATTATTCTCTCTGATCATGTAGTTGTTATAAGATATATATAGTTATGATTGATGCTGTTTATAAGTATTGCATAGTTTTCTTTTTCTATATATCTTTGAGAGTAGATTAAACTTCAGGTTAACAGTTCACCAGAGTATATTTTTCAGAGAAAAATTTATTAGTGAGTAGAGTTCTTTAAAATAATTTGTATGTATTTCCCATGTAATAAGACAGTTAAAAGCAATGACGACAGTTATTTCTGTGTCAAAATTGTTGATACTCCAGTGAACTGATCATTAGTGTTCCCAATTCTTACCACTCTTTCCATGAAATATAATCAATGTATTATACCTGAGAAAAATTTTATAACAATATCATTTGTTAAAATATTTGTCTATTTACAAATAAATTGTTACTGGTCTTCATTTGCAGAAAACCTCTGACATGTTAGAAGTAAAAATATTAACTTCAACAAGTTACAGTAATAAGTTAGTTCATATGTGTTTTAAACAAATATCATAAAAGAATGTAAATATTGTTGTGTAGGAAGTCTTGAATTTCTTAGTATTTTTTTTGAGGAAAAAAAGCACACAATTACTGTCTCACATTCGTTTACTATTCTTGTACAAGTTTTCAGGGTGATTTTTGCTTCCATACTCCATTTTTTGGAGAAGGGGGATACTAATCTCAATCCAGCAATGCTGACTAGAATTTCCTTGATCTGCATAAGTCATATTAGTTAAATGCCTAGATAACTGTTGAGAAAGGGTGATGTCATTTTCTTTCCATATCCTCAAGGATTGAAGCTAGTGCCAAACCTCTAAAGTCTGTCAACGTACTGAATTTTAATCTCACTATTAATGTGTTATGTATTTTAAGCCCATACCAAATAGGCATTCTTCCTCATGTGATGTACTACATGATAGTTAAATTTCCACTTCCAGCTGGTGTAAATTTTTTGGAGACAAGAATTGTGCAAAACTAAGTGTGATAAACATTTATTAACTTAACAATGAAGAGTTCTGTGAACTCATACTAACAAGAAAAATTATAAAATTTAAGATTAACTCACTTGACACAGAGCAGCATTCGAAGGAAAAAATAAAAATTCTGAGGAATTTAACAAACTCACATAGTGATTGAGAAAAGACATGCAGTTTTATGTATGCAACTAGGTAGATAAATGTGGTGGAAGCTTGGAAGAAAATATTGGTTAGGACAATAAATTCAGAATAAATGTCAGTTATTGCAAAGTCTAACAAATATTTATTGAGCATATTTATTGAAACAATGCAAATAATTAAATCCATATACTGGCAAACACTAATAATTAAATACTATTACTATAATTCATTGCACTATTCTCACATCTGTGCTGAATTTAAAGACCGTATGTCACTATGTTGCTGATTTATAATAACAACACATCAACATATGCCATTCATTAGGTTGCATAATAATTTCCGTTTACCTAGTGTTTCCATACCATAAAGACAATGACAGAAATAAATTGTGATGGTGAGAAACAGTTGTTTGATACATGCTGCACAATGAGTGAATGTCATTATACAATCAGAAATTACATAAATTTGATGTGCTTCCTGCTCACAAACACATATATGTGAATGTAGTAAGAATTAGGTAATAATATAAGAAATATTGTACATAATAAATATTCTGTCTTTGAATTTGTGTGAATATTATGCAGTACTGTACCATGTCACTGTATGTCCAATATTACCATACCACTCTGACAATTCCACAACATTCCTACAAATCTCCTTATCAAATTAAAAATGGAGGAGATATTATGTTTACACACTGATTAGCCACTTGTTTAATGTAGATAATTATGAACAAATTTTCTCAGAAACCGATTACTGGGACAATGTGTCTACTATTTCACATGTACATAAAGCAACATCACAAAAATATTGAAGTATACAGCATTGTACAAACAATTTTGCAGAGTACAAGGGTAAAACATAAATACTTTCGTTGGTGAAATTTTTGGGAGATTTATAATTAGTATATGAATTTTATATGCACTTTTATATCCACCCGTACATGCTACTTCTGCCAGTGGTAAGTAGTCTGTCACAACAAGTCTGTTCTTTTCTTTCTGGCAGCCTGAGACCTACACTGCATTCGGATCCATTGATCTACAGTTTCAGAAACACTGACAGCGATGGTGCTTCAAAATTTATGAAGAAAACACGTGTTAGGAGACTGTTCGTGGGTAGATACAGACGATCAACTGATAATCTAGTCTGCACATCATTGACAGTTACTGTAACCATAATGGGAATACAGGCAAAGGAAATATCACATGAAGCAGCCAAGGAGGCGTGTAGTGATAGATGGTTCATTGAATTATCAGGCTAAATGCTATCACATTGCTGTTAAGGTACAGAGTCTAATCTGGATGGGAAGAAAGTGGCTGGAAGTCAGTAAGCTCTGTTAGTACAGTCGCAATTTGGCCATGTCAGTCCACATTCCAGCCTCACGGACGAGGTAAAGTCGTGAGTCATCTTCTTAAAGGACACATTTCTTTGATGAATGGCCTCATGTACCATCCAGAAGACCCTCTAAACTATGGTTCTTGTACTGTACACATAGCAGTACGACTGATTTCACTTTGCTGCATTCCATATTCAAACAAGAGGGCAGTGACTAAAGTACGGCAGATCTGGCCTCGGTTTTGGTTGACAATGAGACAATTATAGTACGAGTTGTAAGTCTCTGTGAAAGGTTCAACTTCCTCTAAAAAATGGTGGGGCCTATATAATGTATTATCAGAATCACTGGCTCCTTCACCTTTCTTGGAAGTGATCAGTTATTGCAGCTTTAGGTTTGTATTATCCACATTCGAATGGACAATTTTAAAATACTAAGGGTTCCGTGACACACATACATAAGAAACACTATGATTATTTCTTAACAGAAATCTAACGTTATCCAGCATGTATAATGTTCAGCTTCGCGATAGATTAACTATGAAATTGTAACCAAATTTCATTTTCACATATAAAATTGAGAGAGTATTATGACATAAGTGACAGAAGCACTAGAAAGAGTCACAAATAGCCGCAGATCGACGTTAAAGAAACCGGCAGCAGAGAACTGCAATTCCCTTGCGGACAAACGAAGGGGGGGGGAGGAGATTAGTGTTTAACGTCCCATCGACAGCGAGGTCATTAGAGACGGAGCACAAGCTCGGGTTAGGGAAGGATGGGGAAGGAAATCGGCCGTGCCCTTTCGAAGGAACCATCCCGGCATTTGCCTGAAGTGATATAGGGAAATCACGGAAAAACTAAATCAGGATGGCCGGACGCGGGATTGAACCGTCGTCCTTCCGAATGCGAGTCCAGTGTGCTAACCACTGCGCCACCTCGCTCGGTGACAAACGAAGGGCACGTAGTGTTGTATCGTGTCGCGCGAGTGACTGACACCTGTCCAGTAACACGCCGACAGCGATTGCCCGCTCTGCTGCAGATGAACACAACCAGCACATTACCAGTTGGTTGCTACACATAACGAGCAGCACTGAACAACTCACGAATATGGTTCTCGTGAAATCGGGCCATTTGTGTACCAACAGCACAACCGAGTAGGCTAGTGCCACCATTTGTATCAAGCTGCTGAGGACTTGTAGTGACAGGGCGAACCCAAAGTGTTGACCGCAGAGGCGGGCGACGCGGTGCAGAGCCAGCCTGGCGCGCTGCAGCCGCCGCAGCTCACCCTCCGCCACCCACCACTGTTCTCCGAAGGTCGCCGCCTCCTCCAGCTCCGCCTCCCTGCGCAGCGGTGGCCGCACACTCCTCAGCAGCTGCCAGCGAATGGCACCCATCCGGTGTCGCACCACAGCCACTACCCCGAGAAACTGCATGTACCAAAGCCAAGAGTAGGTTCCAAAGTAATAAACGGGTTTATAGTGCCAACCACCACCAATAGCTTCCTTTGCACTGATCACAATAAGACCTACAACGAGCGCAAGAAATCCTACAAAGATAGCAAGTGAGACCCGCCTAGTCTGCACAAATGCTTGTCTCCTGTAGCTGCGCTGCTGCTGCGAAAGTAACCCGTCCACTGTATCCACGAGACTGATAATTTCACTTATAATCTTGCAACGGGTTATTAGACATGAGCTTAACTGAGCAGCTGATTGCATCCACGTCAAAAGAAAGCCCAAAACTACAGGCAGTTTCTGAGTATGGTTACTGAATGGCAGTGTCTGTGTCCAGATGTGGCTGTAGCTGCAGTATAAGCCAATTACCACGATACACACTAACCACACTACGGTTGTGACAGTGCTGGTATATTTCCTGCACCGGACTTTACAACTGATGGTTTCCAGATTCTTGTGTTCGCTACTCGTCACGAGGAGACCACATAATCTACTCACCACGTACAGAGGTTTAATGGCGTTCTTGAAAGTATACTCACTCATCTTAAGCTGAGTGTAGTACAAGAAAATAGCTAAGAGTTTCGACTTGAATATACAGTAAGAGATCCCTTTATAACAGCTTTTTTACGGCCATGGACATTGTGTTTTAGTTATATCTTAATATTGTTGACTGAGTACATCATAAACTAAAAGATTAACGTCACGCATTACATTTATTTGTTACTGTCGTTGGTTGTCGATTACTCCAGCAGTCACCCGCGTTGCGACTGAAGTTCGGCGTACGAAGCTCATTAAATTATTTCGGTATTCCATTTCTTAATCGAAGAATTATCTACTGCTCTGCATCCAATTACCTCGCCACTCTGTCGATGTTAGCAGCTACTTCTAATAAATGTTATCTGCTCTAATTAAGATTGTGTTACCTCTTTTGACGATATTAATTGCTCTTATTATCTGTGATCCAACACAGGGATGGAATTTTGACCACTACTTTCGTTAAGCAGCGACATTTTATTACAAAACAGGTTATCTTTCGAGGTGGCACAGTCGTTAGCACATTGTATTCATATTCTGAAGGTTCAGATCTCCATCCAGCAGTCTAGATTTTGGTTTCTCATGGTTTTCCCTGATCAGTCTCGGCAAATTCTGGGATGGCTCCATTGAAAACAGTACGCCGATTTCCTTTCCCATCCTTTCATAATCGGAGCTTTTGCTCCATCTGTAGTAACTTTACTGTCATGGGAAGTTAAAATTCTAATCTTCCTTTCTTTCTTCCTTGCTTACTTCCTTCCATCTGTCTCTCAGAACCATACTTGAAATTATACTAAACAATTTATGTGTAAATACACAGCAGAAATCGATGCAAACAAATTTATTTCTAAACATTTGTAAGTGAAATTGACGCCAGTAACGCAAAGCTATGAAGCACTCGAGAACAAAAGTCAGGTTCATTAGACAGAAAAGGAGTCCATAAATAATTTATGACCAATTTCATTCTTTGAAAAAGTACTGTAAACTGATGTAGAATCGTACTGAAGTCAAGAAACCCATGTTTAAATGTTTGTCTCAACTTTCAATTTGTTTCGTTCTCTCTCTCTCTCGCTCTCGCTCTCTCTCTCTCTCTCTCTCTTGCTCTCGCTCTCTCTCTCTCTCTCTCTCTCTCTCTGTGTGTGTGTGAGTGGGTGTGTGTGTGTATGCGTGTGTAAGTGTGTGTGTCTCCCTCTCTCACGAGAATGATATAGCAAATAGACAGACCGAGATGTTGATTGACCCTTTGGCATTTTGTTCATGTATGTGTCAGTCAATTAGATTCTTGTACCATAGGAATCAGGGATAAGGATGTTGTTTGGTGGCCTATATCCTCTTTCTACACCACAACTACACACATTTATTAACAGGGTTCGCCTTTTTACTTCAGTATAAGTCTACATTAGCCTCACTGATGGTGAAATGCAAGTTCTGCAATGTGATGAATGACAGACGCCACATCGGAATGTCAGTTGGTGCGACAGTGAGTGAGCCAGTAACTGAGACCTGAGACTGACTGTCCACAGTTGCGAGGGCGTTCGCGACTCTGTCTTCAGCCCCCCGCAAGAAAAGCCACACGGTCGTCATGCAGGGAGGATGCGAAAGACAATGGGGAGGGAGGAATGATTCCTGACATTGAGATGAAGGATGGTGTACACCCGACCTTAGCCCATCAAATGGTTCAAATGGCTCTGAGCGCTATTCGACTTAACTTCTGAGGTCATCAGTTGCCTAGAACTTACAACAAATTAAACCTAACTAACCTGAGGACACCACTTACATCCATGCCCGATGCAGGATTCGAACCTGCTTCCGTAGCGGCCGCTTGGCTCCAGACTGTAGCGCCTAGAACCGCACGGCCACTCCGGACGGCGTAGCCCATCATCTGGCTTGCAAGCCAACAGGAACATCCTCCAGAAAACTGCTGCCAGGTCACACATCCAGGCCTGAGGCCGTGCCGTGGGGTGATGACAGCCATGGCGACGGCGATGGAGGGTCCATGTCCATTGGGTCAGTGAGCGCGGGTGGCAGGGCGAGGTCGAATCGTCCATCCACTCCTCCTGGGGTGCTGTGGTGGCACCAGCGGGTGGTTGCGATGGCTGCGAGTTGCTGTTAGTCACTGAATCTAGGAGAGGAAAACCAGCAGAATCATCGGACAAATTACCCAACCAAATTTGGTTCTGGTGGCTAAGCTGCAAAACATTGGGACCTGCAATCAAGTACATAGAAGGGCCTATATATTCCTGGACCACACCTTTTTCCCAGTTACCACGGTTGCCATACACCCTGAAAGAACAAGATCATCTGGGGTGAAGTGATACTTGCGGACCATTGGCGGCGCCGGATGCTGTGGTTGGTGTGGCAAGTGTAGCAGCGTCTGATGGCAGCGGCCGTTCAGAAGTTCTGTAGGTGATGGAGCGTCTCGTTGTTGGGAGCGATAGCAGGCGAGAAAGAATTTCAGCGCCTGTTCCCATGTGTGGGTGTTGTGAAGTTTGGCCAGCTGTTGCTTGAAAGTGTGTACGAAGCGTTGTGCTTCTCCATTGGACTGTGGGTGAAAAGGGGCACTAGTTAGATAATGCATGCCATTTGCCCCACGAAGAACATTGGGGAATTGCTCGCACTAAACAGTTAGAGTAATGGCACTGTACTTGGCAGAACATGGACGCCCATAGTGAACAGATGATATCACAAAGTCACTAGCGCGGAAAACCAATCCACTCTGAAACAAACATTTTCGGCTTGGCTCTTCTCTTTCCAGCTTTCAAACTGTGCAAAATCGCGTGAAGTGAACTGTGGTCCATTGTCCAACACAAGTACTCCTACTTCTGGCAAATATTCTACGTAAAATATGGAGGACAACGTTTGAATGATGCTATTTCCTGTGGTAGAAGACAATGGCACCGCAAATGGGAACTTGCTAAAAGACCCTACCACTACGAGTCAGCGAGTGTTCCAAAATTGTCCCGCAAAGTCAATGTCCATTTGTTGCCACAGAGATTAAGTCTTATGCAAAGCTGAAAATGTTTGTGGCAGAGTGGATTGCTTTTCCGCGCATGCGACTCTGTGATGTCATCTGTTCAATATGGGCTCAGCCAAGTACAGTGCCATCACTCTGACCGTTTAGTGCAAGCAGTTCACCAACGTCCTTTGTGGAGTAAACGCAACACATCCTTTTGCAACACTTTGGTAATAAGGCAACGTGATTTTCCACTGTAATTTTGAACTAGAATCACACCCTGTTGAACTGAAATGCTAAATCCACGTGCAAAATATCGACTCACTACTGAGTTCTGGATACTGTTCAATTAATGAGACAGCCAAGTGCGAACGTAATGGAACCAAATCTTCACATGAGGGTCTGCATCCGTGGTTGTGCAATTTTTCTGTAGCGCAAGGGAAAAGATTCCCACAATTCAGTGTCCTGGGCATCGATTTGGCAACAAGAAGCGGCAGATGCATCAAAATCAGAGTCAAGGAAAATCGGAAAGCGAGATAGCGTGTCTGCATTGCCATGCTTTGCCCTAGGTCCGTTCACAATTTCATACTGACACTGCGAAAACAACAAAGTCTGTCGTTCCAATTTTTGGGCAGTGCATGTAAGAACTGGCTTTGACAAATGAAACAAGGACTGCAATGGCTTGTGATCTGTCACTAAGTAGAACTAGCGACCATACAAATAGTAATGAAATTAGATCACACCATACCAAAGAGTGAGAGCTGATTTTTCTATTTGTTAATAACTGTACTGCGTTTGAGTGAGCAACTTTGTGCCCAAAGCAATAGGTCTGTCTTGTGCACCAATTCTTTGTGAAAACAAAGCGCTGCTTCCATAGGGAGAAGCATCGACTTACAAAACTACTGGCTTGGCAGGGTCAAAATGGAGTAATCATCTGTCACTGAGCAATGCATTTTTCAGTTTCTTAAATCCATCTTGAGAGTCCATAGTCCACATAAAAGACAAAGTTCTGGCGACGAAATTGATGCAATGGAGCCGTGATGTGAGTGGCATTTGGTATGAACCGAACGTAGTATGTCATCTTGCCTAGTACTGACTGGAGTTCACACGCATTAACCGGCTGCTGTGGCCGAGCAGTTCTAGGTAATTCAGTCTGGTACCGTGTGACTGCTACGATTGCAGGTTCCAATCCTTCCTTTGGCATGGATGTGTGTGATGTCTTTAGGTTAGTTAGGTTTAAGTACTTTTAAGTTTGAGGGGACTGATGACCTCAAACATTCAGTCCCATAGTGTTCAGGGCCATTTGAACCATTCAGACACATTGCGAGGAATAGGCAGGTCATGGAGTAGTAGTTAGATTCTGTAGTTTCTGGACCACTAGACCAATCTTATAAAACATAAGAAATTACTCGTTAACACTCGCAATTTTTTATTTTCCATAAGATTGATCTAATGATCCAGATCCTACAAAATCTAACTACTTTCCATTTTTACCTATTAATAATATAATATAATAATAACTATAATAAAAAACGTTTATCTTGCATACATTTCCCATAGGTGAATGTAATGTAAATAAATTAATTAGATAATTAACTATTATTTTCAAAAAAGCATTTTTATAACATCTCCTTAGCCCCAAAAATGTCCTATTTTCGGCTTTTGTGAGAAACGTGTTTTTTGCAAATTATATTAAAGAATTAGTATATATAATTATTTACTTTCTGCTTTAGCAGCCATAAGATTATTATGAACTGTTGTTTTTAAATGTTGTTTGAAGGAAGATTTATTTACAGTTCTACCACATTTACAAGTAACTTTAATTTTATTACGTTCCTTACAGCATTATTTACATACATATTTATATCTACCTGTTCGGTATTTGTCTTTATAAAATTCCTCAACACATTTTCAATCATACATTCACTACTCTGTATTAATTGTGGCTTGGCACAGCCTAAAGACTGCTTTATCTGATGCTTAGCGTTATCCATTTAAATAAAAATAAATTTAATGAAAAAAATATTTTTTTTAAAATTTCACTTAGTGAATTCTATATCATGAAATTCATTATTTCTATTTTTAAGTTTCTTCATTCCTTTATATTTCAGCTTCATTTGTCCTTTTTTAATTATTTCAAGTTCGAAAGGATCAATTGAATTGAAACATCTATCTGGTAAAATAACTTTCGAATCATTATTAAGTTCAATATGTATTTTTCCCCAAATCTAGCATTTAAATATTCACAGTCAGTAACAATATATAAAACATTAATCTCAAATTCAGTAATTTTTTTAATCTATTTCGAGACACTAACATCATTTAGCTTCTTGATTATAGTCTCCATTTATATAGAATAAAATTTATCAGATTTATGAATAATAATTGTTTATTAGATTTTCAATAACGAGTAATGACCATATGCTAATGTATCTATTCTATTTTCTATAACATATCTTTTATTATCATGAGGACTTAGAACTTTTTTGTTTACATGAATTGTATATATTACATATTTTTCACTTTTAACTAAATTAAATTTCTATATTGTTCTATATAGTTAAACAAGCAACCTTTATGATCTTCAAACTTATATTGTTTATATATATATATATATATATATATATATATATATATATATATATAATCTGTTTGATGATCACTTGTATCAAAATAATCAATCATTGATTTCATATCTTCATAGAAATCTTTGGTTTTAATATTGTAAATATAACCATCTGTATCTTGATAACACAATTCAATATTTTCTCCATATTTGGGCTTCATAACTCTATAGTGAAAATCATACATCAATTCTTTAGATAAATGAAGTATACCTAATCAAACATAAGTAGGTTTATCAAATATTATTTTAGTTTTATTCATTGAATAGCAGCTGTATTTTCAGTAAATATAGTTCTAGGTTTAAAGTTTGGCCTAGCTACAAGTGTATCAAATACTTGTTTTAACAAATACAGAATGATTCATTAATTTATAGAAATCTTTTTCAAAATCAATTGTGGCTTTTGTTCTTAACTGTGTGCTTAGATCTATATCCTTTTTTAACCAATTAGATTGTTTAAATTTTATAACTTTATGTATTTTTGTAAGTATCATTTCTAAAGATAAATATTGTTTTAAGATTTCTATAAAGTACTACATAAATATGTTTTTTATCTAAAGTAGTTATTACTTTACTTTCATTTGCACCTGGAACAAGTTTTGATTCAGGACCTGGTGGTAAATCTTTATGTAAATCATGTAATTCTTTTGGATATTCTAGATCTACTTCAAATATATATCAATCTTGAATACTGTTAGAGATTTCGCTTATTTTTGTAGAATTAAAATTATTTGGTTCATTCCATTTAAATGCGCCATATGGTAAATATTGGTTCATAGCATATCCATACAAATTATTTACATCTAGATACATTATATAAATTCGTATTTCTTTATTACGGTATTCTTTAAAATATTTATTATTTGCTTTTACATATTTTTACAACATTGTGAAATTCCACCTTCTATTCCCTTTTTCAACCAATAGAAGCATATCATAGTCATATAATAATTCAAGTTTCTGATTAGTAATTTTTAACATTGCATCCCAAGTTAAACCTGGTGCAGTTAAATACTAAGATGGATCTAAATTGTATGTATTTATATATGTTTTTCTAAAATTTTCAAAAACATCGATTAACAATAATACATCAGTTTTAAGATATAAATCATGATTCTCACCAATATTTTTAATATTGAATTTTTCACAAACTAATGTCACATGTTCAAAATCTTCATCACTTATGTCACAATCATTTAATTTACTATAAAATTTATCTTTTGTTGGTAATTGTGTTTCTTCAAATTTTTTCCAAGAATCCATGTAATCATACAGATAAACACCTTTTCTAATTACTAAGATAAGCAAATTCGGAGAAACATACTTTTTAATATTTTTTAATTCATTTCCCTTTAATTTTTGATGAATGTTTATCATGTATAAATCATGTATAAATCTAAATGTATCAACAGATCTCATTTTTAATTTTTTTGTATGTTTACCAAAAGTAATATATTTATTTTCATTATTTGGTATTAGTTCTATTTCTTTATCATCATAACCAAGTTCTTTTACAAAAAGGTGAGAATCATAAACAGGAAAATTATGTAAATAAATAGGTACAAAATCAGGTTGTTTTATTTATAAATTACAGTTATTACATAATGGAGCAATATATTATCCAGTTAAATGATCATGCTGTACTTTTTTATTCTTTTTTGTATAAGGACATTTACATAGTGTATAAACTGTAGATTTATGAACCATTTTGTATTCATCAAGAGTAAGTGATTTGATTTATTCAATTTCAGAATACATTCTTCTAATATCTTCAACTTCTTGCCTTATACATTGTATAAAATTTTATTACAATTTGGTCCTCTATAAACAACAGGATCTTTATAATTACCATATATATATTTAATATAATAACAAGATCCACTTGGTTCATGTTTTTTATATTTCATTGTATATGGTGATTCGGTTTTCGTTCACAATTATTCATCTTCAAAAGCAAACATTCAAAATCAGCATAAATAACAAATGGAACTTTATTTGTAAATGATAATTTTCAAAATTTAGACATTCTCCTTCACCTGTCATTTCTACTGTTACTGATGTATTAGTTAAATAATTTTTTTTTGTGTACAACTAATTTTTCTTTACTATTACAATGTAGTATACACATATTATACTGTTTCATGTCTGGTAATTTGACTTGATACAAGTCTATTAAAATTTTTTATATAACAATAATGTGAATTATTATCTTTCTTAAAATATGTAGATTTACAGGTTTTTCTTAATTAGATTTTGTAATTTTTAATAGATACGCATGATAATTTTCATCTTCATCATCAAATGAATAAACATTAATAGATAATTAATTAATTTTTCTATTTTTGGACTATGATCAAGTAGTACAGGAAATTCAATACTTTCAAGTTTTTTTTTCAAGATCAAGACCAACCTTTTTATATTTTGTTATTCTATCAGAATGATCATCTACAGAAAACAAAGTTGATTTTATAGCCCACAGAATACACCTTTGATCATTATTTTTTACATTAACACATGTTTTCTTATTTTTAATTTTATCTGGTAACTCAATATAAGATGATCCTCTTAATGGAATATATTTGTCAATTACTAATAGTAAGCCAATTGTTCTATTTAATGACCTTCCAGATCCCTGTGCTTGAAAATCACATATATTCTCTAAAAGAAGCTGTTTGTTGTCCTAATTCTTAAACTTTTTCATTTGTTTAAGCACTTTGTAGGTTATATTCATAATATAAATTTAAATTAATCTTTACACCATTATGTACTTTCAAATAGTCTTTAACAATCTTAAAAATTTCAGTTTTTACTGCATTTAAGTGTTGATTAGGAAAAGTATATCCATATTATATTTTAAATTTATAGTTTTTAATCTGTTTCCAAATTCCTTTTCAACTAAGTAATCGTTAATTGTTCTTCTATCTTTTGGTTTTCTACAAATATATTTGTAGTAAATGGATATATTTCTTTTAATGGTTTATCTTTTTTAGTTTTACAAACATCAAAAATATCATAAAATGGTAACATTTTCCAAAGATTTTCACAAAGTTCAGCTTTATTATTTTTAAGAATATTTGTTCGATTATCACTTACTTCTTCAGTGACAGCTATTGAAGTCTTCGAACTGTGTTCAGGTATAAAAATATTAACAACATTTTTATAATTATTACTTACTTCAGTTATATAATTTTTACATACTTCAACAACATTGTTTGTATTATTTTCAGCTGTATTATTTTGAACAATATTTGTATTACTTTCAGACGTATGATTACATAAAATATTTGGAAGATGGCTAAAAATAATTCAACGATTACTAATAATAAATGTAATTAAAACAGCTCTATGTTAAATTGAATATCCTTGTAAATTATTTAGTCTACAAATATCATGATTTGCTGTAGTTGATTAACAAGTTGTTCTAGTTAAACTACAATGTTACTTCTTCCCATTCTGCTCTTGTATTTATCACCAAAAAATTTTTAGACTTGTAAAGAAATATTTTTTTAATTAAATGATAATTAATCATAAAGAATTATTATTTAAAGTTAAACCATGCTTAATCTTAATATATTCTAAAGTACATTTTTTATATTTATTATAATGTTTATCCTTATACGTTGGAATTATATAAAAACCATTTAAATCTTTAATTTCTTGACAAATTTTACATTTCTTTTTTTCTTCACTTATAACATCTCCATTATTCAGCGTAGATTTAGATTTTTCTTCATTTTCCATTTTTGTTTGTTCTTCACTTGGATTTTGTCTTAAATGTTCTTTACAATAATATTTGGCAAAACATTTCCCAGTATGCAAGGAATTCGATTTTTATTGTGACTTTCTTCATTATCTTTATTTCAAACATGGTCTAAAAATAGTTCTATAACCATCTATTGTATACTTTTGTGAAGTGAAATTATCAATTGATTTGTTTGTATTACAATATTTACAAAATTTAGTTTTTGGGGAACAATCTTGATGAAATGAACGTGCTCCATTTATATAGAAAAACATTAATTAGAATTGTAAAAAAGTAAATCTTATTAATTTTAAATTATTCAAAAGAATTATTTTAAAAATAATCATCACCAATCAACATCATCATAATAATCACCATAATAAGATGCTTCATCTTTAGCATCAAACATAGCATTAATATCAATTATTTCAGATTTTTCTGGTACTTTATTTTTAATAATACTTTTACAAAGTGAACAATTTTCTTTTCCATTTAACTATTCATTAATACTTTCCTTCTGAAAAATATGATTGCAGCTTGTTTTAACATATTGATTATTATTTTCATCACTTCAATAGAACAATTAGTATATTTTTCACATACCTCAATTAGTAAATAAGTTTCTTGTAGTTTAGTTTGCATTTCGTTTTGGTTCTATATTTATAAGAAATAATTTTTATTAGATTTACAAAAAAGTTAAATGGTCTACTTAAATTTAATCTTAAGTACAAACTACAAATTGCACATAATGTTTATTTTTTGCAAAACTATTAAATATTATTTCTTTTAAATGGAATCGATTGTAGATATAATCAACAATAAGCTTACTTATAAAAATAAGCAAGTTTTAATGATTATTGATGAAGAAAATAAAGCATGGTTTTTAAGCCAATAATTTTGCTACACTTTTGGAATATAGTCAACACATAAAGCTTTTAAGCATATTGATGAAGATGATAATAAATTATTAGAACATTTAAAAACTTCCAATTTAGACGAACTAAAAGGAATGAAAAATCTACTATTTTTGTCAATGAAATTGGCCTCTATTCTTTAAATTTAAAATCAAAAAAGAAGAACTAAACAATTTAAAAGATGGGTTAGTCATGAAGTTTTACCATCAATTAGAAAGAATGGTGAATATAAGATTAGAAAAGAGATGATTGATGCTTATAAATATTAAATAAAACACAATGATAGTTGAATACAACAACTTCAAGAATTGAATAAATTAAACACGGAAATAATTCAATTAAAATGTGATAGAATTAAAATGGGAGATGATCATATTCAGAATTTTTGAGAAACAGTTAATATGGCTTCAGAATATAGGTAAAAGAAATGAAGGAATAAATAATTTCTTAGCAGATGTAGTTCCTAAAACAATTAATGAAAACTTAAGACAAACATTCATTCTTTTAAAATATTTGATGATGATTGTGAATTTGATTATGATGTCATTAGAACACAACGAAAACATTCACAGAAGCAACTATATGAAATCGAAGATAGTCATCCAAGTTGTGTAGAAATGATAAGATTGAATTATAATTCTTATTCATTACATCTGTATCAAATGATGATAGAAAATGTAAGGATTGACTGTCATATGAACTGTTTCAGTATTTTGAATAACTATACACCAGAACAATATACTCATGATATAATTAGTTTTGATGGAGTCAAAAACACCTTTAGTAGTCCCTGATGAGACTGAACTACTATAAAATAACTTTACCTTTATTTACCCAACTACTGTGTGAATCATCAAAACCTAAACACTTAACATAAACTTTATTATCTTTCTTTTTTAAAACTTTTTCAACTAAGTATACATCTGGATATTTGGTGTGTAGTTCATAAAAATTTCATTTTTATCTTTTAATTTATATGCAACTGAATTAAAATAAATAACGTCTTCAATTTCAAATATTTCTGTTGACAAATTAGCTGTATATCTTTTTTGAAAAAGAACTTTAAGTTTACTAATTCTCACTTTATCACCTTTTTTAAATTTAGCGTCAACTTCATTAGAGACAACATAAGTTATTTTCAAATTTTTTTCCATTCACTTCTATTGGCTTCAGTTTATTGTAGAATGTTTTGTGTTATTATATTCAGCAATTAGAACTTTAACTAAATTTATCCATTTACAATTTCCTTGTAAAGAAAATTTGTTCTACATCTTTTCTTTAAGTGTTCTGGTAAAACGTTCAAGAACAGATGCTTTTAATCCTGGAAAAGTAGAATAATGATTAATGTTATATTTTTTCGATAATTCATTAAATTCGTTGTTACATAATTCGTTACCATTATCTGTTTGTAAATTATATGGACGTCTATCTATAAAATTTTTTTGAAATACATGAAATACTTATCTTTAGTAGGAACAGCCCGAGCAAATTTCGAAAATACCTCAATAACACTCAATAAATATTAATATCCTTTATTTATTTCAAAAATTCCTTTTAAATGACCTGAATTGATTTCAACTAAATCAGCTTGATATAAATCTTCTATACTAAAAGAAACAACATTTCTTCTTTTAAAATTTTTCTCATTGGTTTATGTAAATCATTAATTATATTTTCATGAACATTATTATTACTTAAAATTTCACTATCGACTGCTTCAGCACTCTTAGAACTTTATCATCTAAAAAAATTTTTTAACAAATTTTCTCTTTTTAGATTTACAAACTGTACAAAGAACTTCAATACTTTGTCTTTCATTTTTAGTTATCTCTCTATTCAGATTAAGTGTATCATTAAACTTCTTACACTTTAAACAGTAAATGTGAAAGTCATGTGAAGTATGATTTTCCATTTATATAGATAAAAAAATAATTAAAATTTGAATTGAAATTATTTCACCAAACACAATTACATTTACATCTACAGGAACACTTTTAACAGAATCTTTCAATATTACAGTTATTAAACTTCATTTATGTACCATTGTTGATTGAATATTACACTCCTGGAAATTGAAATAAGAACACTGTGAAATCATTGTCCCAGGAAGGGGAAACTTTATTGACACATTCCTGGGGTCAGATACATCACATGATCACACTGACAGAACCACAGGCACATAGACACAGGCAACAGAGCATGCACAATGTCGGCACTAGTACAGTGTATATCCACCTTTCGCAGCAATGCAGGCTGCTATTCTCCCATGGAGACGATCGTAGAGATGCTGGATGTAGTCCTGTGGAACGGCTTGCCATGCCATTTCCACCTGGCGCCTCAGTTGGACCAGCGTTCGTGCTGGACGTGCAGACCGCGTGAGACGACGCTTCATCCAGTCCCAAACATGCTCAATGGGGGACAGATCCGGAGATCTTGCTGGCCAGGGTAGTTGACTTACACCTTCTAGAGCACGTTGGGTGGCACGGGATACATGCGGACGTGCATTGTCCTGTTGGAACAGCAAGTTCCCTTGCCGGTCTAGGAATGGTAGAACGATGGGTTCGATGACGGTTTGGATGTACCGTGCACTATTCAGTGTCCCCTCGACGATCACCAGTGGTGTACGGCCAGTGTAGGAGATCGCTCCCCACACCATGATGCCGGGTGTTGGCCCTGTGTGCCTCGGTCGTATGCAGTCCTGATTGTGGCGCTCACCTGCACGGCGCCAAACACGCATACGACCATCATTGGCACCAAGGCAGAAGCAACTCTCATCGCTGAAGACGACACGTCTCCATTCGTCCCTCCATTCACGCCTGTCGCGACACCACTGGAGGCGGGCTGCACGATGTTGGGGCGTGAGCGGAAGACGGCCTAACGGTGTGCGGGACCGTAGCCCAGCTTCATGGAGACGGTTGCGAATGGTCCTCGCCGATACCCCAGGAGCAACAGTGTCCCTAATTTGCTGGGAAGTGGCGGTGCGGTCCCCTACGGCACTGCGTAGGATCCTACGGTCTTGGTGTGCATCCGTGCGTCGCTGCGGTCCGGTCCCAGGTCGACGGGCACGTGCACCTTCCGCCGACCACTGGCGACAACATCGATGTACTGTGGAGACCTCACGCCCCACGTGTTGAGCAATTCGGCGGTACGTCCACCCGGCCTCCCGCATGCCCACTATACGCCCTCGCTCAAAGTCCGTCAACTGCACATACGGTTCACGTCCACGCTGTCGCGGCATGCTACCAGTGTTAAAGACTGCGATGGAGCTCAGTATGCCACGGCAAACTGGCTGACACTGACGGCGGCGGTGCACAAATGCTGCGCAGCTAGCGCCATTCGACGGCCAACACCGCGGTTCCTGGTGTGTCCGCTGTGCCGTGCGTGTGATCATTGCTTGTACAGCCCTCTCGCATTGTCCGGAGCAAGTATGGTGGGTCTGACACACCGGTGTCAATGTGTTCTTTTTTCCATTTCCAGGAGTGTATTAATTATTTTATATAGATTATCAGCTACACTGACTGATATATCAAAATCATCGAAGTTGAAATCTCTATTTATATTTTTACCAAAAATAATAATTCCTTTAAGTATGACATCGTATTCAAAATTATACATTTTTTCTTCACCACCCACCATAAAAGTAAATTCAATTATTTGTTTATCATATACTTTTTGTTTAAGAATACTTAACTGTTCTAAGTATGGAGGTAAACCTGTTTTTAATAAATAATCTGAAATAGCTTTTTCTATTTATTTTTAAGTAAAATAATTATTAAATTGTGTTAAAATATTTGTGTATTCAGGTTCTGTAACATAATATTTTTCTAAGTATTGTTTGGTAACTACATCTTTTGCATCAATTGGATCATTTACATTAGCAAGTCTACTACCTTTAAACCAAATATATACTTTAGTTACATTAAAAATAGCAAAACATTCTTATGAAATTCTTTAATTGCATTAGTTATCTTAGGATCTATTGATGATTCTAGTTGTTTAGTACTATTTTGGATACTTTAAATATTTTCTAAATTTTATGTAGGTGTATTAACTACTTGGACAATTTGTTTAATTAGATGTATCTTATTTCGAAAAATGTCCATTTTTTAAATCTAAAATATTATTGAAATTATAATTATCACATAGTAATTTTAAAAGGAATAAAAATAAATGAATGTATACACTTCATCACAATTATGTATTCTTTCTGTATTGTAATATAATTCGCTTTTTCCTAAATGGTTAACTAATTGTTTTGGTATATTACCGCCAAATGAATCAAAAACAACTTTGTTATCTTTATTTTTATAATAACAAATCCTATGTGTACAAAGATTATTAGATATTTCTAAATTTACTAACCCACATTCAATTTTAAATAGCTTATTTGGTAATTCGTCAATCATATATACACCACGAAAGTGTTTAACTTTTAATTGCCTAGTAAGTTCCTCTATATCAAAATTACTTATGCATTAGGATATTTATTACTTACTTTTTCGAAACATTTTTTTGTTTTCTTTATTCCAGTTCCTGCTTTCTTTTCCATTTCTAAAATATGTCCTTTTTGTTCTTCTAATTCTTTATCAGCTTTCTTTTCGTTTATAACTGCCTTTGCAATTGCTGCAGATCTACCAGCTAAAGAGGCAGTAATTCAGCTAATAAAAATGGTAAAAATCCGCCTTCATGTTGTGTTAATCGTTGACCTCCTTTCTTTTTTTGCTAAGTATTCAATAATTATTTTAACAACAGGAATAGCTAAGGTTACAAGCAAATTTCTACCAACTTTCTTTTCTTTCTCTCTTTTTTGAACATCTATTAAAAATGGCTCTATGGCAGTTAATTTTTCATTATTTTACTTTAATTTATTTGACTTTGGTTTAGTTTTGCCACTAGGTAGCAAAGTGTAATCAATTGGAAAGTTATTGATTTATATAGTTAAAAATTTAATAAATATTTTAAAATTTATAATCCACAACCATTTATTCCCATACTTAATTTTCGTTTTCCATACATTATTCCTCCAACTGCTGTTGCAGCAATTTTCTCTTTAAAACTAGTATCACTTGCATGCAATCTTTCTTTTGCAGCTAACTGAAGTTGTTTATCTGCTTCATGTCTAGTATGTAAATCTTTATGTTCTCTGTATGCAACATCATGTTGTTTACAAGCTTTATCTAATGGATTTATTTCTGGATCACCACGTGTTAGTCTTTCTTCTAGTTTAGTAAATGGTCCACAGTAATTATATCCTGGTAGATGTATCTCAGGCATTATAACATTATTTAAAACCCAATTGACTAATCGTTTTGTATTTTTATCACTTTTCCAAAATGTAATTAAATATGGAATTCATTTTGGATCATCAATTATAAAATCACTAAATTTATTTGTGAAAATTTGTACAATACTAACTTTTTCATCACAATAATTCTTATTTCCAGCTAGTTCTTCACCATGAATAACTGCTAATCTCTCAATTAATTGTCTTACATCATTCATCTAAGCATATTCAACTGATTTATCTGTAGATTTTTTAATTAAACCTTCACCTATTTTTTCAGGAGAACTTGGTTCTGAATTATCTATGGTACATCTTCTGAAGTTTGGAAAATAATTATCAACAATTTATTTCATTAAATATTTATATTTATTACCTTTACTAGATATTATTTTAATTTGATTATTATCTGAATACAATGCACCCGAATTATTTAATATATCTGCATAATTTTATAAATCTAGAACATACAATTTTTCATTCATATCATCTATACTAATTTGTTTTTCAGTTAGAAGTCTCATTAATTCATCCATACTGTCATATGTTTTTTCACAAATTTTTAATTTATCTCCACTGAATTCAACAGGTAAATTAACAACATATTTCAACATGCCTTCAGGTTTTAAACCAAAAACTTTATCTTCACTATGATTAATGTATTTTAACATTCTTTCACTTACATTTATCCTTTTAGTTTCATTTATCTTTTTATTTTCATTTCATGACCACTTGATTATTTTTCTTCATGGTATTTATTTAATACATCTTGAATTTCTGATTCACTTAATGTAAAACATATTTTCCGGGACTGTCATCAGACCAATCTTTTAAAGGTTGAATTGGTGTTAAATCTCCAGAATCTTCTATATGATGATGATATGGAATCATTTGTTTTTCAACTTCTCTATTTTCTTCAGTTGCTTTGAGAACATTATCTCCTAATCCTTCGATTCCTTGTTTAACTTGTTCAATTGCATCAATAACAGGTTGATCTTCCTTTTTATATTTTTCATATTCTGTTCTGGTTGGTTTTTCCAAAGGTTAAATTGTTCTTTTAATTATTCAGCTATCTTTTTATATTGTTTAACTTGTTTAACTAGTTATTTATGTCTAACATTTAAGTTTAACGTTTATGTTTGAAACTTATGATTACGTTTATCTTTACATTTATGTTTATGTTAATGTTTAATGTTTATGTTGTTAAGAAATGTTGTATATTACTTCTAAACTTACCTTCATTTCGTGTTCTAGACATCATTCCAACATTTACTACACATTTCTTTAAAATTATGAAACTTTAAAAGTAAAGTAACATAATTTTCATTTATTTTATCTTCTATTTTTTCACATTGTTTTATAAATTCTTAATACTTTGGCTGATCTAACCTTTTGGAATAAATGTATAAATGATTAATTTTATTCCAATTCAACCATCCTGGAGCTAAAATACAATTATCAATCATTAATGCTGTTTTTCCACAGCCACTTGGTCCAATTATCACACATCTCATAGAATCTGGTAAAAGTTTACCATGTTTGTATTTTACTTATTTTCTGGAATTCTTACTTTAGTTTCCCAATCTGCTTTATTCATTTATTTAATAATTTTTTCAGTAGTAACTGAGTAGATTATAACAAATTAGTGATAAATCTTCAATACTTAGAAAAAGATTAACAGTTCCAATACGATATAGTTATATTAATGTTTCACTAGTTGGTCTTTATTCAACTTTTTAACACCTAATATTACAACAAAAACTAATAAACTTTATTGTGATGGAGAAACTATAGAAATTCCTATAGGGCAATATAGTTTTAAATATTTAGAAAAATTAATTCATTCGAAAAAGCCTAATATACTTATTAAAGCAGATGAAATTTTAAACAGAACTGTTATTGAAAGTGATGTAAAATTGTATATGGATATAGGAGATAGTATTGGAAGTTTACTTGGTTTTAATAATCAAGCTGTTCTACCTAATTAAAAATCTGTAGCTAAAGATGTTCCTAAAATAATCCTTTTGAATTAACAAATATAAATTTTAATCTTTGCGATGGAATTTATATAAAACATAATGATCATTTTCATAAAGACACTAATATTATTGCTTCATTTAAACATAATGCAGAAGATGGTGGTCCAATAATTTACGAAGCAAAATATCCTGTAAATGTTCCTATTTTTAATACAATTCAAGATTTAGAAGTTACTATAACTGATGAAAATGATAATTTAATTGACTTCAATGGTGCTACTGTAACAGTTGTTTTACAAATATCTTAATTGCAGATTGAAGTGTGCTTTGCTGACGCTAATAAATTTTTTCCTTAATAGATAAGTAACCGCTAAAACAATCTTATACTGCATCATGAATAAAATTGAAAGTTATCAATTCTATTCATTCCCTGTGAATGATAAAACTAAAAATTATTTAAATGTTCCTAACAAAGATACAGAAATTGAAATAAATGTTGGTGATTGTTGGCTTTGTATATAAAATATGGTAGAAATGAAGTTTTTCCTCCAGAAATGTGGAATATTAATCCGCCAAATAATTTTCTGAAAGCATATGATGCATTTCTTGATTTTAAAAGAATTACTTTACAAAAATTAGATATTGATATTAGTCCATTTAGATTTATAAAAAATTATACAATTAATGTAATCAATATGACATGCAGAAAGAATGTTGTACTTACACAGAAAACCACTATGAAACTTTGTACAACTTTTAATGATAAAATCCCAAATGATACACTTGCTTATGTAATTATGTATGGTAGAAGAGATCTTACTTATGATGCACAACATAGATTACTTACTGAAAATTTTTAATTATTAACATTTGCTTCTGTGTAAATAAATGAGAAACTTAAAAAATTTATAAAAGTTTTAACTTCTTCCTTATATACATTTCTATAACATTTTAAGAAAAATATAAAAAATAAAAACTGAAAATTTTAGTATCTTACTTATTAAATGATTTCCGATTTATTTTATTATATTTCTTCTAGATAGCTCTTTTTATGTAGATTATGTTAGCATTTTGAATTTTTAAAATCGGTTAATATTTGACTGAAAAAGTATTTTGCCCCTTGCCCCTGTGAGTTATGCAACCAGACTTACTTCCGTGTATTGCGTGTGGCAAACTTTTAGGGGAAAATGGCTAACTAAAAATGTTATCAGAATTCCAATATCTCTAAAAATAAAAAAGTTATAGTAAAAACGAATTTTCATAGTCTTCAGATTAAACAGAAAATCGAAAGTTCTAAAGTGCTGAGTCATGGTAGATACATTTTGCATGTATGAAACTGTACTTCATTTCATATGTATCAAGCTGTACATAGAGCGACATCTGTGAGCATTAGTCTGAACTAATGGGATTCTAACTTCTGTCAACAGATGGCACTGAAGTAAGTTCCATTTACTTTAATGTGGGAACTTACTTTAGTTCAGATATAATTTTCTCTATTTTTGTTTTTAATTTTGATATTCAAAATCGCATTCATCAATTGTTCATGCTTGTTCTCCAATTTTAAAATGGAATAATGTTAAGAAAATAATGAATTTGAGCTTCAAATAAATTGAAGAAGAAGTTAATTTTTAGATGATACTTTGTTAGTAGATCTCCAACTGTATATACATTTTTCAAGCTCCTATACTTCAGCCAAACTTCACACATTCGTTGACCAATGAGAGTGCGCATATTCAAGGTCATTATAACGTGTTTGTGTGAAGAGTGCTAACCATTTGGCTAAAATATGCAACACACTCGCCTATGTACTTAACAACAGCCTGAATAAAAGAATCGGTTCTGTTAATTCAGAAGTTAGTCTTCGTGTAGCATTGTGTACATAGGGTCAGAGGAGTCCGAAACACAGAAAATGTGTATAGGACATTGTGAGGATGTTTTGCAATTTTTAGATAGTGAAAAAAAATTATGTTCTTGAAATGGACAACACTAAGCGTCAGCTAAAGCAGACTTTAGCTGTGCCAAGCCACAATTACGACAGTGTAGTGAATGTATGATTAAAAAAAGTATTGACGAATTTTATAAAGATAAATATCGAAAAGGTGGATATAAATATGTATGTAAAGAATGCTTAAGGAACGTAATAAAATTAAAGTTACTTGTAAATATGGTAGAACTGTAAATAAATCTTTCTTCAGAAACATTTACAAACAACAGTCCATAATAATCTTATGGCTGCTAAAGTGGAAAGTAAATAATTATATATACTTATTATTTAATATGATTATAAAAAAGCATGTTCTTCACAAAAGTCGGAAACAGACATTTTTTAGGGCTAAGAAAACGTTATAAAAATGCTTTTTTAAAATATAATAGTTAATCACCTAATTTATTTATTTACATTTTATTCACCTATGGGAAATGTATGCAAGATAAATGATTTTTGTTATAGTTATTATTATATTATTATATTATATTATATTATTATTAGGTAAAGAGGGATAGTAGTTAGATTTTGTAGGTTCTGGAAAATAAAATTTGTGAGTGTTAAAGAGCAATTTTTTATTTTTTATAATATTGATCTAGTGGCCCAGAACCTACAAAATCTAACTACTTGGGTTGCAAGGAAATGAGATTGGAGGGGGTGCACATCCTGCCAGTTTATCACATGACCTAAGTACTGTTGTTAAGTTGGAAAAAAGTCACACTTTTCGAGACGACACTTGAGCCCTGCTTGTGACAACAGTCGAGAAACACTATGCAAATTGGCAATATGTTCCCCTGGTGTACGACCTGAGACGACAATATCGTCAAGGTAGTTTGAAGGAAATGGCAATTTAGCAGTCAGCTGTTACAAGTAACATTGAAAAATGGCAGGTTCGGAAGCACTGCCTAAGGGCAAAAGCAAGTACTTGAGCAGTAATATGAGTGTATTTACAACAAGCACTTTCTGTGATTCTTCATCCAGAGGAATTTGCAAGTAGGCATTACGCAAATCTATCTTAGAAAAGTAGCACGAAACCTGTCCTTGAGTCCCTCAGGGCAAGGTAACTGATGAGTGTCAACTACTGTCTGTGGGCGGAATGTAGACTTGTAGTCAACACAAATGCGAATACGACCAGAAGGCTTAGGCAACAAAATGAGAGGAGTTGCCCATTGACTCGCTTGAAGAGGAGCAATTACACAGTGATCTTGCAATTCTTTCAAGTCACTGCCTACTTTGTCTCTTAAAGCAATTGGAACGGGACTGGCAGGGAAAAACTTAGGCTGGACATTACCTTTCAATGTGGCATGCGCTTCAAAGTTATCAGCTTTTCCCATTCCGTCTGAAAATAGTTCAGGAAATTCTTACATTGTCTTTCGAGTCAAAAGCCGATATTGAAAGTACATTGTCTTGGATGCCGAGACCAAACAAATCAAAAGCACCTAAACCGAAAATGTTCTCAATGTCGCTTGATTTCAACACAGTATAATTCACTATTCTATTGTGAGATTTATAAGTGGCAGGCAAACTACACAGTCCAAGCATTACTATTTTCTTTCCGTTGTAAGCAGTGAAGTGCTTTCTAGATTTAGAAGGGTGTGGTGAGCCTAACTGATCGAACGTGGCACGATTAAGCAAAGTCACTGTGGCACCTGTGTCTAGCTGAAAGTTGACACGACGGCCAGCAATGCGGAATGAGAGAAACAGTTCGTTGGAACATCAATGCACAGCACTAGGGTGGGAAGGAGGCAAAGCCTTACTCTTGCCTTTGTCAGAGTCAGTTGTATATTTGGAAAACACAACGTTCACTGCATGTGCACGATTCCATTTGTTCCTGGAGGGGGCAAATTGGCGTTTGTGTACCGTTCCCAACGAACTGCTTGGACACGGCCTTTTTCCTCCAGGTGTAACACGTTGCGTTAAGTGATGGGCAATCCTGTCTTTTATGACGAGAAAAACGTCTAGGGCTGTCTACGTGGCTGTCCGCGCGGCTGTGTGCCCGCTCGTTGTGCCAGTTTGGGTTGGTCGCGAGCAGGGGGCGAGTCGACCCGACACATCGGGGCCTCGTCAAACTTACCGGCCGCTATGGCTCCCAAATCAAAAATGGTTCAAATTGCTCTGAGCACTATGGGACTTAACATCTGAGGTCATCAGTCCCCTAGAACTTAGAACTACTTAAACATAACCAACCTAAAGACATCACACACATCCATGCCCGAGGCAGGATTCGAACCTGCGACCGTAGTGGTCGCGCTGTTCCAGACTGAAGCTCCTAGAACCGCTCGGCCACCGCAGCCGGCCACCCGAATCATATTGCTCTAAGATTTGTAGTACTTGCGGAAGTGATGGATCAAGGTACTTCAGGATATGTTCCCGAATTCTGCTATGTGGGACACTTAAAGTTATAGCATCGCGTATCATGAGCTGACTGTAAAAGTTGCCTCAACTATCCTTAAATCTACACTTCCTAATCTTACCCGTTAATTCTGTGTACCACTGGCGGTACGGTACGCTTGCTCCGGCTTTTTCTGCAACCGAAAAAACTGTTATCTAATTGCAGCTACTACGATTTGCTGCTCACGGTACCGACTTAATGCTGCGATTACTTGGTCATAGCTGAGTTCGGCGGGAGACGCGACTTTAAAGAGTTTTTGTATTAACCTGAACACTGGGACCCTGCAATCGAAAGGTGTGGCCGGTACCCTCTTTCTACAACACAACTGCGCACATGGATTAATCGGGTTCTTTATTTACTTAAACAGGTACTTAACTGTAAGAGCGTCCATATGTTATGGTACAAGCTCTTCAATATTGGTCCATGTTAGCCACACTGCTGGTGAAGTAAAGGTCCCGCTATGAGGTGAATGACAGATGCCAAAATGGAGTGCGAGTTGGTGTGACAGTGACTGAGCTAGTAACTGCAACAGACTCTTCGCGGCGGCGATCTAAATACTTCCTATCGAGACGGCGTTGGTAACGTATGGCTTGCGAGTCTGTTCTTGGCCTCTCTCCTGATAGGCGCCTGCTAACGATCTTCTTGCTACATCTTTGCCGACCGGTGTGCTGGCGATAACTTACGCCAGCACAGTCGACGTCGCATCCCTTCCAGATGACGCCAAGGGAAGACTGAAAGAACATAAATTCATTCAAAGTCTCGCATCACGCTCACATTTCGTCGGATGTATTTGAATGGTCCCTGGCAGTAATTCTACCCTATACCAAAGACAAATTTAAGGATGTAGAGGCTTATCTCACTAGGGGTAAGATAGATACTGCCTACAGGAAAATTAAAGAGACCTTTGGAGATAAGAGAACCACTTGTATGAACATCAAGAGCTCAGATGGAAACCCAGTTCTAAGCAAAGAAGGGAAAGCAGAAAGGTGGAAGGAGTATATAGAGGGACTATACAAGGGCGATGTACTTGAGGACAATATTATGGAAATGGAAGAGGATGTAGATGAAGATGAAATGGGAGATACGATACTGCGTGAAGACTTTGACAGAGCACTGAAAGACCTGAGTCGAAACAAGGCCCCCGGAGTAGACAACATTCCATTGGAACTACTGACGGCCTTGGGAGAGCCAGTCCTGACAAAACTCTACCATCTGGTGAGCAAGATGTATGAAACAGGCGAAATACCCTCAGACTTCAAGAAGAATATAATAATTCCAATCCCAAAGAAAGCAGGTGTTGACAGTTGTGAAAATTACCGAACAATCAGTTTAATAAGCCACAGCTGCAAAATACTAACACGAATTCTTTACAGACGAATGGAAAAACTAGTAGAAGCCGACCTCGGGGAAGATCAGTTTGGATTCCGTAGAAATACTGGAACACGTGAGTCAATTCTGACCTTACGACTTATCTTAGAAGAAAGATTAAGGAAAGGCAAACCTACGTTTCTAGCATTTGTAGACTTAGAGAAAGCTTTTGACAATGTTGACTGGAATACTCTCTTTCAAATTCTAAAGCTGGCAGGGGTAAAATACAGGGAGCGAAAGGCTATTTACAATTTGTACAGAAACCAGATGGCAGTTATAAGAGTCGAGGGACATGAAAGGGAAGCAGTGGTTGGGAAGGGAGTGAGACAGGGTTGTAGCCTCTCCCCGATGTTATTCAATCTGTATACTGAGCAAGCAGTAAAGGAAACAAAAGAAAAATTCGGAGTAGGTATTAAAATCCACGGAGAAGAAATAAAAACCTTGAGGTTTGCCGATGAGATTGTAATTCTGTCAGAGACAGCAAAGGACCTGGAAGAGCAGTTGAACGGAATGGACAGTGTCTTGAAAGGAGGATATAAGATGAACATCAACAAAAGCAAAACGAGGATAATGGAATGTAGTCGAATTAAGTCGGGTGATGCTGAGGGAATTAGATTAGGAAATGAGACACTTAAAGTAGTAAAGGAGTTTTGCTATTTGGGGAGCAAAATAACTGATGATGGTCGAAGTAGAGAGGATATCAAATGTAGACTGGCAATGGCAAGGAAAGCGTTTCTGAAGAAGAGAAATTTGTTAACATCGAGTATAGATTTTAGTGTCAGGAAGTCATTTCTGAAAGTATTTGTATGGAGTGTAGCCATGTATGGAAGTGAAACATGGACGGTAAATAGTTTGGACAAGAAAAGAATAGAAGCTTTCGAAATGTGGTGCTACAGAAGAATGCTGAAGATTAGATGGGTAGATCACATAACTAATGAGGAAGTATTGAATAGGGTTGGGGAGAAGAGAAGTTTGTGGCACAACTTGACCAGAAGAAGGGATCGGTTGGTAGGACATGTTCTGAGGCATCAAGGGATCACCAATTTAATATTGGAGGGTAGCGTGGAGGGTAAAAATCGTAGGGGGAGACCAAGAGATGAATACACTAAGCAGATTCAGAAGGATGTAGGTTGCAGTAGGTACTGGGAGATGAAGAAGCTTGCACAGGATAGAGTAGCATGGAGAGCTGCATCAAACCAGTCTCAGGACTGAAGACCACAACAACAACAACAACATACCAAAGATGTCGCCATACAATTAAAAGGGACGTGATCATATTCAATTGGGTGTCGTTGGAGAATGGGTGAATCGTAAGGGAGGGGCGGGGGGTGGTGGGACAAATCAACGGCGTGAAAGAGTGTCACGAATGTAGTACTGTTGTTAATCGCACACTGCGAAGTGTCGCTTTCGACGCAAAAACTGTGGGAATAAACGCTCCTAAGGTCGGCGTGGTTTCGTTATTGCCTTTTATTCCACCACCTGTGGAATTTTTGTGTCGATACATAGCGGTGGTGTCTGAAATGCTTTCAATGCTGGGTGTCAGGCTTCTGAACTCAATCGCAGAGGCGTTAAAACAAGGCGTAAAATGTGACCACCTTACCAACATTCGACACATCGACGGCGACGCTGGGCAGAATTGTGGTGAAATTTTCCGCCAGTGTGACAAAAATTGACCTACGTTACATCTCACATGAGCTTCTGAGCTCCGGTCTTCTTCTCGCATGTGTCGGCACCTTGCTGTTTGAAGGGTCAGTGTCACGTTGTAGGACGCCACGCTTTTTAACCATTGCACAGGAAGGCTGTAGGTGCCTTTGAGCGACATTTCAAACTATTGAATCGTAATGGGTGACACCTACGAGGTTTAGAAGTGTGAGCCTTTAATTTTCTGCGACGTATATTTAGTAAAAAAAGGTTTATTAATAGAAAAATCAAACAATGATGTTGATAAAGCGCTAGTATATATTTACGACTAATCTGATATTAAAGTGGTATTCTAATGTCAGTAAATATTTAATGAAAGGTCCTAGATTAACCTAGCCACTTTCGAACTGATACTCTCAATTTTGACGTGTGTACAAGTTATTCGAGCGGGGGGTACATCAATCACGTCCTCACTCCTTACATTCTGTAAACTAGATCCATATTTATTTAGCTTTACTATTATAAAATGATCCATGACTCACTAAGCAGAAACACTTATTGTCATGCTCGTGTTCACTGATCTCCAATTTTTGGTTCGCACCTCCATTGACCTTCCCTCTCATTTTTTACATTATTTTTTGAATTATTTTCAGTTGCTTTTCTAATTGTACGTTTCATTTATTTTTAATTGTGTTTTCATATATTTCTTTAAGCTGTTTTTTAATTGAAGAAACTTTTGAAATTGTAACATTTTTTTCGGCGTTCTTTCTACTCTGACTGAAAAAAAAACACAACACCAAAAAATAATTAATGCAGAGTAATGAAATTTTGGGAATAATTTTTTTTTGGGAATATATTTAAGTGATTAACACTGCAAGGTCAACAGGTTAATGCAAGCCATAGATAAGCCATTGCAAATGTGAAATGCTGGTACGTTAATAACCGTTATAACCGCCAGATGTTGAATGCAAGCATGCAGACATGTATGCATTGTGTTGTACAGGCGCTGAATATCAGTTTCTGAGTGGAGTTCCATGCTTGAGGCACGTGGTCGGTCAGTTACAGGGATGGTAATGCTGTCTGTGGATGACACCTGGTTTCTCGCGCGATGGTGTCCCACATGTGCTCGAGTGAAAATAGATCTGTTGACTGAGCAGGCCAGGGCAACAAGTCGATGCTCTATGGAGCATGTTGGGTTGCAACAGCTGTATGTGGCCGAGACTTATACTTCTGGAAAACACTCCCTAATATACTGTTCAAGAATAGCAACACAATCGGACCGTCAGACTGACGTACATAATTGAAGGAAGGGTGAGTGGGATAACCGCGAGAGTTCTCCTCCTAACATACGTAATGGCAACCCATATCATAACTCCACGTGTAAGCCTAGTGTGTCCAACACAGGGACAGGTTGGTACCAGGCCCTAACTGGCTGCCTTCTAAGTAACACACGGCCGTCACTGGCACCGAGGCATCAGAAAATACAAGAGACCTCGCCGATGCCCTTCAACGAGCTTTCGCCTGACATCACTGAAGTCACAGATGGCGGTGTTTTGGGGTCAGTGGAATCCACGCTACACGGCGTTTGGATCCTTGTAGTAACCGATTTGCAACAGTGCGTTGTGTCACTGCGGTGCCAACTGCTGCTCCAATTGCTGGTGCAGAAGCAGTACGATGCACCACAGTCATACGCTGAACACGATGGCCTTCCCTCTCGCTAGTGCTACGTGGCTGTCTGGAAACCGGTTCCCTTGCGACCGTACATTATCGTGACCACCGCTGCCAGTGATCATGTACAGTGGCTATATTCCTGCCAAGTCTTTCTGCAATACGGCGGAAGGAACATCCAGCTTCCTGAAGTCCTATTACACGACTCATTCAAAATCAGTGAGATGTTTTCTGTCTCTCGTTTTGTTTGACATTAATTTAGTGTATTACGTTACGTTGCGTCTTACGGCGATGAATAATAAGAATTTCAGATGAACGTCATTCAGAGAATTTCCAACAAAGCAACAATACAATTTTATTTTAAATCATACTCTGTAATATTGCCTATGGAGAGATGAGTAATAACATGAAGTTAATTCTGTGCTTGGATTTTCTATCAGTGCGAATTATACAGAATTTATTATTTGCATTCTGTGGTCTGACTACGTAAGGAAATGGTAAATTAATCTGTAAATGTTCACTATTCTTTGCAATATTACATTACTTGAATCTGTTTATTAAAACCTTCGCTAACAGTTACTAACTACACTCCTGGAAATGGAAAAAAGAACACATTGACACCGGTGTGTCAGACCCACCATACTTGCTCCGGACACTGCGAGAGGGCTGTACAAGCAATGATCACACGCACGGCACAGCGGACACACCAGGAACCGCGGTGTTGGCCGTCGAATGGCGCTAGCTGCGCAGCATTTGTGCACCGCCGCCGTCAGTGTCAGCCAGTTTGCCGTGGCATACGGAGCTCCATCGCAGTCTTTAACACTGGTAGCATGCCGCGACAGCGTGGACGTGAACCGTATGTGCAGTTGACGGACTTTGAGCGAGGGCGTATAGTGGGCATGCGGGAGGCCGGGTGGACGTACCGCGGAATTGCTCAACACGTGGGGCGTGAGGTCTCCACAGTACATCGATGTTGTCGCCAGTGGTCGGCGGAAGGTGCACGTGCCCGTCGACCTGGGACCGGACCGCAGCGACGCACGGATGCACGCCAAGACCGTAGGATCCTACGCAGTGCCGTAGGGGACCGCACCGCCACTTCCCAGCAAATTAGGGACACTGTTGCTCCTGGGGTATCGGCGAGGACCATTCGCAACCGTCTCCATGAAGCTGGGCTACGGTCCCGCACACCGTTAAGCCGTCTTCCGCTCACGCCCCAACATCGTGCAGCCCGCCTCCAGTGGTGTTGCGACAGGCGTGAATGGAGGGACGAATGGAGACGTGTCGTCTTCAGCGATGAGAATCGCTTCTGCCTTGGTGCCAATGATGGTCGTATGCGTGTTTGGCGCCGTGCAGGTGAGCACCACAATCAGGACTGCATACGACCGAGGCACACAGGGCCAACACCCGGCATCATGGTGTGGGGAGCGATCTCCTACACTGGCCGTACACCACTGGTGATCGTCGAGGGGACACTGAATAGTGCACGGTACATCCAAACCGTCATCGAACCCATCGTTCTACCATTCCTAGACCGGCAAGGGAACTTGCTGTTCCAACAGGACAATGCACGTCCGCATGTATCCCGTGCCACCCAACGTGCTCTAGAAGGTGTAAGTCAACTACCCTGGCCAGCAAGATCTCCGGATCTGTCCCCCATTGAGCATGTTTGGGACTGGATGAAGCGTCGTCTCACGCGGTCTGCACGTCCAGCACGAACGCTGGTCCAACTGAGGCGCCAGGTGGAAATGGCATGGCAAGCCGTTCCACAGGACTACATCCAGCATCTCTACGATCGTCTCCATGGGAGAATAGCAGCCTGCATTGCTGCGAAAGGTGAAAATACACTGTACTAGTGCCGACATTGTGCATGCTCTGTTGCCTGTGTCTATGTGCCTGTGGTTCTGTCAGTGTGATCATGTGATGTATCTGACCCCAGGAATGTGTCAATAAAGTTTCCCCTTCCTGGGACAATGAATTCACGGTGTTCTTATTTCAATTTCCAGGAGTGTATATGTTGTAGCGCGACACTTGGAAATTGTGCAGTGGACTTCTTTGACACGATATTTTGCCATACTACTCTTAGAACATGAGACACAAAAGGTAATTGTTTGAATTTTTTATGGTCATATCAGACCGAATCCACCAGTAAACTTATCAAAATTAATTATTTGCTTTGAAATGTTATGTGAAATTCAGAGCGCAGTCTTTGCTCATCTTTATCAATATCTAGCTAAAAATTCACAATGAAATAAAATATTCTCCTCCGCATCTGCTAAATTCGCTGAAGGAGAAATGGATCAATGTTATTTCCTGTTATTACTTTTCATCTCCCGCGCTGTAGGCGGACTGCTATAATATTTAATATCTATGCTCGTAGCAGCGGCAGCTTCCTCCAACCGCCGTTCTGCTCCGCGTGAAAAAAAGCTAATTTGCTGAAAAGTAGTTATAATGGCCAGGAAAGCTATATACAAAATTAATAGCACACTTTGCTACATATAATTATATTTTAAAACATACGTTTCTTACGATACACACTGTTTTAAAGAATCTTGCTCCTAATGGCGGCTAAAGGTTACAACAGACAAAACACGGCTACCATAGATAAAGATACATCTCTACGTGCGTCTGTACTCGTCGCGAAGTCAAGAAGAACAGAGCAATTATTACCCTTAATTCGGTAACATATATAAGACACAATGAAACTTTATCATCTTAGCTTCAGCCATTAATTAATTGTTTGTGGCAGTCTCTATCTCTGCCGGCCGCTGCGACCTCTTTTACAACTCTGTCTTTGAACAAAGAAACAAAAAAATTTAAATGATGTTAAGTACAATTTATCATAATGTCAAATATTGTTTATCCGGGAGACGTTACAGTTGATAATGTCGCCTTTGCCGCCTTAGAAGCATTCTTGACTAACATCAATTTACCACATACAAATTCAAACGTAAATACCGCTCACACCGTAACAGCATGTATTAGAAGCAAACCTGAATTGCATTCTCATAGTGGCGCTACTCGCGTCACTCTAATGGTACCCGCTTAAAATCTGAAGACACATCGTATTTCAGATGTAGCAACACTCCTACCAGCGTTTGTTAATGTCGCTCAAGTCCTTCTTGGTGTTGCGATTTTATTTCCTGTCACTTGATGTTTTCCTATCGCCAGCCTCTGGTAAAAGTTTCACTTCAGAAGGTGGTCTGCGCACACTTCTGAGTCTTAGTATCGATACCGAAGATTCGATTTCTTTTCGCGTTTAACAACAGTAAACGTAAGACGCCTGAAGAACAGATTTGACTTAATTCATTCTTGCCGACATGAAATAATAACTTTTTCGTTTGGAGCATAACCATCAGCAATGAAAGAGCGAAAGGTTTGAAACTTCCTGGCAGATTAAAACTGTGTGCCCGACCGAGACTCGAACTCGGGACCTTTGCCTTTCGCAGGCAAGTGCTCTACCATCTGAGCTACCGAAGAATGACTCAGGCCCGGTCCTCACAGCTTTACTTCTGCCAGTATCTCGTCTCCTACCTTCCAAACTTTACAGAAGCTCTCCTGCCAACCATGCAGAACTAGCACTCCTGAAAGAAAGGATATTGTGGAGACATGGCTTAGCCACAGCCTGGGGGATGTTTCCAGAATGAAATTTTCACTCTGCAGCGGAGTGTGCGCTGATATGAAACTTCCTGGTAGATTAAAACTGTGTGCACACAGTTTTAATCTGCCAGGAAGTTTCATATCAGTGCACACTCCGCTGCAGAATGAAAATCTCATTCTGGGACCGAAAGGTCTGTTCATCGTCTACCAGATCTTGGATAATTGTCCCACAGTACCTTGCTGTTTGATAAATATATAATCCCCCTTTTTGCACTTGTGCAACAATGATGTCTGGAGTAACGTCTACTCAGTTTGTCCTTCTTTTAAAATTTCACTCCATTTTCATCTGAAATAAGCGAAAAAAGACTAAAAGGAATTAGGTTTCTTACCCCTCCCCTCCTCAACACACACGCATGAACTTGGATCCATTATCAAACTGATGATCTTTGGTGACTCAGGAAATTTTGTATCAACAGATAATTCCTTTTAATCCGTTTTACGATACACTTCTTTCTCACCCATTCGATTCAGTACCTCTTCATTAGTTATGCTCCAATCTATCCATGTTATCTTCAGCATTCATCTCTAGCACCCCCTTTCAAATAATTCTATACTATTCTTGTCTGTACAGTAAGTATATCGTTCGCGTTTCACTTCTGTATTACGCAACACTCCAGAAAAATATCTTCAGGAAATACTTCTTAACACTTAAGCTTATATACAATACGTTGTTGATAAAAGCCTCTTCTTCAGAAATAGTTTTCTCGCTATTGCCACTCTGTTTATTACACTGCACAAGAATTTAACTGGTCACTTTTTTGAACCACCGACATTTTCCCCATTGCGAAGTAGATGTTTCTAATTTAACTCAAAGTCGCCTACAACGTTCCTCTCTAACGGTGCAAAAGCCTGACACACTGCCACGTCGCCCTTGGGCTCGGTGGCGCTTCAAACAGCAAGGCGTCAAAAATGCCAGAGCTCAGAAGTTCATATGAGGTGCAAACTGGATGAATGACGTTACCCTGGCACCAAATCTCACCACAATTCTGCCCCACGCCGGCGTGAACGTGTCGTGGGGTGGGAAGTACGTCAAGTGTCACCCTTTCTCTTGACGGTAGAGGTCAGAACAGCTACGACGAGCACTGGAATAACGTGTTTTTGCTATGGGTGGACTAGGAAAACATTTCAAACACCGTTGCTCAGGAGCGACACGAAAAGGCTTCAGGGAGTGGCATAACAGCCAACAAAGAAACCACCACTCACATGGGTGTTCATTTGCACACATTTCGCGGTCGAAAGCGACAGTGTGATGTGCAGCAGAACGGCCGTCTTGACAACCTCTAACACTGCAGAGAGTCCCCTCCCGCAAATGATTCATCCCTTTTCTAAGGACATTGCGGGACAGCAACCTCATTGAACGTTTTATGACTCTTGTGAAGTGTAGTGCCACCTCAAATTTTGCTCTGGTACACAGGGGGAACCACTAGGGACCATTCAAACTATTTGATGAATTTTTTACTTCATTTAAGGCAGCAAATGATGTATATGTATTTTCAGTCATCCTGTTAAGTGCCCCATAATGACGTAGTCACAGGGGGAAACCACATTGACACATGTATGAGTAAAATGACAAAAGTACCCTCTAAACCGCCCCCCGCCCCTCCACCATACTCTCCTATTCAGCAGCACCCTTGGTGACACACACACACTTTTTTCAGCACTCTAAAAGTGTATGCACAGTATTCACGCTAACGGTTTACAAACTTAGCCAGTAGAGAAGTGCTTCCACCCTTGGCCCGAAAGCGAATGATCATGCTCTGTTGTACATCAGATAAATCGCTCCATTCCTGCATTACATCAACAACTGTACTGTTTTCCCTCTCCCCGCACGTACCTTGTTTACCTTCCACTGCTAGTGTTGCCACCTGCTATCTGTGAGTGGTTACTGCACACTGACATGGAACATAGACAGTAGTCACATTAACGAGAATGGACCATTTAGTTTCCCCTTTTTATAGTTATTGAGTACTCATTGAGTGCTGAATTAAGTTAAATTTTATGTAGTTTAATGTTTTTATAATGCTGTTGCATAGTAAAGGTGTAGATACTTAGCTACAGGGGTACTCCAGATAGTATAATCGTCTATACTGATCTTGGGTCATACAAAATATTGTACTGAATATTTGACAAACAATTAAACGTGAGTACAAGCATTTTTAATATTCGGAAGTTTGTTAGTGGTGCAAGGAATGGAATGACTAATTAATAAAAACTGTAAATGATTTTAAAATTAGCAATGTTCTCTTTATTTCCCTCCAAGAAAACATACTGTGATCCAGTTAAGGTGTAAATTTGATTGTAGCAATGCACTTATGCAGCTTGTAAACTGAACTCTCTGTCTGTATTCAAATAGGATGTTATTGTGTAAAAGTTTTTGTTTAACTAAAGCATATTGGAAGTTATTTTAATATTGAGTTTAAATAAGTGGAAGGAAGATTAGGATGTGAAACTGCTTAGAAAATTAAAGCTGTGTGCCGGACTCAGACTCGAACTGATGACCTTCGGTTTTGAGGGCAAGTAAGCTACCAAATGTCATCTTTCAATGTCCTTTTTCCTAATCGTCTACGTAGTCTTGGTTTTGTTTCACCACCTCCAACAGCTCTTTCTGTTGCCCTAACTCTTTCTTTGTCTCACAGTGAAACGACCAACACACGCTATTAGTCATCAAAAGCCTTTTTAGATAAATGTCAGGGTTCTGTACATGACCTGGTAAAAATGGAGCACTTCCTTTTCCGTTCGTAAGTCTTCCAGTCTGTCCGACTGTTAAAAACCATTTTTCTCATCATCTGGTAGATGTATCATGTTGAAATTTATGTTACATGCTAAGGTCAATGGTTCATTGGCGGTGTACAGAACTGAATTTCTAAGTCAATACAGTCAAAATATATGTCCATTTATCCCACATATTTTGATACTCGCTAACTCTTTCATCAAAACCTGTAGTGTACTTTCCCATAACGTAGATACATGACATTTGGCCACCAGCAAAGTAGAAATATGAAAGAAGGGAATAAATCCGAAAAGTGTTAATCTGTAATTATATTACCCAAAAGATTTTTTTTTTTTCATTTATTGTCCCACTGTCAGTCTGCCCGTCTGTTAAGACTCCTTTTTTTCAAGCACGGCAAGACATAGTAGTTGAAATTTGTGTCACATACAGTAATCGTTGTCCCCTGGCCTTGTAACAAGCGTAATCTTGTAAGTCAGTGCAATTAAAAGAAACGGCCATTTATGTCACATGTTTTGATACTCGCCAACTTACTGATCAGAACCTATACGATACTTTCCGATGGCCTAGAATCATGAAATTTGACAAGAAGAAATGCTTCACAGCACAATAAAGAGGAAATATCCGAAAATGTTAATTTGTATTTATATTAGAGAGCAATTTTTTTTGTCGTTTCTTATCTGTCTCTCTGTCCGTTCGTCTTTTAATTCACCTAATTCTCAAGAATTCTCAAGGCAGACGTTTAAAGTTTAGGGTTCTTTGGTGTTGTAACAGAGTTAGGCTTCAAAGTGAATGCAGTCAACAGACACGGCCATTTACGTCACATTTTTTGACACTACCAAACTAATTCGTTATAATCATCTATGGTGTAATTCCCGCTTCACAGTAAAAGTATAGAAAGAAATCAGAAAATTGTTAATTTTCAGTAATGTCACATGAAAACATATTTCCTTTATCGTTAGTTATCCGACTTAAGAAAAAAAGACGTTCTCAATAGTGCTGCAAGTTCTGTGAGTGTTACCTTGCCAATATCTGTATCGACAACAGCAAAGAAATCAAGAATCTCAATTAGCGGAATGGATTAAACGTCTGTATACATAATTGTATACGGAAACCTCAGACCGCGAGTCCTATACGCAGCTGGACAATCAAAAAGTATATCGCTAAATATGTTTGTTGATATTACCCCACTATATTTCAAACACTTTAATGTCCTGGCTGCATAGAAAAATCGCGAAGATAGTCGTAATAGCTTGTTGTCTGGGACTGCCTGCCTCAATACTATTTTTTTTCTGTTCTTTCTCATATTAACATTTGTATGTACTTCTTATCCACTGTGGGTTCATAAAACACTGCAACTATTGAAACTGAAAGTAATTTATAAAGAATTAGCTGCTATCATTTGCTTCTACAGCCATTTATTTTTCCATGATGGCTGGCACGGCATCTTAAGATGTTCACATTTATTTATGTGTCGTTATCCTGGAACTTCACTAACGGCTTTGCAGAAATTTGCAACAGACGTTTCTAAGGCAGCTGTTGTAAAACTTCTCGAGTAAGGAAATAATGTTCGCGACGAGTACACCCTAAATAAATGTAAAATTCGAATAATGTGGTGAGTGAAAAATGAGTGTACTCTCAAAAAGGCGTTCTTGTCTTATAATTTGTTGTCGTGGAGTGTCACGAATGGGGTGCCACTCATTTCGGTGCGTAGCCCTATAGGCATTAACGTCACGAACGTTATAGTTTTGACTTTATGTGCTAGGAGAGGTGCTGTTGCTTCATTGACAAGCGGGCACATGAGCTTAATAGCTATGTGAATAAGGCCCACAAGTCACCAAATATTGCGTATAACCGATATAATCTATATGACCATTTCAAAATACACCATAAATTTTGCTGTAGAGGAGGAGTAAGAGAATATGAAAATCGTTAATTACAACGAGGGAAGTTTTCTAGAAATAATTGGGAATCTTCACGGTTTCTGACATTTGTCTATACCTTAAGCGTCACGTTCTACTCGTAATTTTGTATTTGTTCTATGGCTGTCAGTACAAAACAGTTTTATTTATGTCGCAGTGTGTTTGCTGACTTAGTAATATGTTTTTCTCTTCCTTGCAAAATATATGTGGTCTCTATATATGTGGTGTCTTTTCATTCTGACAAACACACACACACACACACACACACACACACACATATATATATATATATATATATATATATATATATGTGTGTGTGTGTGTGTGTGTGTGTGTGTGTGTGTGTGTGGAGGTCAATGCAACAAGCTGGCAAATTGGGTCGCATGTCTGCAGCGTGCCGAAATGGCACGACCGTTTAAAGCGACCGCTGGCGTTAAGCGGGAGATGCAGGCTCTAGGCCCAGTCTGGCACAAATTTTCGCTTTTTAACATTGATTCATTCAAATCTTGGAGTAATAGGTTGTCTGTGATTGTATCTGAAAAGGTAGGAGCTTTAAATACGTAAATATTCTGCACGGACGAGAGGTAAAATTAGGGTCAAAGCTTTGATTATGCTAAAGTGTTCAGAAGTTGACTGTTTGATTGCTTGACAGTGAACAGCGTGTATGTGAAGTAGCAGTCGTACAAAAGTTTCGTTTCGAGAATGTGTTCTGGAGCGGAGGTCGGAATATACTTGAGTACGTCTAGTAGTAAACTAATCACTCATAACGTATGTCATACCTGTGAAGTACAAACAGTGAACTGCATGATGCGCCAATTACAGCGCAAGCAGTAAACGTTACACATCCTGTGCGAAGCAGTTTCACTCATAGTCGACGATTGCTGCTAGTTTCACAATAATAATAATAAATAACTCATTACTCAGGATACTGGCGTACGGGAAGAAGATGCAGGAATCCTGCAGCGTCGTAGTGGAAGTTCTTTTCCGTTGGTTTTCTCCGACCTCTTACGAAGTGGCAATTGTGTATTTTCGTCAAGTGGATGACTGTGACAAGTCCTTGACAGAGTAGCGTTGGGCTGGCTCTGAGCACTATGGGACTTAACATCTGAGGTCATCAGTCCCCTAGAACTTAGAACTACTTAAACCTAACTAACGTAAGGAAATCACACACATCCATGCCCGAGGCAGGAATTGAACCTGCGACCGTAGCGATCGCGCGGTTGCAGACTGAAGCGCATAAAACCGCTCGGCCACACCGGCCGGTTGTTGGGATTGTTAGGGCGTTCTGAGGCCTCTGAAAGACTAATATAGTCTTCCATTGATATGTTTTGTGATCAATGGAGTCAACTCACAGACCAACACAATATAAAACGAGCATTTATGAACTGACTATAAAGTAAATATCCGCCGCTGGATTAATTCATCATCGAAATACTGTTATTGTCATGTAATCGTTCCTAGTAAACGTTATATTTTGCCCACTATCTAAACTGTTCTGTTTTTAAAAGAGATTTTGTTTTGTTTCGTGAGCAAAAAATCAATTGTATTCAAATTCTCGTTAAAACGTAAAGATATACATTTTACTAAAAACGGTTTTATCATTGGAAACAGTTACAGAAAAACAACGCTAAGCGTTTTTGTATTTCTGTTAAATAAATAAAGAATTTAAGGAACGAGTAATAAATTAAAAACTTAACAGCTCATTCATGGTTCATAATAAAAACAGATATTAAAGAAAAATAGACTTCTTCAACCTTAGTTGACACCATTTAGCACTGACTATTCGTAATACCCAAAAAGTGATACAGTTCTCAGTTACTAAGTGATTTTCGACACATATTCCAAAAATCCTTAGATTCAGTAGGAGAATACTGGTGAATATTTTGTATTATTCAAAACCTCCTTACTTCTCGAGAATACCAGCAAACGGTGGGCGGTCAAAGTTTTCTTTTATTTACCTATTTTTTTCCTGTTTTGATTCTATATATTTTGGCTGAGAAGGACGGGAAGGAAGAGAATGCGCACTCTGTGTGCATTCTGGGGGGAGTTATTCCGGATATGGAAAGGGTGCTTGCCGGCCAGTGTGGCCGAGTGGTTCTAGGCCCTTCAGTCTGGAACCGCGGCACTGCTACGATCGCAGGTTCGAATCCTGCTTCGGGCATGGATGTGTGTGATGTCCTTAGGTTGGTTAGGTTTAAGTAGTTCTAAGTTCTAACGGGCTGATGACCTAAGATGTTAAGTCCCATAGTGCTCAGAGCCATTTGAACCATGTTTTGAAGCTCGCAAAAATATGCAACAAACGAACGGTGTACTCGCCTTATTAGTAGCGGGAAATCGAAGTGCTCTCTCTCTCTGACGGTCTAACCAACACTGAGCTGTTCTAACCTAACAAACAAAAGTCTGTACGATACGAGGGTCGATACAACAGTCGATAGCAACAGCGGTACCGTGTACTACACTGTTATCCAAATAAATGGTTGTGACTAGTAAACGCTCAAACACGCAAGAACTTACAAAAATAGACTAGTAACTACCCAGATAACTGAAAATAAGTCGCTCCTGTTTGAAGCTCGTAAAAATATGTAACAAGCGAACGATGTACTCAAGTTATTAGTTGCAGGAACTAGCGGTGCGCTTTCTCTAATGGTCTAACCAAGTCAGTCATGACTGCTTCAAGAAGACAACTACAGCAGCAAACAATTATCACGTCTTTTCTACATCATTCCAAAAGCTGCCAACGCGTGGTAACAAAATACGTTATTTATACAGATAACTATTCTTCAATGTTCCCATTCTGAAGTATGTTTCTTGAATCTTGTGTTCGTCTTTGACTGAACGTTAGAGTAACAGCTGTTGTCATGTTTCCTACCAACTTTACATATCTTAATGTCCCAAATTTTTATGTCACTTCTTGTTTATAATATTTTTTTCGGTAAATGTTAATGTCGTGTGACTAGGGCCTCCCGTCGGGTAGACTATTCGCCGGGTGCAAGTCTTTCGATTTGACGCCACTTCGGCGACTTGCGCGTCGATGGCGATGAAATGATGGTCATTAGAGCAGCACAACACCCAGCCCCTAAGCGGAGAAAATCTCCGACCCAGCTGGGAATTGAACCCGAGCCCTTAGGATTGACATTCTGTCACGCTGACCACTCAGCTACCGGGGACAGACGTTTTTTGGGGTAGTGTCTTGTGACTGGTTTGTTGTGGTCCTCACGACTACCCCACCTGTGGTAAGCTATCCGCCTCAGAGAAGCAGCTGCACCCTACGCTCGCAGTTATTTCTTTGATGTATTCCAGCCTCTGTATTCCTCTACAGGTTTGATCCTCTAAAGCTCCCTGTAGTACCATGGAAATTATTCCCTGATGTATTAACAGATATCCTGTCATCCTCTCCGTTTTTCTTGTCGGTGTCCTCCTCATACTCCTTTTCTCACCAATTAGAGGGAGAACGTCCTCATTCCTTACCTTATCAGTCCACCCAATTTTCAACTTTTGTTTGTAGCACCCCATCTCAGATGCCTCGGTCCCCTTCTGATCCGGTTTCTCCTCTGTACTCGACCAACTACCGTACGCTGCTGTTTTCCAAACGTACAGTCTCAGGCATTTCTTAAGATCTGCAGATCTGCAATCTTGTGATAACTTCACATGTGGCACATTCTTTTTGCTGTGTGTGTGTGTGTGTGTGTGTGTGTGTGTGTGTGTGTGTGTGTGTGGTGCTTTGCACAGTATGCTGATGTACAAATTACATAAGTGCTGGATATATTTTGGAACATTCGAAAAACACAATCCTGCAACTTCGCAACAAAACCGCGCGGAATTTTCGACGGCAACAACACACCAAAAATACTTCGCCACAGTGGAATAATAAAAATCGAAAACGGAAGATAATGTAAAGTGTGTCTTGAAAATCATGCGAACAGCCGTCTGATGTTGAACTTGCCAGTTAGAAACCGATAACGGCGCTATTTACCTAAATAAATAGCAGTATTAATAGTGGCTGGTTGCTGTTATCTTCTTTGTGAGAATTTTCCTTAGCATCACTTTCTTTTAAGAGGCACTTCACACAAACATCTGCTAAGCTCAAAATCAGAAACAACATTATCCATAATCTCTGTTCCTTTCGTTGGAGATCGTCAGCAGACACTCTCCAGGTATCAGCACACAGATTGGTACAGTCAGCAGCCCAATACTGTGCGCCTGTCTGGCTTAACAGTCCACACGTAAAAAAAGATAGACGTACAACTTAATTAGGCCGTGCGCATTGTTAATGGCTCGATACGATCTGCTCCCACCTATTGGTTACCAATCTTGACCCACATTCCACCTCCTGATATCAGACGGAAGAGCACGCTGCTGCATGGATACCAGGAAACTGTTAATAACGCCGACCTTCCAATACTAGGTGACGTATTGTCTGAGGAGCGAAAAGATTAAGCTGAAGATATTTCATTCTCACCACATCTAGGGCTCTCAAGGAAATTGAATTAAACACCACCGATGAAGGGAAACTCTTCTGGCAATAAAACTGTTCTCTACAATGCCTGAAGCTGCTTTGCCTGCCTGAAGAAACCCTCTAAATTCGACCTGCATCAGCCAATTTGGACTACCTCGAAAAGCATCCGAATGGGCCGTGGACGATGTGCAGACACTCTAGACAAGTGGGGGAAATCTTCATCACCATCATGTGACTGTGGTGCGGACAGTTGTTGGTTTTGTATCGACGTGTCCCGCACGAGCCTACAAGGGTCCTTTCGAGTATTTCCTGAGAGTGATGTTATAAAACACCTTTATATCCATATATAGCTGTTTCATTTATGTTCTTTTACGCTAGAGAACTATGCTTGTTTGCTGAAGTGCAGAAGTTTTGTAATCTTTGTATATGTATTGCCGTACCACAAATAAGTAAATTTAAAAATGTTCTATCTAATAACTGTAAAGACCAATGATCGTAAAGCAGTAATTGTTCACATATGTAGCTTCTTTGTATGCTCAATGTAGAGAAACCGAAAAAAAGGCACATTTGCTATCGGAAAGCCACAATACTGAGAATTCTACTGTAGCTCAACGCACGTTTCGTCTAACGTCAACAGCCTATGGAAAACGTCACTGTAGCTACACCCATCCGTGTGAGGGAATTGTAAGCCACCAGCAGCACCAAATCAGTATACCATCACACGAAATGGAGCTCTGTAGTCTGTCACTTCACTCGATGAAATCATATCGTGAGGTCCACTGCTGGGCTGTTACACCTGTCTTTCACAAAAGCGTCATTACAGAGGTAAAACACAACGATCACTGAAAAAAAGAAAGATAGGATCCAGGCGCTTATCGTATGCTTTTGGTTGGTGAATATAGGTAGTGTCTCACATCGCTAACGAGTAGCATACACGAATAGGCAACATTCAACGACACTAACAGCCCGTTTACACACATCTAAAAGAGTTACTATGAGATCTTGCCCAGCCCTCAGATGTGTCATTATATTGCAATTCTTGAACCCAATTGTGGTTATTATGTAATAAATGTCACACTGTTTGCATGCTTCTTCAAAGCCTTGTAATTTGGTTAAATATCATGGTGTTGGCCAAGATTTGGAATTTCATTGTCGTGAGGGTGTTATGTTTTCAAAATATACAATGTACTTCTTTAATTATCGTTACGACATTTGAGGATAAATCTCTGTTTTATAGTGATTACATGCTACGTTGAACATTATATTAAGTAGGGTTGTCAGACGAATGCTTGCAGCCAGAACAATACAGATTTTTCCCGTTTCCTTTCGGGTACGTAGCAAACCTTTAACCATACGCCAAATGTTCGTATTGTTCTACGAAGCAGATAAGTGTTTTTCACGCAAGGCGCGCATGTGATGGTAGCTGAGACGGATGTGACGTCAGAGGCAGAGCTGCAAGAAGACACTTGGTTTCGTTCGTTATGGGAGCAGATTCAACACCTTATCACAAGCCATCTTGTATTTTGCGTTTTAGAACTGACTTCTTTGTAGAAATTTTTTTTCAATATGTGTAGCAGTAGTAGCGGAGTATAAGACTGCAAATGTATCCTTCAGTTTTGTAGAAACGATTTCCAGAATTAAGGCCATTCCAGGAGATACGTATAAAGTAAATCGTACATTACGTGTTCGAAAACTATGGACAGATTTTTCATTTCACAGCCGCTTCACCTCGGTACGAACCATGCTGATGAGAAGTCTCTAGGAGGTGGACTCTGCTGAAACAGACATGCTAATTTTCACAAGCTATAATTTTCAAGGTAATAGTAGAGCTATTTAGGAAATAATCAAAAGGCGCTATTGATAGTGCTTTTTCAGATAACTGCGTCTGAGCTTACATTCGCTTTTCACACAGCTAAACATCTTAGCTGTGCCAGAAATGAGTGCAGCGTGAAAGTATAGTCTCAGCTATTCACACACACGACAGTAAAAAATTAAATCTTCTGTGATAAAACAAAATGTGGGGCATTGATTACTGGTGTTTTTGGGCCAATAGCGTCAATAATTTAACAAAAAACTTAGAGGATAATAAGTCTTTTGGTGTAGGATCTGACACTTCCAACATAAGTAATCAAAAATGTTATCCTATTTGTGTAAGGTACTTTGATACGCAAGCAGTTATGTTCGAGAGAGTTCTAGATTTCTCTGATGAGTCTGGTAAATCTGTTGTGTCAGAACAGATCTTAAAAATGATCCCATAACAAGAGTTCAACTCGCCCTAGGTCTTACGTTTTACTGTGGAAAACACAAATGCAAATAAGAGAAGAAAAAGTATTACGTTCACTTAAAAATGGAAAATCGTTTGTAGTGATATTTAATTACAGTCCACACACAGTCCATAATTCAGTAAATCTTGTATGAATGTTGATTTCAATTTGTTGATATAGAATACAGTGCTTTGTTGATACATGTACCTTCAAGGTGGTTAAGTCTAACGCCTGCCACAGAACAACTGTTGAAATATCTTCCTGCAGTTATATCACACTTTTTTAGTGGAGGTGTTTGACCCAACTTCATTAAAAAGAACTGTGTCTTGTTCAGAAAAACAACAATTTATTTTGGTGAAATTATATCCTCACTTTTTGCTGCATTTAACTGACTTGTTTTCCAATGGTGTACCAACCTTAGGAAACAAATGACCGACGATTTGTAAGCTATACCATGCGATGGAGAAAAAAATGGCATACGTTAATTACCTGCTTTTTCCTTTATGATTGAGTTTCAACAGTTGCTGGGTAAATTGAAGGGCCTAATATCAGGTGAAAGACAAACACAACTATAAGAATACGAACGTATCTACATGTAGTGTGCCTGAAATATTTGATTAAATGTTCAAATTTTTATCACAATAACATTTCGTCCTAAATAAATTGTATATCAAAATAAAAAAAATACGTGAGTTACAAAATATTTTGAAATTAGTCAAATCACTTCATACTGTGGGTTTACCTAGTGCAGATTATATGTATTCAGAGATCGTTATAATTTGTGAATTATTTTATGGGAAGGGACATAAACACTTGAAAGCAGAGGTAGCCACAATGTCAGTACCTCAGAGATGGGTCTACACTCTACATTTGATTGGTGCATCAAAATATGCAGAATTTTAATTCCACAGAGAGAGGTTTCTCCATTGTAAACATTAAATGAAGTGATGAGTGAAACAGATATTCAGCTGATCTAATGAAAATGCAATTTACACTTACGTCAGATATGATGAAAATTACACTGATTTTTATAAGACTGTGATGAAAATTGCACGCTCAGCTGGGAAGCACCATTCTTGATTTTATTGAGTGTATAACAAAGAAAATGTTCAAGAAATATGAGTTAGAAAAGTGAGTGGCCCTATTTTTCCTCACTGAAATCTGGCAACCATACTTTTAAGGCCCTAAGATAGTTTCCTTAGTAGTGATTGTAAACATGAAGTTATTCGATTCTTCCCTGTGAACCAGATTTTTCATTCATTAATTTATTCGACTCTGGTCTGTGGACCATTCATTGTACAGGATGTAGTGGGTATAAATGCAGATAGTTTTATTGATGACTGAGGATGGTGTACTGAACAACACCACATCAGTATTTACGACATTTGCCAACTAATATCTGTAGGTATTAGAAGCGGTATGTTTTTAGGTTGGGTAGTACCTCCAAGAACTTGTCGCAAGAGCAAGGCATTAATGATTATTTTCTCCTCAACAGCAGGTCAGGTACTGAAGACTGAACTTGTGGATGCAAAAACGTTAGTCTGCACTGACAGGTGTAGTCCACTTAGTGGTGCAGTTACAGCCATGCAGTAAAGTCGGGTTGTAAAGTATGTTACGTGTTTATCTGAAGACTGATTGACACAGGGAAAGAAACAAGCAACACACTGGTCTGTGGTCCACCCCGATAGCTGAATGGACGCGATAGAATGTCAGTCCTAAGGGCCAGGGTTCGATTCCCGGCTGGGACGGAGATTTTATCCACTCAGGGACTGGGTGTGATGTTTTCCCTAATCATCATTTCATCCCCATAGACGCGCAGGTCACCGAAGTGGCGTCAAATCGAAAGACTTGCACCCAGCGAACGGTCTACCCAACGGGAGGTCCTAGTCACACGACATTTACATTTATATGCCGGCACGGTAGCTCAGCGTGTACAGTCAGAGGGTTTTGCTACGCTGTGTGATGAAAAACTGAGTGAACGGATTAACGGACAACCTGAACGGGTGTCATCGGACGTCCGCCACGAACAAATTCAACGAACAGTATAGAACAAAATGAGATTTAAAAAAAGGTCAGCGTGACGGACTGCCGTCCTGAGGGGCCGGGGTGCGATTATCAGCTGGGTCGGGAGATTTCTCCGTTCAGGGACTAGGTGTTGTGTTGTCTTCATCATTATTCCATCCCCATCCGGCTCGCAGGTCGCTCAATGTGGCGTCGAATGTAATAAGACCTGCACCAAGGCGGCCGGACCTGCCCCATCAGTGACCTCCCGGCCAATGACACCAAACGCTCATTTCCATTTCCCACCAGTCTGCGCACATATTAAGGTACCTCATACGCAAATATCTGCCCTCATACCTGTTACACCCCATACGGTGCATCCCATTTAATGATTCAAGAGGCAGAATCTAAGATTCCAACAACAAATCTTATGTGATAAGTAACTGTTATTTTGGCAACTGAGATATCTAAAGAAGCCTGGCTTTGTGACGTACTTTGGGCGATATTTTTAATGAACTGGAAGATGTACAGACATAATAGTCAACAACATTTACACACAAACTTTCTGCGAAAGTATTTTCGAAAAAATTGTAGGCAGTTTCTCGAATACGAATTGTGTGGTAACAGCACACTGAACAGTTGCATCTCGTTTATGTGCACATTAGATAAGAGCACAATTTATTGTCTGGTCTGTACGGGAAGAATAGTGATCTAGGCGTTTTGGTTGATTTTTTTTTAATATTATGAAAAAAACTTAACTACATTTCAGATCAAACTGTGCAGTATCTCTGAGTGAGTGACTACTACTATCAAAAGTAAGTTCGTGAATCATGCGTTTGTTATTTTAACTGTGCAGTTGTACAAGTATTATAACATACGTGACACTCGTACCAATAAGAGCAACAAATAAACGTAGATCTAACTCAAAGAAGCCAGCAGCGGTAAAGCGCAGATTCTCCACCGCCAATTGGAGAGAAGGCGACGTCACTCTGGGTGGAAGCAGGAACTGAATCTTGTCCAGCACCAGGCCAACTCTGACTGCTCTCTCCGCTGCAGAAGTGCACGCCCAGCACAGAGCCAGCGGGCAGCTGGCTTCAACCACAGACAGAGCACCGAACGTAGTGGCCATGGCACGTAATCCGAACGAGAGGCGTGGCCAGTGCTTCACCATCAGCACGGTGCTGTAACTGGTGCAGACGAGCTGCAGCAGGCGGTTGAGCATGGAGAGTGACAGCACAAGTGGTGTCCGCAGAGGCGGGCGACGCGGTGCAGGGCCAGCCTGGCGCGCTGCAGGCGCCGTATTTCACCCTCCGCCACCCACCGCCGCCCTCCGGAGGTCGCCGCCTCCTCCAGCTCCGCCTCGCTGTCCAGCGGCGGCCGCACACTCCTCAGCAGCTGCCTCTGGATGGCGCCCATCCGGTCGCTCACAACTACCACGATGCCAAAGAACTGTACCTGCCAGACTAAGTTATAGAGTGCAAAAAACATGACAATGCTTTCTTTCCACTTCCCTTCCAAACTGGCAGCTGCAGTATATAAACAAAAACCAACAAAGAGTCCTAATAATACTGCAACAAAAATAAAACCCACCCTCCGTGTTTTGGTGAAAACCTTGCTGTAGCTATACTGGCACTGAAAAAGCAATTGGTCTACTGTTCCCAGCAGACTAATTATTTCCCAGAGGTGCTTGTTCCCAGTAGTGACACACGTGAACAGCATTATAGCTGACTCCATCCACAACAGCAGTAAAACTAATACTGCAGGGACCTTCAAAGTTGGTAAATGTTCTGGAAGTGGAGGGTTACAAGAGCCGCTGTAGCAACAGTATGAGCCCAGTGCCACAATACAAGCGAACCACGCTGCAGTTGTTACATACCACCCTCTCAGACGGATGTGTTTAAAATTTCTATCGTTTCTAATCGCTGAAGTGAAACTACACATCATGATGAGTATGTATAAAGGTTTCACTGCATCCAAGAAGGTAGGTTCAGTCATAACTGCTTTTGAAAATTTAGAGAGGTGTGATATGTGCAAACTCAAATGGAAACACACTTCTGATTTTATTAATATACATGCACCTCACAATGCATAAACTTGCTGTAAAGTTTCCTCTTGGTATGAAAAAATCATGCAGTAATTGTGTCACTATTTCATTATGCTTAAAGTTAAGAATTAGTGTAATATATATTCGATATAAAATCCTGATGATGGTGTTTCCACCTGCCCAGTTTCAGCCTAACTGAAGCAGTGCAGCAGTGCTCATTATACCTCAATCGTTATTCTGCTCATTAGTACTGTAACCGATGCGTGTCGTAACGATTAAATGTCCCTTAAATAAATTATCTTGGCTTTACGAGTGTCAAACCCACTAATTGACTTTCATTTCATTACTGCAAAAAACACAGACACTTCTTTATACTGAGCAGCTATTAACTGCTACTGTTGTAGTCTTCAGTCCGAAGACAGCTTTGGTGCAGCGTGCCACTCTATCCTGGGCGAGCTTCTTCATCTCCCAATAACTACAGCATCCTTCTGAATCTGCTAACAGTATTAATCTGTTGGTCTCCCTCCACACGCAGGCCTGATTGGCCATGCGGTTCTAGGCGCTGCTGTCTGGAACCGCTAGACAGCTACGGTCGCTGTTCGAATCCTGCCTCGGGCATGGATGTGTGTGATGTCCTTAGGTTAGTTAGGTTTATGTAGTTCTACGTTCTAGGGGACTGATGACCTCAGATGTTAAGGCACCCATTTTGCAGACACTTTGTGAAACTGGAGCACATCACGCACAATGTGGTGTGCTGACCCATGACTAACCAGTAAACATGCTGCAATGTCATTCAGTGTCACTCGGCGGTTTTCCTTCGCTATGACTTCAACTGCTGTAATGTTCTATGCAGTCACAACCCGTTGTACCTGACCTGGACGAAGAGCATCTTCCACTGAATTTACACTATTTGCGAACTTCCTACTTCGTAGACTTGCTGCTGTGACAAACATGCATCACTGTACTAAATATTCATTCGTCGATGAATTTTAATAGGTTTCACACCTTCAATACACGAAAACCGAAAACAGAACAGCTATCGATATGCTGGATCTATACCTTCCTCATGATAGGATACGCAGTAGCGACCACCAGATACTTGTACATATACTGCGAAGACTGTTGTGCAAATGCTGGGTCGGTTCCCCTCGGCAGAAAGGCGTCACTGTTTCTGGCCTCGACCTATTTGTTTGCTTTCTCTCTTTCTACATCTATCTCCAGACTTTGGGATTAAAATTACAGATGTATTTTCACATGGTTTGCCAGAATATTATACCATTTACGTGGTACATCTCGATATCAAGCACATAGCAGTATGCTACAGATCGCTCGCACAACGTAAGTCTGAAGATATAGACTGTAAATTATTCCTGTAGAAACGCGAAACTTTAGCGCGTTGGTTCGTGTTTTAACCAATTGAGTAACTAGAAACGTATCTCATCTTAGAAGACCTTTACGTGAAAATTCGAAAAAAATAGAGGAGTTAAATGTTTCCACTCATGAATACAGACGTCGGTGATGTGATTCCAAATCATCCCCGTAATATACAACATCAACTAAGGTGTTCTTCATGTCTAGAGAACAAGCAAGTGTGTCTTCCACTCGTCTTTCACCTGCTAGATGCGCATACCACAATCGATGCTCTCTCAACCAAATAAAGACGGGAAATGTGCAGAAGCAGTCAGCCAGACAATTTACATGGGAGCGAATAATGGTTCAGCGCAAACACACGGCCATATCGAATCTTCTCAAATTTCCACTAGGTCACGAAGACTGTCGAACACATACTATGTATTAGTTTGCTTTTCAGCTGTCTAGAGGACGACACGGTTAAATCAACTACATTCCTGCGTCTCCACAGGCATCTACATTCGGACAGGTCCTACTGTTAGCTGGAAACGTGAAACACTTCCCTCCACAGGCCACTTGCGCAGACAGAATCATCCTACGAAACCAGTAACATTTATATCTTATCACTGTGCTTACAATTAAATACCTTCCTTATGACTTTACACAGTCATTTCCTTTGCATACGTCAGAACACACACACATTCTTTCTAAGCCTGATACTCAAGGCTCACCCATCATTCATCCGCTATTACTACGTACAGGGTGGTCCACTGATAGTGACCGGGCCAAGTATCTCACGAAATAAGCATCAAATGAAAAAACTACAAAGAACTAAACTCATCTAGCTTGAAGGGGGAATCAAGATGGCGCTATGGTTGGCCCTGTAGATGGCGCTGCCATAGGTCAAACGGATATCAACTGCGTTTTTTAAATAGGAACCCCCCACTTTTTTTATTATATTTTCATGGAGTACGTAAAGAAATATGAATGTTTTAGTTGGACCACTATTGTCGCTTTGTGATAGATGGCGCTGTAATAGTCACAAACGTATAAGTACGTGGTAACACGTAACATTCCGTCAGTGCAGACGGCATTAGCTTCGTGATACATTACCTGTGTTTAGATGGACCTTTTACCAATTGCGGAAAAGGTCGATATAATGTTGATGTATGGCTATTGTGATCAAAATGCCCAACAGGCGTGTGCTATGTACGCTGCTCGGTATCCTGGACGACATGATCCAAGTGTCCGGACCGTTCGCCGGATAGTTACGTTATTTAAGGAAACAGGAAGTGTTCACCCACGTGTCAAACGTCAACCACGACCTGCAACAAATGATGATACCCAAGTAGGTGTTTTAGCTGCTGTCGCGGCAAATCCGCACATCAGTAGCAGACAAATTGCGCGAGAATCGAGAATCTCAAAAACGTCGGTGTTGAGAATGCTACATCAACATCGATTGCACCCGTACCATATCTCTATGCACCAGGAATTGCATGGCGACAACTTTGACTGTCGTGTCCAGTTCTGCCACTGGGCACAAGAGAAATTATTGGACGATGACAGATTTCTTGCTCGCGTTCTATTTAGCGACGAAGCATCATCCACCAACAGCGGTAACGTAAACCGTCTTAATACGTATTGTTCTACCGATGTTACTACAAGATGTTTCACTGCATGACAGAATGGCGATGTGCTTCGAACATGATGGACGTCTTGCACATAGCTCGCGTGCGGTTGAAGCGGTATTGAATAGCATATTTCATGACAGGTGGATTGGTCGTCGAAGCACCATACTATGGCCCGCACGTTCACCGTATCTGACGTCCCTGGATTTCGTTCTGTGTGGAAAGTTGAAAGATGTTTGCTATCGTGATCCACCGACAACGCCTGACAACATGCGTCAGCACATTGTCAATGCAGGTGCGAACATTACGGATGGCGAACTACTCGCTGTTGGGAGAAATGTCGTTACACGTACTGCCAAATGCGTTGAGGTTGACGGACATCATTTTGAGCATTTATTGCATTAATGTAGTATTTACAGGTAATCACGCAGTAACAGCATGAGTTCTCAGAAAGGATAAGTTCAGAAAGGTACATGTATCACAATGGAACAACCGAAATAAAATTTTCAGACGTACCTACGTTGTGTATTTTAATTTAAAAAACCTACCTTTTACTAGCTGTTCGTCTAAAATTGTCAGTCGTATGTTTGTGACTATTATAGCGCCATCTATCACAAAGCGAAAAAAGTGGTCCAACTAAAACATTCATATTTCTTTACGCACTACACGAATATGTAATAAAAAATGGGGGTCCCTATTTAAAAAAAAAAACGCAGTTGCTATCCGTTTGACCTATGGCAGCGCCATCTAGCGGCCCAACCATAGCGCCAACTTTTTTCCCCCTTCAAGCTAGACAAGTTTCGCTCTTTGTAGTTTTTTCGTTTGATGCCTATTTCGTGAGGTATTTGGCCCGGTAACGATCAATGGACAGCCCTGTATAATACTCCGCCAATATCTGTTCGTTGACGATTCGAAATAATACTGACCAAAAATCTGCGATGCGTGGATAACATAAAAACGACCTGTTTCTTGTTCTTCTTAATCGTCTGCTATTGCAACAGTTTTTATTCTTTTACTATACACCGAAAAGGGGCGCTAACCTTCTCACATGGGAGCATTTCGAGAAACCTTGTGCCGTGAATGGGCCAGTACTCGGCGAGGCCCATTCATTCATAAGACGCAGAATGTAGCGGTCTACTCCTGATCAGCTGCAGATTTAATCAGTAAGGGTGCTATAGGGCGGGTTTGTGAAACACAGTGCGAGGGGGTCCTTCAATCTCTAATTTTATCCTAAGACTGCGAGAATGCTCTGTGACTCCCATACGCATAGAGATAGATCGTAAATTATGCACTATGCACGAGGTGCTAGAAATAAATAGACCGCTGCCTGGTATACTTTGATGATGTATATTTTTGAGAGTTAACAATGGATGGACATACAGCACAGTGATCTATCTGCATTCGCAAAGACACTAGCAAAGTACAGAATGGGTGGTTTGGTGATGATACTGAAATTGGGAAACATGCTGTCTTTGGTCGGTGTTGAAATTACTGTAAAATTGCTAAAATTGTTCACATTATCAAATGTGGTGCTTTTTATTGCCGTACATTGACGGTGTCTTTTCCATCCCATCTGTCCACTGGTGTGCTGTTGGTTACCACATAATGATTGACTGACATCGTTTGTTTGAGATGGAAGAAGAGATTTGGGGAGGGGCAACACCTTCTGACAATGGCTAGCACCAAGACAGTGATCGCGTACCTGATTGCAATATGAGGAATCAGACGAAATGGAATGCAGAGGTATCAGCTATTGTGTCACTGTAACAGATAAGTCTCAGAGGTCGTCGATCACCTTTGAAACGCTCTACGACGCCGCCAAACACTTCCAGTTTATGTTGCAACTGTGTTTTATTTAAAATCATTCAGCGTGTGTGGGATGCTATGATTGCAGCTGTAAAAACATGCCATCTAGTTTTCTACGAGAAGTAGAGAATCAGAAAGTGTTAATGACAGGTTAAAACCTGACACAGACCTCGCAGTCATGGCGGGAAAATAAAATGTATGGCAGTGTTTAAAGTGTATTACAGTAGAAAAAAAGCAATGTTTCAAACAATAACACAGAGTCACAGGGAACATCTCTTTCCACTTACAGTCTGTGGAATACGGTCATCCACTTACAGTAAAGGTGACGAAACTTTAAAGTGGTCTGTCTAGTGGGTCAATACCTGTATATTTAATAGGATCGCCACATGTGTCTGGTGTCACCACACGTACGGTATTTGTTTTCTATGTATGGGAGGAGAAAGATGCGGTAAAAATCTTAGAGACTGCTCTGTTGGATGAAGTTAGTGGAGCTTTCGTAGTTCGTAATTTTTCTCTGTAGGATGGAACAGAGTAATGGTGATAGCATGGTGGAGGAATAGAGGTTAAAGGGCCATAGGGACTCGAAACTGCTTCAGACTGCAGTATCTGTATGTAGTTTGAAGAAGCATCACAATGCAGTAGCAAAATCCTCGTATTTCTCCCACTCACCCTACTATCTTTTATACTACCTCGTGTTGTAGGAGTGGGCTTCGTTTAGCGCTGACCTTACATACTGTGCACAGTTGGGGAAGCAACGATAAAATTTTCTGTTTCCATCAAATGGTCAAAACACAGTCCTGTCACACTAACTCAGCTTAGCCTGTTTCTACACAGGTTGCTGAAGATGGTAGATATAACTTTCTCCGACCTCTACTCAGTTCTGAATTAAATTGGAAAGTTGCAGGGATGGTAGCACAGAGTCTGAGGAACAGCCCCAAGACGCATAGGGACTACCTAAAACCAAGTTATAATTTTACTGCAGCAGATAGGTTCGAGAAAGGTGACTCGGTTCGAGATATGAAATATGATTCACTAGTGGCTGTAATTACTTAAGGACTTCTCCATAGGATACAACACAAGTATGTGGTTGAATGGAAAGACTTGATTCAAGATTCCAGACAGTGTTTCTATAGGATAGCGCAACACTAGAGATCTTAAAAGCCCTCAATCAGCGCACCATCTACTGTTTGTGATCCTTCTCAATCAACATTCGGCTATAACTTAGTGGATATATCGCAGAACCTCTGACACGACATCAAAACAGAATGCATTAGGAATACTGGAGAAATATCCAGTATCGGGATGAGGAGTTGAAAATACCTGTTTCGTACCACGTTTCTTAGCGAAACTACTTTCTAAATTCGGTGATTTTACCACAAGGTTGCATCGTCGGTGACATGTTACCGCACTGTAGGTCCGCTAATATACACCTTCGGCGATCACTATCTACATTCAGTGTCGTGTAATTTGTCTGGAAAAAGCAACTCATTCGGAGGTAATGCCATTCATCAATTTATAAAACCGGTGTTGCTTTTAACACGGATACTTGTGTGCATCTGTAGAACCAAGACCGCTTGTGGCAGTAACATACAGTAGTTGTTGCCATCGTGTTTTTTAACATCTGGCGGTTTGTAAGACGATTACGTCTCTCTTTCTAAGACAAAGTGGTACCACTCGCAAAAAAACTTATGAGGCTTGTCCACCCATCGCTCATTTTCGGTAAGTATTATTTCGTATCGCCAGCAAACAGTTATTGGCGGAGTATTACACTTAGTAGTAGGGGATGCATGGTAGGATCGCCTTGAGTTACAAAGTATGTATGTATGTTCCGACATGTGCAAAGAAAATGACTGTGTCCAGTTTTAAGGAACGTATGGATTTGACGTGGAATACTGTGATAGTGAAGGGTAAAGTATGACAGGTAATAAGAATGGTACAGATATTTCTGTTTCCAAGGCCTCAGCCGTCAGCAGGGTATATTTATGATACTTCGCTCGTTGTCGAATGTCGTCCAATTGATACCGCAATCATAACATTTATATGGAGGAACAGTGATAAAATACATATGTCGTCGGTGTCCAAGGATGATTCTCTCTGCACCGGTGGCTTGTGACAGGGAATGATTTACCTTTCACGCTAACGGTAGGAGCTATCCAAATGGAGAGGCCTTTTGGGGTGCAGAAATGCAGCTGACTTAACCATGTCGTTTTCTAGACAGCCGAATAGCGAACTGACACTTGTGTTGGATAGTCCTCGTGATCCAGTGGACATTTGAGAAGATTCAATATGGATGTGTGTTTACACTGGACCATTATTCCTTCCCTCGTAAATTGTTTGGCAGACTGTTTCTGAACATTTTCTGTCTTTATTTGGTTGAGAGAACATCGATTGTGGTGTGCACATCTAGCAAGTGATAGACGGGTAGAAGACACATTTTCTGGTTCTCTAGATATGAGAAACACCTTAGTTGACTTCGTAAATTATAGGGATGAATTTGAAACTGTTACATCACCTACATCAATATTCATGAGTGAAAACATCAATTACCTCTATTTTTTCGAGTTTTCACGTAAATGTCTTCACAGACTTGGTAAGTTTCTAGTTACTCAATGTTTTACAGCATGCTCCACGTCACTAAAGTTTCGCGTTTCTAGAGAAATAATGTCCAGTCTATATCTTCGGAATTACATTGTGTGAGCGATCGGTAGCATACTGCTATGTGCTTGATAACGAGAAATATCACGTAAATCGTATAATATTCTGTCAAACCATGTAAAAATAAATGTGTTCTTGTAATCCCATAGTCAGGTGATGGGTGTTGAAAGCAAGCAAGCAAGCAAATAGCTTGGGGCCAGAAACAGTGACGCATTTGCGCCGAGGGGAACCGACCCAGCCTTTGTACAACAGTCTTCGCAGTATATGTACAAGTGTCTGGTGGTCGCTACTACGTATCCTATCATGAGGAAGGTATAGATCCAGCACATCGATAGCCATAATGGGAATGAAAGTTTGTTTTTTTACTTGGAAAATTATGTGTGCAATAGATACTGAGATTCGTTCCATATCCATGATCGTTAATAGTTGACTTATCCAGTACATTGCTCTGTGTCAGACTGCAGCAGCAATCCTAATACTTAATCGTAGTTACACTGATAAATATGTGTATGGGCCACAATATTCTTGTGAGTCTGGAGACGGCCATAGAAAGCACAGTGGCAAGCAAGCAGGTCGGGTGAACTATTTCCCAGTTTGTGTTGAGCTGCTTTTGGGACCGCGTGTGTCGTGTATATACTCTGCGGAAATTTGAGAAGATTTGTTTCGACGAGTGTTTGCGCTGGGAGTATTGACATTGTTTGAATTCCTACCACTTAGGTCCTCATGGGATGGCCACTCGTCCATGGCCTAGTGACGTCATTATGGCTGACATACGCTTCTGTGGATATGGTGTGGGTCCGTGTTTACGGTGATACTTTCCTGTGTCGGTGCTCCATTGCGGCATGGTGAGTACATGGGTGTAGACCACTTTTACACGGTTTAATTTTCAGTGTAATATGGCTATCTGTAGAAAATATTTTTTCGCCGTTGATCGTTTCGTCTGCAGAAAAGAAAAACGCGGTGCTCCCACACTGGCGGCAGCAGCAATTTGACAGGTAAATTCAGTAAGAGATAGGCCGACCCATTAGAAACATCAAGAAGTATGCATTCGGTGTTATTTGGGCTATTTTCGAGAACAGGTTCAGTTAGGACAATAATTTCCATACAGGTGCGCTGAGACATCACGAAAGCTCCTACAAAAGCGACGGTTAACTATTTCTGCAGCACTTTCCTATTTCCGAGACGTAGACCTGACTCTTATTTACATACACATGTGACGGCAGTATAACATTGAGAACATTTCAGCTGCACCTGCGAGTGTGAGCTGCTATGCAAATATCTCACTGAGGGTGATTCCCAATAATAGCATCTCTCTCAGCACTGAAAAAGCAGCTCTGTTTCATCGCACCAGTAACGGTGCCTAGGTGAACACGTATTTTGACAGGTATTTCTCAGGTGTCATGTATGAAAGGTCTGCGACCACCTCATCCTTGTAGGACCAAAACTGACACCTGCGTGTGGTTCGGCAGCTGATGGCCATGTCATCACTTTGCGTGGGCTGCCAGTGCACCCCGACACCTGGGAGTGTTTGCGGTAGCGTCCTGTGGGGTCCAGTGGACGGGGGGCTGGCGGCCGCAAGTGCTTTGTGATCGAAATATTTTTCACTGTGTACTTACATGTGATGTGTGTTTCATGACGGTATTCCTAGCGCTATCAGAATGCAAAACGAAATGCGGTCGATTTAGTTACTTTTCGTAAAGCCTCCATCTCTCCAAACTGCAGAGAATGACGAGCAAGACAAATCCAAGCCCCATAAACTGATTTTTTTATAAAAAAAACATTATAACCTTTAATTTCCCCTTTGGGAGATCCTTCGACTCCATCACATAGCCGCCAGTTTCAAGGTAGATGAGGGAGAGGGAGAGTGGATGGGGAGGGACGGGTGGGGATGGGGTAGCGATGTCAGTGATCGATTTCCTGAAAATTTCTTTAAATAAATAACCTACACTAAAATAACGCGCTGGTGCCGGCCTTGTCCCCCTACTCCTGTCTACTTGCTAGAGGAAGGAAGTGACTCATGTCAGGGACCAGACTCGGATTACCATTTCCGATGCAGTGCCCGCTTTATAGGCGAGAGCTGCATATTTCAGTTAACAAGAAATGAACTCTTGTCGCTACAGCTGCCGTCTGGTGTCTTGGCGCTATGCAGTGCTCTAAATGGTTTGGGTGACAATGTTGTCAATACTATGTCAGTGTCTTTGCATCTACAGGATGCAACATCCTTAAACACAAATTGTCCAAACTCACTGTATAAGCGCTGCATATCTGAAATGAAGCTCACACTTTGGCATATCATTGCGGAGAGTAAGGTTCTGAATTAGGATCGTCAGTACGGTGACGACTGAAGTGCATGACGCAAGCCTATCCTGCCAAAAACTGAAAGCCATGAGTGAGGGCAAATGAATGTGTATTCTGTATGGCTCCTTGCAGCCAGCGTTCAGCCACAGCAATAGAAGAGGAGCAGGAGGAAACAAAAAATTCGTCAACAGTTTGGAGGGGAGATACTGAGGGCCCTGCTGCTAATGCGATAATATTGATGGCAATTAAAAAGAGTGGGACACTCAGGACAGAGCCCTGAGTGACCCCTTTCTCTTATACAAGGGGTACGCTGTGGGACGCACTGACACGAAATACGAGAGTGCTGATCAGCGAGAATGTGGTGGCACCAAGTGGTATCATAGTCCTTAGCCGCTCTAGACGCTCTACAATTACGTCTGAATCGGCAGATATAGCTCCATGTGTGGAAGTTACAGATACACCTACAGGAGGCTGATAACCGTAAAGTCAGGAGGGCTTTTTCGAAACTCACAAAGGCAGGCTCATGTTCCAGTGGTGGAAATACAGCGTTCCCAACACTCCTGCTTCCATCGTTTGACGAGTAGGTGAACCTGGGCAAGGAGCCGTTTGAAGGCAATGAGGTTCTCCAGCCAGAGGTGGCGCATGACATTGGAGTGCCTTCCTACAGTCTATATTAGCCGCAACGATTTCCATCACCAAAGCACTAACATCCGCCAGCGGCAACACGAGGAACAAGGAATTGCCGATTCAGCTGAGGCAATAATAGTATCAGTGACGGTGTATATTACCTCATCAATGGTGGCATACAATGGTGAGTCAACAGTGTTAGTCGAGGTAAAAGTGTCCCTGTCTGCCTTTGGAAGAGCCCACCTGGGAAAGTGTTAAGATGATGGATGGCAGGATAGGGACTGGAAGAGTGGAAAGCGGTCTCTACCACACAAGTCGTCAATAACTCTCCAGTGCATAGATGGGAGTGGCCAGGACAGAAACCTAGGTTACACCTCACAAAGAATTATGGTTGTTAAAATCACACAGAAGGTGAAAAGGTGAGGGAGTGGTTAAATGAGTGCAGTTAATACATGGGGCGGTTTGTCGCCATCTGGAGGGAGGTAGATGTAAAAGATGGTCCTCACCCTCACAGCCACAGCTTCTAAAGGTGTATGAAGGAACACAGGTTCATAATAGACAGAGATAAAGACAAAGATACAAACTCCACCTTACAGTTTGTCACAGGCAAGATGGTTTTGTAGTACCTCCTATTGCCACAAATGGCAGGGGTCGGCATTGTGGGAAACTAGGTTTGATGAAGAACAATGCAAAAAGCAGGTGTAAAGCTTAAAAGGTGATGTAACTAAGCCAGGTGGGAGAAAAAACTGACGCAGTTTCTCTGGAGAGTGACGCTTTCTATCGTCAGGGAAGGCATGAAGTGATCCAGGAGGGAAATTACGTCTTGGCATCATCTGCCACCACCATTTAAGTGTTGGGATCCAGTACCATTGCATCCGAAGCGTCGGCGAGATTTAGGGCCTCAGGGGACGCAAGAAACTACATCTAATCCTCGGATGGAGAGCCATTGAGGTGTGGTGGTGGTGGTGTGGGGACCACTGGAGGCTCCCATTTCTTGGCGAACTTGTTCTTGGATGGTTTTCCCTATCGCTGCTCTGTAGGGGCTTGCTGAGAGGGCTTCCCAGAAGTGCCTTTAGGGACAGGGGAAGACTAAGTAGCCTTCCAACCAGAAGCCAGTGGCTCTTCCAGCCACTGGCTGGTGACCACTTGACCACAGGGGGGACCTAGGAGTTTACAGTCCCAAGAGCCAGAGGTGGCTGTTGCTTGTCCAGCTTGGGGGAAGGGACCAATGTCCCCAGCATTTAGGGATATATTGCTTCTGAAGTAGGTGCCTTGGGAGCAGTGGGAGAAGATGTGCCCCCTACCACAAATGGGGTGGACGTATTCGAGTGGCCTTGAGGACCCACTGTACATCACAGAAAGTGTGGAAGTACCATCACTTGAGAGACTATTGTCAACATAGCTGCAGCATATGTACATGTCAATGGAATGGGGTGTAAGTCAGCTGGCCGAGGGCTCACTGCCGCCGTTGGATAAGCAGCTGCAGCAGCAAGTCGTATACTCCTAGCTCACTCATTTGATACATAGTTTAATTCTTAATTTATTTGCGTGTTTTTGGTACTTGCATTGTTTAATTCATAAATTTCGGGCGTACTATAGTATTTGAGAGTTGTAGCATCGCGTTTTAGTACCCGAATAGTGTAAAATCGCGTAGTCTCCTTCCGCCGCCGAGCAGTGTGTCAGCAGTGCGCAAGTAGCAGCATTACTGCATTTACTAGGCAAACTTGTATTTTAATAACCGTTTAAATTTTGTGTCGATTTGTTTGCGCTCTATGTAGATTAGTTCAGACGTTCTTTGCACAACAGTTTTTAGCATGGATAGGGACTGCAACTGCTGTGTTCGGATGCAGGCTGAGTTGGCATCCCTTCGCTCCCAGCTTCAGGCAGTGTTGGCTTCGGTCACACAGCTTGAGGCTGTTGCCAATGGGCATCACTGTGGGGGTCCGGATGGGGGTTTGTCGGAGACGGCCAGCTCGTCCCACGCATCCCCCGATCGGACTACGACTGTGGTTGCCCGGGATACTGCCCGCATTGAGGCTGATCCCTCACCTGTGGTAGAGTGGGAGGTCGTCTCAAGGTGTGGCAGGGGGCGAAAGACATACCGAAGGGCCGAACGGAAGGCCTCTCCAGTTTGTCTGACGAACCAGTTTCAGGCTCTGTCTCGGGCTGATACTGATCTTCGGCCTGACATGGCTGCTTGTCCTGTTGCAGAGGTTGCCCCTCAGTCTGCAAGATCCGGGCGGTCGCGGAGGGTGGGCTTACTGGTAGTTGGGAGCTCCAACGTCAGGCGCGTAATGGGGCCCCTTAGGGATATGGCAGCAAGAGAGGGGAAGAAAACCAATGTGCACTCCGTGTGCATACCGGGGGGGAGCCGTTCCAGATGTGGAAAGGGTCCTTCCGGATGCCATGAAGGGTACAGGGTGCACCCATCTGCAGGTGGTCGCTCATGTCGGCACCAATGATGTCTGTCGCTATGGATCGGAGGAAATCCTCTCTGGCTTCCGGCGGCTATCTGATTTGGTGAAGACTGCCAGTCTCGCTAGTGGGATGAAAGCAGAGCTCACCATCTGCAGCATCGTCGACAGGACTGACTGCGGACCTTTGGTACAGAGCCGAGTGGAGGGTCTGAATCAGAGGCTGAGACAGTTCTGCGACCGTGTGGGCTGCAGATTCCTCGACTTGCGCCGTAGGGTGGTGGGGTTTCGTGTTCCGCTGGATAGGTCAGGAGTCCACTACACGCAACAAGCGGCTACACGGGTAGCAGGGGTTGTGTGGCGTGGGCTGGGCGGTTTTTTAGGTTAGATGGCCTTGGGCAAGTACAGAAAGGGCAACAGCCTCAACGGGTGCGGGGCAAAGTCAGGACATGCGGGGACCAAGCAGCAATCGGTATTGTAATTGTAAACTGTCGAAGCTGCGTTGGTAAAGTACCGGAACTTCAAGCGCTGATAGAAAGCACCGAAGCTGAAATCGTTATAGGTACAGAAAGCTGGCTGAAGCCAGAGATAAATTCTGCCGAAATTTTTACAAAGGTACAGACGGTGTTTAGATAGATTGCATGCTACCGGTGGTGGAGTGTTCGACGCTGTTAGTAGTAGTTTATCCTGTAGTGAAGTAGAAGTGGATAGTTCCTGTGAATTATTATGTGTGGAGGTTACACTCAACAACCGAGCTAGGTTAATAATTGGCTCCTTTTACCGACCTCCCGACTCAGCAGCATTAGTGGCAGAACAGCTGAGAGAAAATTTGGAATACATTTCACATAAATTTTCTCAGCATGTTATAGTCTTAGGTGGAGATTTCAATTTACCAGATATAGACTGGGACACTCAGATGTTTAGGACGGGTGGTAGGGACAGAGCATCGAGTGACATTATACTGAGTGCACTATCCGAAAATTATAGACCTATTTCTCTGACGTCGATCTGTTGTAGAATTTTAGAAAATGTTTTTTGCTCGAGTATCATGTCGTTTTTGGAAACCCAGAATCTACTATGTAGGAATCAACATGGATTCCGGAAACAGCGATCGTGTGAGACCCAACTCGCTTTATTTGTTCATGAGACCCAGAAAATATTAGATACAGGCTCCCAGGTAGATGCTAATTTCCTTGACTTCCGGAAGGCGTTCGATACAGTTCCGCACTGTCGCCTGATAAACAAAGTAAGAGCCTACGGAATATCAGACCAGCTGTGTGGCTGGATTGAAGAGTTTTTAGCAAACAGAACACAGCATGTTGTTATCAATGGAGAGACGTCTACAGACGTTAAAGTAACCTCTGGCGTGCCACAGGGGAGTGTTATGGGACCATTGCTTTTCACAATATACAGTATATAAATGACCTAGTAGATAGTGTTGGAAGTTCCATGCGGCGTTTCGCGGAAGATGCTGTAGTATACAGAGAAGTTGCAGCATTAGAAAATTGTAGCGAAATGCAGGAAGATCTGCAGCGGGTAGGCACTTGGTGCAGGGAGTGGCAACTGACCCTTAACATAGACAAATGTAATGTATTGCGAATACATAGAAAGAAGGATCCTTTATTGTATGATTATATGATAGCAGAACAAACACTGGTAGCAGTTACTTCTGTAAAAAAATGGGAGTATGCGTGCGGAATGATTTGAAGTGGAATGATCATATAAAATTAATGGTCGTAAGGCGGGTACCAGGTTGAGATTCATTGGGAGAGTCCTTAGAAAATGTAGTCCATCAACAAAGGAGGTGGCTTACAAAACACTCGTTCGACCCATACTTGAGTATTGCGCATCAGTGTGGGATCCATACCAGATCCGGTTGACGGAGGAGATAGAGAAAATCCAAAGAAGAGCGGCGCGTTTCGTCACAGGGTTATTTGGTAACTGTGATAGCGTTACGGAGATGTTTAACAAACTCAAGTGGCAGACTCTGCAAGAGAGGCGCTCTGCATCGCGGTGTAGCTTGCTCGCCAGGTTTCGAGAGGGTGCGTTTCTGGATGAGGTATCGAATATATTGCTTCCCCCTACTTATACTTCCCGAGGAGACCACGAATGTAAAATTAGAGAGATTAGAGCGCGCACGGAGGCTTTCAGACAGTCGTTCTTGCCGCGAACCGTACGCGACTGGAACAGGAAAGGGAGGTAATGACAGTGGCACGCAAAGTGCCCTCCGCCACACACCGTTGTGTGGCTTGCGAAGTATAAATGTAGATGTAGATGTAGATGTAGAATTTTCCGCTCCTTTTGGAGTACTGTGCAGTCTGGCAAGTAGGGGAAGTGGTGCTTCCACAGTTGTCACAACTGGGAGGAGGCACACTTGGAGTATTTGAATGGAGTGGTCGCCTGCAGTCTCAACATTTGGTGCTGAAATAGCAATGGGATGACATGGGCCCGAATTTCAAGCACTTATAGCACCACACAGGAGGAGGCATGTGTGGTTTGTCGTCACAGAAGTAAACCATCATGTTGACCTTTTCGAACAATGACTCATACTAAAAGACCAAGATGAAGGCACTGGTAGCAACCCAGTTGTCTTTGGGTCCTCTTTAGACACGCTAGATGAAATGAAGAGCTATTTGTCAGACTGCAAGAGAAGGCCGCAATGGAAGATAATCCCCTGGACCATGTTGAAGCTTTTATGAGGAGTGACGGAAACAGGAATATCACCTAGCTGCTCGCAGGCGAGTAACGCTGGAGACGGGGTTGGGGATGCTGTCTGAATCAAGATTGAACAATTTCTCATTTTGGACAGTGCTGTCACTTCCCCAAACTTATCCTCGAGCTGTTCATCAAAACAAAGAGGTTTCATAGCTAGAACTAAGCCCTCGTCTGTTCTGTGGACTAAATACTGAGGCAAATATGACTGTCTTCTTTCTGTAGCCCTACTTTCCTCCCAAGATGTAGTGAGTGAAGGGAAACGATTTAGGGCTATGCCTGTCAGCATTGATTTCGATCTTTTCCATTTTAGAGACTGCTGGCGCCATTAGTTCAAAGCTCAGTGGGCCTTGAGCAGCCGCTGGTGAAGTAACAGTGCAGCATCAGTGCAGTAGCGAGTCGCATATTTAGCTTTCATATTTATTTTGTAGTTTGATTCTTAATTTCTTTCGGAGTGATTGTGAGCTTGCATATTTAATTACGTAAAATCCTTGAGTATTCTCGTATTTGAGAGGAGTAATATTGCTTATTTATAGTCGTAGAGTATAAATTCACGGAGTCATTAGATATTAGTAATGAGATGGATAGGGTGTGTGCGTGCCGTGTGCGGGGGCAGGAGGAACTGGTCGTGGTTCGCGAGCAGCTGAGTGTGCTGTTGGCCACGGTCAGCCTCCTTCAGGCAGCTGCCTCGAGGTGCAGCGACGGCGGAGGGTCTGGCGCGTCGCTTGAGACACCCCAGGTGTCGCTTGCTGCGTCCACTGACACAGCCGCCGAGGCACCTTCTAGTGTAGCCAGCGCGTTGAGTCCGCCCTCACCTCAAGGTGGTGGTTCAATGTGGAGGCTGGCCGGCTGACCTCGCCCGTTCATCCTGTCAGTGGCCAGGTGGCCGCTCCTTCAGCAGGTCCCGAGCAGGCACAGTGAGGTAAAGGCTTGCTGGTTATTGGGAGCTCCAACGTTAGGCGGGTGATGGAGCCCCTTAGAGAAATAGCGTACAGGGCTGGAAAGAAATCCTTCGTGCACTCGGTTTGTCTGCAGGGGGGGGGGGGGCTACTTCCAAGATGTGGAGGCGGCCTTGCCTGCGGCTCTCGAGCGTACGGCGTGCAGTCGTCTGCAAGTAGTTGCTCACGTCGGCACCAGTGATGCCTGTTACTTGGGTTCCGAGACGATCCTCAGTTCGTATGGGCGGCTGGCGGATTTGGTGAAGACCGCTGGCCTCGCACACGGGGTGCAAGCAGAGCTCTCTATTTGCAGCATCGTTCTCAGGGTGGATCAGGATCCTTTGGTTTTGAGCAGAGTGGAGGGTCTCAACAAGAGGCTTCGTCGACTCTGTGACGGCCTTGGCTGCTGATTTCTAGACTTGCGATATTGGGTGGGGATTTGTAGGACGGCCCTAGATAGGTCAGGGGTGCCCTACACAAAGGAAGCGGCTACTCGGGTAGCAGAGACTTGTAGCGTGCACATGGGGGTTTTTTAGGCTAGGCTGTAGTGCGATGTGTCCTGATGAACACTCACCAGTCGACGTGCAGGCAGGGAAATCAGGACACGCTCAGTATATAGGCACTTCAGCTATCAAGATATTAGCAGTAAATTTTCAGAGTGTTCGGAATAAAGTTCCTGAATTTACTGCCCTCCAGGAAGCGTGTGGCGCGCAAATTATTCTCTGGACTGAGACCTGGCTGAACCCTGAGGTAGGAAGTAATGAAATATTTAATGGTTCCAATGGCTCTTAGCACTATGGGACCTAACATCTATGGTCATCAGTCCCCTAGAACTTAGAACTACTTAAACCTAACTAACCTAAGGACAGCACACAACACCCAGTCATCAGGAGGCAGAGATGATCCCTGACCCCGCCGGGAATCGAACCCGGGAACCCTGGCGTGGGAAGCGAGAACGCTACCGCATGACCACGAGCTGCGGACTGTAAATATTTAGTGAGAGTTGGAACGTGTATCGAAAAGACAGATTAGACACCGTAGGACGTGGTGTCTTCATTGCAGTTGACAAAAATATTGTGTCTACTGAGGTCGAAGTAGAGTGTGATTGTGAAGTTATCTGGACACGTTTAACAGGGCTAGGGGAAATAAAGTTAATTGTGGGGTGTTATTACCGGCCACCAGGTTCCACCGTGACAGTTCTAGAATCATTCAAAGGGAGTCTACATTCTGTATCACATAAGTATCCGGATCATGCTATATTAGTCGGAGGCGACTGCAACCTACCTAGTATAGACTGGGATGTCTATGGATTCATTACGGGTGGTACAGACAAGTCGTCGTGTCAATTACTTTTGAACACATTATCCGAAAACTGTCTTGAGCAGCTAAATCGAATGCCAACTCGTAATGGAAATATTTTAGACCTGATAGCTACGAACAGACCAGATCTCATCGACGGTGTCAGTGTTGAGATAGGGATTAGTTATCATTATGTTGTCATTAAGACTATGGTTACGAAAGTTAAAACGTCGGTCAAGATGGCTAGGAGAGTATTCTTACTAGAAAGAAGGCCGGCCGGTGTGGCCGTGCGGTTAAAGGTGCTTCAGTCTGGAACCGCGTGACCGCTACGGTCGCAGGTTCGAATCCTGCCTCGGGCATGGATGTGTGTGATGTCCTTAGGTTAGTTAGGTTTAATTAGTTCTACGTTCTAGGCGACTGATGACCTCAGAAGTTGAGTCGCATAGTACTCAGAGCCATTTGAACCATTTGAACTAGAAAGAACAGATAAGGAGTTGTTAGCATCCTACTTAGTAAATGAATCGACTTCATTTACTTCCGGTACGATGGACGTGGAAGAATTATGGGCAAATTTTAAACACATTGTAGATCACGCATTGGAGAAGTATGTGCCGAAAAATTGGGTTACGGACGGAAAAGACCCATCGTGGTTTAACAGCGCACTTCGGACGATGCCAAGGAAGCAATTAGGTTTTACAGAGAGTACTCTACTGCATTGGCTCCTTACTTAGCTTGCATTTATCGTGAATCTCTTGCCCAACGTAAAGTCCCGAGCGACTGGAAAAAAAGCGCGGGTGACGCCTGTATATAAGAAGGGTAGAAGGACGGGTCCTCAAAATTGCAGACCAATATCCTTAACATCGGTCTGTTGCAGGATTCTAGAACATATTCTCAGTTTGAATATAATGAATTTCCTTGAGACAGAGAAGTTGCTGTCCATGCATCAGCACGGCTTTAGAAAGCATCGCACCTACGAAACGCAACTCGCCCTTATTTCAAATGATACCTTGCGAATCATGGATGAAGGGTATCAGACGGATGCCATATTCCTTGCCTTCCGTAAAGCGTTTGACTTGGTGCCCCACTGCAGACTCCTAACTAAGGTACGAGCATATGGGATTGGTTCCAAAATATGTGAGTGGCTCGAAGGCTTCTTAAGTAATGGAACCCTGTACGTTGTCCTCGGTGGTGAGTGTTCACCGGTGGTGAGGGTATCATCTGGAGAGCCCCAGGGAGGTGTGTTAGGTCCGCTGTTGTTTTCTATCTACATAAATGATCTTTTGGATAGGGTGGATAGCAATGTGCGGTTGTTTGCTGATGATGCTGTGGTGTACGGGAAGGTGTCGTCGTTGAGTGACTGTAGGAGGATGCAAGATGACTTGGACAGGATTTGTGATTGGTGTAAAGAATGGCAGCTAACTCTAAATATAGATAAATGTAAATTAATGCAGATGAATAGGAAAAAGAATCCTGTAATGTTTGAATACTCCATTTGTAGTGTAGCGCATGACACAGTCACGTCGATTAAATATTTGGGTGTAACATTGCAGAGCGAAATGAAGTGGGACAAGCATGTAATGGCAGTTGTGGGGAAGGCGGAAAGTCGTCTTCGGTTCATTGGTAGAATTTTGGGAAGATGTGGTTTTTCTGTAAAGGAGACCGCGTATGAGACACTAATACGACCTATTCTTGAGTACTGCTCGAGCGTTTGGGATCCCTATCAGGTCGGATTGAGGGAGAAGATAGAAGCAATTCAGAGGCGGGCTGCTAGATTTGTTACTGGTAGGTTTGATCATCACACGAATGTTACGGAAATGCTTCAGGAACTCGGGTGGGAGTCTCTAGAGGAAAGGAGGCGTTCTTTTCGTGAATCGCTACTGAGGAAATTTAGAGAACCAGCATTTGAGGCTGACTGCAGTACAATTTTACTGCCACCAACTTACATTTCGCGGAAAGACCACAAAGATAAGATAAGAGAGAGTAGGGCTCGTACAGAGGCATATAGGCAGTGATTTTTCCCTAGTTCTGTTTGGAAGTGGAACAGGGAGAGCAGATGCTAGTTGTGGTACGAGGTACCCTCCGCCACGCACCGTATGGTGGATTGCCGAGTATGCATGTAGATGTAAATGTAATAAGGGATGACTGGGTTTGCTTCATTGCTGGATACCCGCCCTGATGCCACCCACTCCAGTCAAGGGCTCTCCCCACAGGTGCCACCCACCCACAGCAAAGGCACCTGGCACAATGACTTGCTGGGGCTCCTGATGCCCCAGGAAGACAATAATCTACTCCTTGGTATACATGGGGAGTTTTGCAGCTCAGGCATCAGCTGTTCGATCCCTATGTAGTCAGGGGGCTACCACCAAATTGGTACATAACGGGCCCACCACAATGTTCTGGCTACCATGCTGGCTACTGAGTTCAGAGAAATCCGATATTGTCATTGGCGCGAAAGAGCACAGGAGACAATGGAAGAAGATGATGTACCCTGGAAGGTGTCCTCACCCAGACAGTGGAAAATCAGCTGGAAGTGCAATGCCATGGCAAGAAAAGGTGCAGGAGATCGAATCTAAGGGCACTGTAGATAACTGGTGCTCCACGAAAGGTGTCCTTCCCTAAAGGCCCACACTTCTGTAGAATTTGGAAAGTGGGAGGTCAAATCATACAATCGAACGTATACAGCTGAAAAGTGGGAGACTCCTTTCAGTCGCCTTTTACAACAGGCCTCAGACCTTTTCTAGCCACAAGACCTGCAGAGGAACCAATCAATGCAATACCCCACTCATCCTTGCTTAGATCCATTGTGAGTGGCAAGGGAGGGGGTGGGGAAAATTTGCATTTAATACAGATGAACACTCTTTTAATGCTAGAGCGTATGTCACTACACCTGAGGCTCATTTGATCTGGTGATGTGAGTGCTGTTTGTTTTTATGCATTCGTCAGGAGAAATGTTAGACAGAAATGTCCACGGATGTATGACTCAAGGTCATGGTCGTACTGAAAACTGTAGAACACACGGCTATTGCTGAAGTGAAGTGCAGTTCTTCTAGTGGGCTTAAACCCCAACACAAGCCAAAGTAGAGAAAGTTATTTGTTTTCCTTTAACAAAATAAATCCAGTGCATCTCAGTTTACGATCTCACATTCTTGCATTCCGAATCGTCTTTGGCACAGTATTACCCGTAAATGCAAGACATGATCTTAGGATTTCGTGTTTTCTGAGTAATTTAAGCGGGTCAGTACTGGTAAGTGGTCTGTTAGGTAGAATAGTCAGGGGACTTTTCTTTAATAAATAACCCAAGCACTTTCTAAGGGGTTCTGTCGGTAGTGATCGCCTCTATCATCCTGTTATGCGTTTTGGATTCCTACAGGTGCTCCTGAGCACTTTGTGCCGTCTTCACTGTTCGGGCTGTGACGTCAGCTCCACTTCCAGGACCCAACTGTTAGTAGCCCCGCTAACGCTGGACTTAGGAACAGGATAATTCCAGATGTCTTCTTACTCCTTGCTTCATGACGATTGCTACCGTTAGCACTGGCGATTGGATAAAATTTTTAAAAATTCTGTATATATCCTACTCTCCAATGTGTGATGAGCCACATTTATTATCTGCCTGAAATGTATTCCAGTACTCAATTTGAATCTGGTATGCATGGCCTTATCAAGTACAAATGTTGCAATATATTGTCCCATGTCTAAGGCCCTTCTTCGACTTATGTGCTTCATTTTATTGGCTAAAATTTCATTCTACAGCGTGACAGTCTGCACAACCTTGATTTTCAGTGTATGCTGCATCATCCTCAATTGGTTCAAATGGCTCTGAGCACAATGGGACTTAACATCTGAGGTCATCTGTGCCCTAGAACTTACAACTACTTGAACCTAACTAAACCAAGGACATCACATACATCCATGCCCGAGGCAGGATTCGAACCTGTGAGTGTAGCGGTCGCGCGGTTGCGGAGTGAAGCACCTAGAACCTCTCGGCCACAACGGCCGGCCTATCATGCTCCTTGTTCGCCTTGGCAAGTGGATTAATATTATTGTCTGCAGGAGTCAAACAATATTTCAGTTTCGTTGCAGGCCCTCAGAAATTATATCTGGGGAGATGAAGTTTAACTGCCAGCTTATCGAGAATGCCACCAACACATCTACTGAGCGCTTCTTAGCACTCATGGTATGCTACTGCACTGCCTTTGGTTTGCACACCCTGTTATACAGTAAATTACGAGTGTTCTCCGAACTGTTTTGTGATGCTGGGAAACCAAAACATTTCACTTAAACCCTGTTCCTCCGATACCTTATGATGTGCTCTACAAGTAACACTTCCGGTTCAGAATTTTTCTGTAATTCCTCTCTGTTTAAACAATGCCTGTGATTTCTTCACCGTTGCTGTTCTTCAAAGATGTAACATCTTGGATTTTTTACTATATTTTGCACACAGTAAATATCTCCGTTGACCAATAAGAAGGTAAGACTCCTCAAACCCAGTATTGTATTTCGAAATACACATCAAATCACCTACATTGAACTTCTGATTGCGCTGATGCACCTACTTAATACGATAGTATTCTGTATTCAGAAGTACACTGTCATGTACATTGATCGGTCTTATCTCAACTGTACGATGTTCAGTTCGATTATATTCCCCAATTATTTATGGGAGAACGTCTAGCCATAACTATCAATTAAAAGGATTAAATTTCATCTGTATACGGAATTTAATATTTCTGTTCAGATGCTCCACAATACTCGTTTTCACATGGCAGAATGACATGCAGTTGTTTATTCCGTATTACACCACTACCAACTCAGTGGTCGGTTTACAGGTTACCACGGCACCGATTCGTGCCAGGCTGCAGAAATTATTCAGACACGTGCAACACATCCCTTCCAGTCTTCACCTTTACAGGAGGGGCCGAGGCGAATGTAGAATGAGGTATTTGTACCTCTCATTCTATCATGAACACTCTCTCATATCCACAGAATGGGACTGCCATAAATCATCTAAACCACATGTTGTAAAAGGGTTACATGAAATGTTTTGCTAGCAGGCCTGTGCAGTTCGTGGACCAAGGTGTCCATTATTATTCAGTAATTCGTCTTTTTCGAAGCTCCAAGATGACTGATATTATTTCGTTCGTGTGAACTGTACTTACCGCTGTGGGTGACACTGTCAACAGCCGTATTCAGCCTATCATTTCGTTAGGATCATCATAATGTACATTCTCCAGAGGTAGTACGTTCCTTTTTATGTGGAATGTCGACGTCATGGTGTTCGCTATGTTCATCACCTACCAGTTACCTAACAATGCTGGTGTATTTCTTAGCGTTTCTGCTTTGTAATAGTCCTTTTACAGTGTTGTCTCACCTATGTGTGTTAGTCATACGTAGTATTTCAGCATATGATCTCTTTTGTTTTGGCATACACTTTTGGGAGTTTGAAGTTATTTTGGGATATTAGCTCCACTAAACCAGGCGGCCAATCAAACTTCCTGCTCAAACCAGATGGCGTCCTTCGTTAACGATGTATGTAACTTTCCCAGAATATACAGCTGATCTCCACTGTAGTGTTATCTAATTCGCTAGCACTGTGACAGGTGATGACATTGGTAGTAGTACGTCCTTTACCTTTTTCTTCTTCTCTTCTTTTTCTGCTTCTATCTGACGCCACGATTTTGAGTGAGAGCTGTGTAATTCTCTCTGTTGTTGGTCTAAAAGATTCAGAAAGTGACTGTTCATGATCGAACGATCCCACTTTCAAGAGTCAAAATTTGCAATGAATGGCTTTCTGTGCTTCTATGATCTTGCGTTTTGTCGACTTTCTGTCGCATACTCGTCACAGTTCGAGATAATACGCATCTTATGAACGGTGGGGTGGGGCTAGGTGTGGTAATCTGTTGTTCACCTTCTTAATTGCCCTCAGATTCATGTTGATGGACTTCCCCCGACAGAGAGTCCTAAAACTCAATTTTCATAGCTATTTCCTTGAATACACGGTTCAATCATACATTGACACTTCCGCTGACTTTCAAGTTTTAACTCTACGTATGTCTCATGTCGCTGGATTCCGTTATTCAACTGTCCGACTTTTGTAACTGCTATCTTGATAATACCATCCTATTCTGTTAAATCTGTGTCGATAGCTTTCTCGCTTCGCTGGATTCTGTCACTCATCTGAGATTTATCTTTAGTAGCTCCTTCCTCGACGCTGATATTCAGTTCTGTTAATCTTGTGTTGACGGTCTTGATTTTTCTTTCGACATTCAAATGTACGTATGACTTGTGTTGCGTCCCATTGTGATCAACACACTCCACCAATGCGAATTTCTCCGTAGACTAAAATTTACTGAAAGGTTTTCAGTTTGTTATACTGTCTTTTAAGCAGAATTTCATACATGCTTCGTGTACATTGACCCTCATTCAGTTTCGTCACTTTATCAATAACCAAGAAGCCATACTGAGAACTAGTCCAGTAATCCTCACATATGGTGACGAATTCATTGAATTCCTTCATGAATCAGGTAAATACGATTAACATTCAGATTGTCTAGTTTTAAAGCTATAATAACGTTCGCATTATCTCAGATTTATTGCTTCAGAGCCCTTAAGTGTATCGGCTCAAATAAAATGCATGGATTTGCAGGCGCCAGGTTGAGATTCATAGGAAGAATTCTAAGAAAATGTGACTCATCGACGAAAGAAGTAGCTTACAAAACGCTTGTTCGTCCGATTCTTGAGTATTGCTCATCAGTATGGGACCCTTACCAGGTTGGATTAATAGAAGAGATAGACATGATCCAGCGAAAAGCAGCGCGATTCGTCATGGGGACATTTAGTCAGCGCGAGAGCGTTACGGAGATGCTGAACAAGCTCCAGTGGCGGACACTTCAAGAAAGGCGTTACGCAATACGGAGAGGTTTATTATCGAAATTACGAGAGAGCACATTCCGGGAAGAGATGGGCAACATATTACTACCGCCCACATATATCTCGCGTAATGATCACAACGAAAAGATCCGAGAAATTAGAGCAAATACGGAGACTTACAAGCAGTCGTTCTTCCCACGCACAATTCGTGAATGGAACAGGGAAGGGGGGATCAGATAGTGGTACAATAAGTACCCTCCGCCACACACCGTAAGGTGGCTCGCGGAGTATAGATGTAGATGTAGATGTAGATGACAACCAAGGTTGCTTGGCTTCACTTTTTCAGGTGGTCGAATATTGCTGCTTTCGATGAATGTCTGGTACATTGTCCACTCAATGTTTCCTGCAATAGCTGATATTTCGGATGAAAGAGGGTTTAATAAAAAATATTTTCATGCTCGAAGTGGACCGCCTCATAATGTTGTAACAGTGTTAGAAGACGATCAGTTTTCGAAAATATGCAGCCCTACAAGTAAAGCACGTATGCTAATAGGCAGTAACGAACGAGTTCTCTTCTTCCTCTATTTTCCAGGATCATCACTGCAGGACCAATCGGTTACCACAGGACTCCTGTGGAGGATGTGCTCCGTCCACTTCACCACGATGACGACTACGTTATCACACTGGCATGTGGGGTATTTTGTAGAAAACAAACTTGTAGTTCCTAAACTTTTATAATGGCTTACATATTGCGGGGTGTATGAATAGACTTAAATACGTGTGCAGATCCATACCTAATCCGGCATAATTGGCTCACACATTTATACCTCGATTCCAGTGCCACATAAATCAGACAGCTGAGTGGGTGTTTCTTCTGATGGACACAGGATTTGGCTTGCAGACTCCATCAGTTTACTCCACAGTGTCTCGTAGAATCAGTGGCCCTACGTTTCCTAACATAGTTGACAGTCTTACAGTGTACTTCATAGACTGACTTGTGTACATTAGATTCTTAAATATCTTTTCCTGCATATGTAAGCCCTCTCTTCTGTTAAATATTTTAATTGCTCCAGGGAAGTCTAACAAGTGAGCCTCAACTCTTCTTTCTACGAGAGACAGTTGGGCTTCACTCCAGACAGCCTGTTACTGTCGTATGAACCCCTGAGAAAGAATAAATCTTTAGGAAAAAGACACAGTTCTTAATCATAAATTTTTTATACAAGTTGCATCGCATAGTCAATGTACCGAACTTTGAATGTAACTGCCGTCTGCAGGCCTTACAATCAGTCTATGGCATTCAGACCAATGGGCAGCATCACCCACATTGGAATTTCTTCTGTGAATTGACCCTATATTGACTTTGGCACAAGGGAGTACAGAAATTTACACACTGCTCCACTTGGTTCGTTGTAACAGTATTTTTGCTCAAATAGTGTAATATCTGCTCACACATATGGCTGCTAATGGCACAGACTTTCTGTGACGACCACTATAGCACAGTATCTATCATTTAATTATACAACACTAGAAAGCTTTAAGAACACATTCTGGTCCGTTGAAGTTAATCCTAACACAGTCTCATCATACATATCAACTACTGTGGATTAAGTATTTGAATGTCAGTTAGTATACGAGAAGAATCATACTCTTCTGTCATCTTATTCTTTCTGTAGTCCATCATACTGATCTCATATTCCCACGTGTACCATGAATATTGAAATCTGAAATCAGCATGTTGCATGTTTTCAACTTAAGTAACAACAGCAAGGTCTTACACGAATCAAAGCTCACATTTACTTGTTTAAAGCTAAGGCTCTATAGTCATATGTGCTGGCAAACAGTAGAAGCATTGTAGTTCTGTGAGCTGTGACAGCTTCCACATGGCAGCCACTCCTGAAGTGGTACAGTACAGTTGGACGAAGGTTGTTGCTAAGGTGGTGATAGACTATAGTTGAACAACACTACTTCCAATAAATGGGGAGGTCCTCCTGTGAGCTGCTGCTGCTGGTGTGGTAGTGCGTCCAGTAGTATGTGAATTTCTTCATTCTACAGTTCTGCTAGCAATTGGTTCAGGGATGTGTTGCTCTGCTGTAACAATAGCAAATCTGAAACATATATTCGAATACATATTTGTTAGTAACAATAGGAATAATTATGTTGTTATTAGAAAATTACATTCAAAACTAATTTCTTTTTCCTCTTGTGCCTGGAGGCTCTGATTGGTCCTTGTTGATGATGCTGACACTTCACCATGTATCTTCTCTTCTCTCTCTAGTAAACCACTCAGTGATGTTTTATCATGTCATTAGCAAAAAGAGAAAACAGAAATATCTTCATGATGGGAATTAACTTATTAATTAGCACAATCTGTGACTGTTGGTCCGTTTCTAATAGTGATGCAGTCCAATGGAAAGAAATCTGCGTAGTAGAACAGTGTTTCGTTAAATGCATAGGACTTCAAAAACCCCATCTCGAAGAAAATGCAGGTTTTTAATTGATGATGTAGTATGCATTTAATGCAGTATCAATGGCTGCAATCAATAGCAAAACCAATGTCGATTTCTCTCCCTGATCACACTTCTGTAAAATATATTCAAAAACACGTTTAGGATAAGAAATATTAATAATATTAACCATTTTTAATTCATGTTCAGATCAAATGCAGATAGTCGAACAACCGCATCACCTTGTGCTATCCATTTGGACAGGTAATGGTCCAAGAGACAAGTAATTCAACAACAATAAGTCAGACGAATCAAGGTTTTTTTTCCAGACAAAAACATATTGAGGACATCATACATATGTTAATATTTATTGCATTTAAGACCTTGGGAGTCAGTAGATTCACTTTTATTAATTTTTTGCTTTCCTGTTACAATCATCCTGTCATTATGAAAATCAGAATGATAGGGGCTTGGGCTGCTGGTTTCATAATATAGTAAAGTAGTAAAGTAGTGTAGCTCGATTCTTATTCGTCCATTGCGTTTCCCACCATTTGATTGTGCTCTCATTGTGTGAGAGGGATAGGAGGGGTTTGCCGCCATTTTTATGTTATTGGACCAGTATTGCACAACTGCCTAAAATGTGGTGGGATTCCCCTGTGTGACCTTGATCAACTCTCAGTTGTTCCCTGGTTTGTAACCTCGCACCGATTTGATGAGATCTTTATCTGGAGCAGAACCTTCCCTGTTATACTATTTTTCTTCACCTTATGCACTGGACCAGTATTTCTGTTACCTGTACATATTTGCTACGTTGTACATATTTTCGCTATAACGACTAGTTTGGGAATAATCGTTTTTGAGGTCTCACAGTCTTCAGCATCTTTCTCCCTTCAGTCATTCATTACTTAACACTTAATTGCACATAGCCGAATGCTGTGTTCTAGGCTAGTGTATAATCTTGAACAACCTAGTGCCCTGGGGTAAGTACTGGTATTTGAGCTCTTTCCATACCGACCTTGTCAAACAATAATAGCTCGTAAGCCCCTGTTTTATGGTAAATGGAGAGATGTGGGCACAGTACTCTACGCCCAACTTTAGTAACACTTGACAGATACATTCTCTGCACAGTATCCAGTGTGAGGACTTCACTTGTGGGCCACAGTGTGACCAGAGAGCTAGAGGAATCTGATACAAACTAACTTCTGCAGTGTAATTCGACACATACGTATGTTAATTATCGGCAAAACTAAAGCTGATATCCAGGAGAGTATGAGGTTGATGTAAAGAAACAGCGCAGCCAATTTCAACTACAACACATAGAAAGGATCCGCTGTAAATGTGTTGTAGTGGTGCTCTGTAAGTAGATCCACAAACTGAAATAAAAAGAGAAAAGTCTGTTAATCGACCTAAACGGTATTACTTTTAATTTACTATCTTATCAATCTTCAGTTTATAAACTTGAAAATTATGTTCTTAAAATCTTTTTGAAGTATGGGTTTACTGTTTTAGATTCTCTGGGGACTTAACACGCGAATTGCATGTTTGCCAAAAACGTATTTTGTCAAGTGCCTGCTAGTTTATACAGTGGTGAACTCAATGTACGCTACGCGGGACTAGCGGAGCGGTCAGAGGCGCTGCAGTCAAGAACTGTGCGGCTGGTCCCGGCGGAGGTTCGAGTCCTCCCTCGGGCTTGGGTGTGTGTGTTTGTCCTTACGATAATTTAGGTTAAGTAGTGTGTAAGCTTAGGGACTGATGACCTTAGCAGTTAAGTCCCATATGATTTCACGCACATTTGAACATTTGAACTTAATATACGCCGAGATTGATACATATATTGATACTTTAATTTCTCGGATGAGCCACCCATAGAGCTGTAATATAATCTATAGGAAGAAAGGAAATCATAGCTTCTCTTACAAATGCATTGAGTGTCGATGAAAATAGAGATACAGCGAAATACCTTAGGTATAGAAACTCTGAATTTGTGGATAAGGTCATGAGTCCATAACATTACCCTTAGAGTGTTTTCTGCTATATGACTCTGTTATACAGGGTGTCCCAGCTATCTTGTCCACCCCAAAATATCTCTGGAACAATAACAGCTATTGGAAAACGACTTTCACCTGTATCAATGTAGGGCTGAGGCCCATGAATGTACATATTTGGAAACATTCTGAAACGAAAGCATATGTGTTTTTAACACAAACTTAAGTTTCTTTTTTAAATGGACCTACTATATTTTTTCTTCAGCAATCCATAGCATGACATAGCGCATACACAATGGCGTTGATTGCATCGCGATATTCCCATTACATCCCGAGATATTAAAATGCGAAAATGACGCTTGAAACACCAGACATGCGCTGCTAGCGCACGTCCTGAGGCTCACGCGTGAACCCCACGCTGCCCATAATCGCGATGTGATTGACATGCGTAATCACACTTCCATACTTATCAAGAGGTCCGAAACGAATAATACGGTCTGCTGCCATCCTGCATTAACGTCGTACATTCCATCAGGTATTTATCCCATAGGCTAGGGGTGATGCGGTTCTGTAACATATCTGTGTACCGCAACGTTAGTCACAAAGTTAACTTCGTTAATCCGTTACTAAAAAGGTAATGCCGTTCAACGTTAAAACTTTACTTTACTGTAGATCTAGCGCCAGTGACAGTTAATCATTCACTTGTAATAGTAAAATTCATGTTGATGGTTTTAGTGAAACGAGCAAGTGGACTAAAAGTTTTACCGTTGTTTCGGACCTCTTGATAAGTATGGAGGTGTGATTACACATGTCAATCACATCGCGATTACGGGCAGCATAGGGTTCACGCCTGAGCCTCAGGACGTGCGCTAGCAGCGCATGTCAGGTGTTTCAAGCGTCAACTTCGCGTTTCAATATCTCGGGATGTAATGGGAATATTGCGATCCAATCAACGCCATTGTGTATGTGCTTTGTCATGCTATGGATTGCTGAAGAAAAAATATAGGAGGTCCATTCAAAAAAAAATATAAGTTTGTGTTAAAAAACACATATGCTTTCGTTTTAGAATGTTTCCAAATATGTACATTCATGGGCCTCAGCCCTACATTGATACTGGTGAAAGTCGTTTTCCAATAGCTGTTATTGTTCCAGAGATATTTTGGGTGGACACCCAGTGTAACAACACTATCAAAAGGCATGCAGTAGGTGCTTGTAGTAACTAAGCCCAAACACCCACATTAGCAGAATAATTTTTCCCTATTAGAGCTCTTTAAAGACTGTTGTCGTTCGCTATGATTATTAGAGACTTGTCTAATAGGGCATCACTATAACAAAAATGTGGAAACACAATGAAGATTAACAAATAAGATTTATTAAGGATATTTAAGACAATGGTGCTTCACTCTGCTACATTCTAATGTGTGGCTCTTGATGTCCAAAATCTAATAAATGGAATCTAAATATTATAAAATTTGATTCATAGACTGACTTCAACTGTGCTGTTTATCGATGACATATGAAAATTTATGCTGGACTAGGACTCGAACACGGATTCCCCACTTAACGCGAGTGACTGCCTAAAATGTTCCTGTAGGTCTGAAGGAACATTGTATAACGTGAAATGTCAACACTTATATTCCACAATAACACAATGAGTATTACATGGCTCAACGGGTTAAGACAAAGATTTCATCGAATGTCACTCTGTGTTGGAAATTACATACTGTGTGTGTGAGCATTAGGAGATATGGACACGTGTGACGTACAGAGGTTTGGGTCAGTGCTAGATACCTGCTCGGATATCTAAAGCGGTTAAGCCGACCGCTCGCGATAAATGGGAAATCCAGGTTGAAGACCAAGTCAGACACAAATTTTCACGTCACCGACAAATAGTACAGCTGAAATCAATTTAGATTTGCGATTTGCGAATCAAATTTCGTAAGGTTTCATGGCAGTTGTTGATCGTTACGCAGTGCCTGTTCATGGCCCGTTGTATGATGCGAATTGTCAACGCAGATATTGTTCAAAAACATAATAAGAAATACAAATGACTTAGCTGTATCTCGACAGTCTACGGTACTCTCAGTATAACTCAGAGTAATATTACAGACACTCTATTGTTGTTGTTGTTTTCAGTCCTGAGACCGGTTTGATGCAGCTCTCCATGCTACTCTATCCTGTGCAAGCTTCTTCATCTCCAAGTACTCACTGCAACATACATCTTTCTGAATCTGCTTAGTGTGTTCCTCTCTTGGACTCCCTCTACGATTTTTACCCTCCACGCTGCCGTCCAATGCTAAATTTGTGATCCCTTGATGCCTCAGAACATGTCCTACCATCCGGTCCCTTTTTCTTGTCAAGTTGTGCCACAAACTCCTCTTCTCCCCAATTCTATTCAATACCTCCTCATTAGTTACGTGATCTACCCATCTAATCTTCAGCATTCTTCTGTAGCACCACATTTCGAAAGTATCTATTATCTTCTTGTCCAAACTATTTATCATCCTTGTTTCACTTCCATATATGGCTACAGTACATACAAATACTTTCAGAAACGACTTCCTGACACTTAAATCTATACTCGATGTTAACAAATTTCTCTTCTTCAGAAACGCTTTCCTTGCCGTTGCCAGTCTACATTTTATATCCTCTCTACTTCGACCATCATCAGTTATTTTGTTCCCCAAATATCAAAACTCCTTTACTACTTTAAGTGTCTCATTTCCTAATCTAATTCCCTCAGCATCACCCGACTTAATTCGACTACATTCCATTATCCTCGTTTTGCTTTTGTTGATGTTCATCTTATATCCTTCTTTCAAGACACTGTCCATTCCGTTCAACAGCTCTTCCAAGTCCTTTGCTGTCTCTGACAGAATTACAATGTCATCAGCGAACCTCAACGTTTTTATTTCTTCTCCATGGATTTTAATACCTACTCCGAATTTTTCTTTAGTTTCCTTTACTGCTTGCTTAATATGTAGATTGAATAACGTCGGGGACAGGCTACAACCCTGTCTCACTCCCTTCCCAACCGCTGCTTCCCTTTCATGCCCCTCGAATCTTATAACTGCCATCTGGTTTCTGTACAAATTGTAAATAGCCTTTCGCTCCCTGTATTTTACCCCTGCCACCTTCAGAATTTGAAAGAGAGTATTCCAGTCAACATTATCAAAAGCTTTCTCTAAGTCTACAAATGCCAGAAATGTAGGTTTGCCTTTCCTTAATCTTCCTTCTAAGATAAGTCGTAGGGTCAGTATTGCCTCACGTGTTCCAACATTTCTGCAGAATCCAAACTGATCTTCGCCGTGGTCGGCTTCTACCACTGTTTACATTCGTCTGTAGAGAACTCGCTCTATTGATGTTCCCAATTCTCTGCACAAAGCGACTGCTAAGTTGTGAGGTAGTCTTCAGAGGACAGTACAGAACTGGCTGCATGCATTGACCTCTGCTGTCTAACTACTGGTTAGGAGCCATCTCACCGCTGGTGCAGAACTGAACGTCCAAAGCGCGTTGTGTTTTGGTGCCCGTCGCCAGAAGGATTTCCAAGTCCGGCAGTATAAAGCGGAAGCAGTGTACTCTACAGTTGACAGCTATATAAAAGCCAGCTTTCCACACTGCCGACGGAAGTATATGACACACTTTAACAAGTGACGCAGGAGCAGAAAGGGGGCCGGGATTGTGAGCGCTGTTTGGAGGCTGCTGCACGGACCTGAGAGACACCGGGTGACTGGTTGTGTCTGTGTTGTGACGGCCTCTCGCGGTATTTGTTGCGTTTCTCTTGCTTGGTTGCCAACATCCGTCACCTGGATGGGGAAGCTGATGAAGCCGGCTGGCTTCATTGGCGTCCTCCTCCACCCCTGCCAGGGTGCATTTGCTGTTTGCACGACTATTGCTCCTCCTTGCATTAACTCCTGGCACCGCTGGAAACCCACGCAAATAAACTGTGAGGAGGCTGCTGGTAAAGCATTCGCCACTTAGACGTCCACAAGCTGGTGTGAGGTACGACACCCACTTCCATCGGTTCGACACAAGATGGACGCAGCTGAGACCCTCTGCAGAAAGCTCTGGCAGGGTGGCTGCCGGCTGAATCGAACGGCTGGCTGTGTACAGGGCTTCTGATTCTGAAAAGCAAAACAATCTAGGAGATCTACGTAAATGCATGTGAGCACGGTGCAGCCTGATACTACCAAGCTGCTCCACGACTATTCCTGGAAATCACGACTTTCTTCCACACTTGTACCGTGAAATGAGTACCACATCACGCAGTTTTATAAAAATGTTTTTTTTTTTTTGTATTAACAGAAGGTCCAACACCGTTTTACGAGTGGAGGCTGAAATGCACGCGTTTTAGCTCACGCAGGCTGGCGTGAGGAGGTGAGAACTATACTGACGTGAGGTGTGGAACATGACAAGGAATGAGAATTCCGAAAGCGGACGTAATTAGTTTGATACTTAACTTTAATCCATTAATTATGAACGTCGCTCTTGACGGTACATCATTCACAATACTATCTGTTCAGAATACATTCTTGAACATAGTAATTATAGTAACTGAAGTTGGCGCCTTGCTAGGTCGTAGCAAATGACGTAGCTGAAGGCTATGCTACACTGTCGTCTCTGCAAATGAGAGCGTATGTAGACAGTGAACCATCGCTAGCAAAGTCGGCTGTACAACTGGGGCGAGTGCTAGGGAGTCTCCCTAGACTAGACCTGCCGTGTGCCGGCGCTCGGTCTGCAATCACTGATAGTGGCGACACGCGGGTCCGACGTATACTAACGGATCGCGGCCGATTTAAAGGCTACCACCTAGCAAGTGTGGTGTCTGGCGGTCACACAACAGGTTTTGTCTGTTGATAAGGTTCAGCTTGCGGATGCGGGAGTGGCTTTAAAATTTACATAAATGTCGACTGCAATATTCTGTGAAATTTCTCCGCTGGAGGCTGTGCATCATGTGAGTCACGCTGCGCTGAGAATGAGAAAGAAATATCAGTAAAGCGTGGTCAGTATTGAACTGTTGAACCAGCTGCGTCATGCATGAGTTCAAAGTCCGTATGAACTTTTAAGGGAGTCCATTTGCCATTGAATGGTGCAGTCCTGAAGTGTGAAATGGCTTTGGTTCGACAAATAATTTAAGTTGCTGAGAAGAAAATTTTGTGCCGTTGTCAGTGACAACATATTTCGGCACTTCTTCAGTAGGAAGGACCTTAGACAAAGCCTTAATAGTCTTTGTCAAAGATACTGATGACATCTTTATAACAAATGGAAGTTTGGGGAAACCATTGACGAGGACGTAGCAGTAGCTTCCAAGAACCGGTTCTGTAATATCAGCATGCAGACGTCATCAGTATTCTACAGCATGTGGCTATCGAAAATATTATGGCGTCAGAACTGACTGGTATTTTTTACATAAAAGGCATAGATCCAACATAATTTCAATGTTTTTGTCAATATTTTTCCTGCAGCAGTGTGTTTGGTACGAATTATGCCCCAGTGGCATTCATGTACCTCTATAGCACCTCAAATTTTATCACTGCATTGTACTGTGTCTTCGCTGACTAAGAATGCGCCAGAACGACACCTTTGTACGGTGTAAGTGCATACCTCATATGACAATAACGTTTCATCTTCGTCATTCCGTAACAAGTAGCGTATAGTCCTATTATTATGTCAGACCTTTAGCTGAACTTAGACAAAACAGGATCATTAGAAACAAGTTTGACAGTTAAATCACTGTTTACTGGCAAATTTTCTGCTGTCTTGAGTACCGATACGTACTGAAAAAGAAACATCAGCTAATGAGTCAAACTATTTGTCTTCTCCTGTTGGCAGACACGAAAGAAAATATGTCTTCGCTTGCTGTGTTGTGGGTCGGAAAATAATTTCATGGTCGTAATTCTACAGAAGAAGAGCCTAGCCCCCCAAAGTTTGAGCTGTACGTGCAGGAAGCGTACTCTTGGGTCAAAATAGCTACTAAGGATTCCTGGTCCGTGACGAGGATGAATTTACATCCTTAAAGTAATTATGAAACTTCTTGACAGCATGTATAATTGTAAGAGCCTCCTTGTGTGATCTGACTGTAATTTCTGCGTGCCACTGTCAGAGTCTGTGAAGGGAACGCAGTCGGTCGTTTAAAACTACACTCCTGGAAATGGAAAAAAGAACACATTGACACCGGTGTGTCAGACCCACCATACTTGCTCCGGACACTGCGAGAGGGCTGTACAAGCAATGATCACACGCACGGCACAGCGGACACACCAGGAACCGCGGTGTTGGCCGTCGAATGGCGCTAGCTGCGCAGCATTTGTGCACCGCCGCCGTCAGTGTCAGCCAGTTTGCCGTGGCATACGGAGCTCCATCGCAGTCTTTAACACTGGTAGCATGCCGCGACAGCGTGGACGTGAACCGTATGTGCAGTTGACGGACTTCGAGCGAGGGCGTATAGTGGGCATGCGGGAGGCCGGGTGGACGTACCGCCGAATTGCTCAACACGTGGGGCGTGAGGTCTCCACAGTACATCGATTTTGTCGCCAGTGGTCGGCGGAAGGTGCACGTGCCCGTCGACCTGAGACCGGACTGCAGCGACGCACGGATGCACGCCAAGACCGTAGGATCCTACGCAGTGCCGTAGGGGACCGCACCGCCACTTCCCAGCAAATTAGGGACACTGTTGCTCCTGGGGTATCGGCGAGGACCATTCGCAACCGTCTCCATGAAGCTGGGCTACGGTCCCGCACACCGTTAGGCCGTCTTCCGCTCACGCCCCAACATCGTGCAGCCCGCCTCCAGTGGTGTCGCGACAGGCGTGAATGGAGGGACGAATGGAGACGTGTCGTCTTCAGCGATGAGAGTCGCTTCTGCCTTGGTGCCAATGATGGTCGTATGCGTGTTTGGCGCCGTGCAGGTGAGCGCCACAATCAGGAGTGCATACGACCGAGCCACACAGGGCCAACACCCGGCATCATGGTGTGGGGAGCGATCTCCTACACTGGCCGTACACCACTGGTGATCGTCGAGGGGACACTGAACAGTGCACGGTACATCCAAACCGTCATCGAACCCATCGTTCTACCATTCCTAGACCGGCAAGGGAACTTGCTGTTCCAACAGGACAATGCACGTCCACATGTATCCCGTGCCACCCAACGTGCTCTAGAAGGTGTAAGTCAACTACCCTGGCCAGCAAGATCTCCGGATCTGTCCCCCATTGAGGATGTTTGGGACTGGATGAAGCGTCGTCTCACGCGGTCTGCACGTCCAGCACGAACGCTGGTCCAACTGAGGCGCCAGGTGGAAATGGCATGGCAAGCCGTTCCACAGGACTACATCCAGCATCTCTACGATCGTCTCCATGGGAGAATAGCAGCCTGCATTGCTGCGAAAGGTGGATATACACTGTACTAGTGCCGACATTGTGCATGCTCTGTTGCCTGTGTCTATGTGCCTGTGGTTCTGTCAGTGTGATCATGTGATGTATCTGACCCCAGGAATGTGTCAATAAAGTTTCCCCTTCCTGGGACAATGAATTCACGGTGTTCTTATTTCAATTTCCAGGAGTGTATGATATCGATCCGACAGAATGTCACCTACGCCCCGGTCCCAGGCATCCACAGCAGCTGCGTGCGTTTTGGCCCGACCGTATGTCGTAACAAGTTTGGCGTCAAGCGAACATTGTTTCGGTTTGTTAAGTGCAGGTTTCCATCCACCGTTCCAGTTTCATTTGGTAACAACTTGTGCATTGGTTCACTCATGGATACTGCACGACCGAGAATTTTCCAATAATAATATTTTTGTCCTGATATGCATCCTAACTGCATGATGTCCTTGGGAACGGGAAGACTGGTAATGGCGCCAATGTGTTACGGTGTCGGCTTGATACCGTGTGGAGACCGCCTGCAAAGTGTGGCACTTTGTGTTGAAAGAAGATGCACTTGTCTCTACCGCATTCCATATTTGCCGCTTGTAGAATTATGAACATAGATTCCAGCTTCCGTAAGAGTTTATGTGGAGTTGTGCTTGAGGTAATTCTGTCGTCAAGGTAGTTCAAAGCATTCGGAGCTTTTCCAATTAACTGCTCTAAATTCCGATGCAACAAACTCAGTTCGTTGGCTATTGTGAAGGGTTAACTTTTACGATGGTTCGGAGATCAAATGGGCTATTTATCGCCATAAATCTCTGTACGTCTTGGCCCAAAAATTTGGAAATATATTTCAAGATCTAGCTTGTCAAATTACATACGAGCACCTAATTTTGAAATCAATTATTCAGGCTTGCGAGTACGGTATGAACCAATAATATACTGAGAGTTAACCGTCTCAATGAAGTTTCCACAGGTGCGAAGTGAGTCATTCCGTTTCTGCACAAATACTGCTTGTTAAGCAGCTCGTAGGAGGGTCGGTGACTTTTTTCTTTTTTTTTTGTTTAGTGTGCACTGAAGAAATCATCCCTGATGACTTATTCTTCTAGGATGGGATGTAAGGATAGAAGGGAAACACTTTATTTATTATACATTCAGTTAGGCTTGGGTACTCAACGGGTCCTCTAGCCTCTTGTGGTCTCGTAGAATGCGGTACGGATGTCGACGTTTCATGTCCACCATGGAGCTCCTGTGATCCATCGGTAGCAAATGTTTTGCAGCGCCTGGAGTTTGTTGTAGTTGGAGACGCACGTAGTTCCCCACAAGGTGGAGCCATATAACATTGTGTGTTCAACCGCTGCCTTATACAATTGGAGTTTTGTCTTAGGCTTGAGATCCTTACTCTTCAGGAACGGAATCAATGACCTGGCCATCTTCTGGGCTTCCGTCTTCTTGTCGTCAACATGCTGCGTAAAGAGCAAGGTATCAAGGTAGACACAGAGGTACTCCTCTCCCGACCATGGGATAAATTGATCGGCTATTTGGAGTCTGTCGTCGGTTTGATCGTTATCTTATTTTTCAGCGGCCAGCATTCCATTGCAGCAAGTTGACGTTGCATCCCAGCGATTGGCTGGTCCAAATGTCGTCCAGTCGTCAGAAAGGCCGTATCGTAATCATAAAAACTCGCCGTAACAAGGGGGACTGTTGGGATGTCATATATATATATATATATATATATATATATATATATATATATATATATATAAGTTGAAAAGCAGAGGCGAAATGACAAAGCCCTGCGGAATTCCTTCAGAGATCAGTTTCTTGTCGAAATTTTTATCGTCGACTCGGACATACAGTCTCTTGTCCTGCAGAAAGTTGTCTATGAGTGCAATGTAACAATCCGCAATGGGGGATAGTACGATGTAGATTGAAGATAAGGTTGGGCAGCCACACCTTATCGTGTGCTTTTTCGATGTCAAGGAATACACCAATTGTGAAGTGCTGCTTGTTCTGCTCCTCTAGAATCCGTTCTGTGATCCGTAGAAATTGAAGTTCGTCAGACAGCTTGTCCTTGAAACGGAATTGTTGGGGTCCTATAACATCACGCGCTGTACACGTGTCATGGAGCCTCTTCAACAGCACCCTCTCGAGCATGTTGCCAAGGGTCAGAAAGAGGCTAATTGGCCGGTAACTACTGGGTTCTGCTAGGTCTTAAACTGGCTTTGGGACTTTAACTATTCGAGCTGTCTTCCATGCCGTACGAAAATATACCTACAGGGACAGCTGTTGAAAATTCGGGAAAGGAGCACAGTTGGCTTCCTGGGCAGCTGTTTCAAATCATTGTAGCTTATGAAGTCGTTGCCTGGCGTGTTATTCCGAGTCTTCCGTATAATTTTACGGATCTCTGCTGGTGTGGCGAGTTGTGGGCGGCTCTGCACAGGCGTAGTATGAAAAGCAGTCCATTCTGCTGTAACGTTGGCTTCCTGCTCCTGCAGGTGGACGTCGTTCACGGGGGTCGCCGGTATAGACATCTGCTCTTGGTAAGTCGTAGCATACAGCTCCGCCTGGGCGAGTTCGTCATAGAGGAGGCCATCTGGACCTCTGATGGCTCGTTTAGGTGGCCGCTGGTGTCGTATGTTCTTGACTACCTGCCATTCGTTCTTGGTTCGAAGTAAGAATTCATCCATGATATCTTCCCAGAACTGCTGTCGCCACTCGGCGACTCTCCTGTGCAGTTCTCGTGTTAAGACGTGTGTTTCTCGTCGATCGATCGGGTTTCTATAGCGAAGTCAACGTCGCCTGCTCCTGTTTCTCTGTGTCTTCAGTTCTTGTAGTAGAGGGTGGAACTTGTAGAAAGCCACTGAAGGGTAGACCGTGTGGGTAGTTGCCTTCCATTTGGCGACCTTTATCTTCTCCGTCAAAGTTTGTACGGCTATATCGATGGCTTCCAGTGCTTAAACGTCCTGCGTCGGGCGGATATTTTTGTCAAGGTATGTCCGAAATTGACCACAGTTCAGAGTTAGTGAACTGGGGGACGGAAGGTTGGCCGTTGCGTTTTCCACTATGCTGAGAATAGGCCTGTGGTCCGACAACAGATCGTCGACGGTGCGGAGCTGGAGGTTCGTCTCAATGTTTTTGATGAGAGCAATGTCTAGGACGTCCGCTTCTTCCCGATCGAAGTAAGGAATCCGTGTGGGCTCTCGTGGACCATGCTAAGTTCTTCTTCCATGGCAATCAAAGTTCATCCACGAGGTTTTGTACGCCGGGAATTCCACGGGACGTGCTTGCTATTAAGGTCACCTCCTAGGAAGATTTTGTCTAAATTGGTGAAGATACTCCGTATGTCGTGTGGCACCAGTTGATTACCGGGGCTGTTGTACGCCGGTATGAAAGTGATGTTGTCTGCCGCTGATTGAACCGGTAGTGCTGTTGCCTCCAGATGTTGGAGGGGTGGCAGTGTTGCGTGATGGTGCGGCATTTCTCTTTTAAGCAGAACTGCTCTCCCCCCACCACGTTGGCCTTGTCTGTCCGTTCTATAGACGTACATGTTACGAAATCTGAGCTTAGTTGTTGGACGAAGGTGCGTCTCCGTTCCAAGTGCGATTTCGATTTTGTGACGTAAAAACTCAGTTAATTCTGTTTTCTTGTGTTTCAGTCCGTTGGCGTTCCGTATACCAATTTTAGGGTCTCTCCTGGTCCCAGGGAGATCCATCTCAGGTTGTTCCAAAGGCCTTCAGGACACTTCCGATTAATGAAAGTGTCCCCACTAGTTGTTGCTGCAAGGCGGTGAGAAGTTTGGCGATATCAGAGAGCGCTGGAGCTATGGATTCCATCAAATGTGCTGGTGAGACGTAGGTTTCCGGTTTCGGTCATCGTGGTGACGCTGAGTGGGCATGGGCGTTGGAATGATGCTGGCGTTGCTGTCGTGGTGGGCGAGCTTCAGGAGGAGGCTGTGGTACTGGCTGCCGTGTCGTCGACGGCTGTTCTAGTGATGTTTGCTGACGATGTGGCGGCGGGTGTGTCGTCAGGTTGGAGTTCCGTATTACAAGAGTCCTCCGTTGAGGGTCTGCGGCGGAGACCGTTGTCTATATTTCCTGAGAAGTTCCTGGTACATCTGGCAGCCACCCCATCTGGCAGGATGGCACTTTCCATTGTTCGCACATTTCTGTGGAGCCCCTCTGGGATGAGTACATGCTGAAGATCTGTGTTGCCCTTCACTTGGAACTTAGCGAGCAGGCTAGCTGCAATAATTAGCTGTGTGTTCGAATCGCCGGCAGTGGCGACATTAAACAGATCGACTTTTGTATATAGAAGGTATTTCATATCGTAAATCTTGTAGTTATCCTTTTGGGCTGGCAACGTAACACAGTAAGCAGCTTGAGGTCGTAATTCCTTGGTGTTGTCGTCTCGATTTTTAAACTGGTGGACGTTGATGGCCGGGAAACCCTTCTCTATCAGTGCATTTTTCAGTTCTTCCTCCATAACTTGCGCAGGTAGACGTTTTACAACCACTTTGGGGTCCTTGTCCTCTGCGGCCTGATGTGTAAAAAAGTGGATGTCATTCGACACAAAGAAATTGATGGCCCGTCGTTGATCTTCATAGAAGTGATATTTGATCCTGTCTCGTCGGTAGATGGCCTTAAGACTGCCGACAATATTCGCCCTCAGCGCCTTGTTGGGTTCCATGTAGTTCTTTGTATGGTAACAGGCGGGACTTTGCGTAGTGAGTTCCGGCCAGAGCCATCTGTCCCCTCTTTATCTGCTTCCAGATTGACGTCAGTCGTCTGGTCCATACGTTCTGGAGCATCCGTAGTATCTTCCGTCGCAATAGCCGCATAAAGGTTGCAAGTTTTCAGTTCTTCTGGTCGTTGTCGCTTCCGAGAGTTATTCTGCTTAGGAGAAGCGTTGAGTCGTTTTCTTCGACGAACTAGTGTAAAATCGCCCTCTTCGTCGGTGGGCTGCATTCTCCAAACTTCTTCAGAGGCGACTTCCTCGATTTCGTCGTCCTCTTCTGGTGGAGAGAATTGTTCCAGGTCGTCTTCTTGTTCTTCAGGCTGTGAAGAAGGAACTGTACTAGTGCGTTTGTCGTATACTTACTGACTTTGCAGAGTCATGTGTGGTATTTCAAGTCTTACTTCCCGCTGCTGACGATCTTCCTGTCTTACCGGATGTCTCTCTTCATAGGGGATTGACGTATGTTGTGCTCTGCTCTGCATTCGCATAACGCTCGTCGTGTCATGTCCACATTATCTTGCCTTTCAGAATGCGTTGACGTTGCATGGGTCGTCTGTTAGAAGTGTTGGCCGCACTTGCCCACCGCTTATTATTGACCTGCAAACTCAGCTCATAATATAATAGAGTGATAAGCAAGACTTTGTTAAAACTGTGTGCCCGACCGAGACTCGAACACAGTTTTAATCTGCCAGGAAGTTTCATATCAGCGCACACTCCGCTGCAGAGTGAAAATCTCATTCAAGACTTTGTTGTCCGACCTGTGTGGGGCGGCCCCACACACCGGCAGGCCCCGGCGCGACCGACGCGGCTGGCTCGGACGCGCGCGTTTCTTGGTCCGCACTCGTCGGCATCGCGCGCTCAACTGCTGCAAAAGAAGTGAGGACGGTGACCAGTTTCTGTCTGGTTGGCGCGAGGGCCGAGAGGAGGCGTTGTGATGCTGAAGTGAGTGGCCGTCTTCCGGCTGGATTGGGCAGTGCTGGACTTGGAACTGCGGTTCTCTCGACACAAACATCAAACGAGCACGCGTTACGCGCTATCTTGGGGTACACACAGATGAAAAATTGAATTTCCACGAACACATAAGGCTAACAGCGGACAAAGCAGAAAAAGTACTCCACAAACTGGTGAGGCTAAATTCAAAACAGTACAGACTACCTCTACCAGTCATACGTACATACCACTGTGCGCTCTTCGAACCAGTACTCTGCTTTGCAGCTAGCACGTGGGCACATAGACTGAACGTGTTCACCAACAAAGCATCCGTCAGACGAGGGCAGAGAAGTGTCCTACTTAGGCTATGTGGAGCCTTCGGTACCACCTCAGCGGATGCACTGTGTGTGGTGCTCGGAATATGCCCCATAGATATTACGATCAAATACAGAGCTGCAAGGTACTGGTTAAAGGTGGGGAGACTAGATAAGGTACACACAATAACCGGTGTGCCCATAGAGACGATACGTCACCTTAAAAGTTGGCGTTTGGATACATGGCAAGGATAGTGGGATGCAAGTGATAAGGGACGTAGACTGCACGACTTCCTCCCTGACATAAGGGAGCGGTTGAGAATGAGACATATCGATCCCAGCCGCGGTATGGTACATTTCTTAACCGCGCACGGACCTTATCCCACGCACTTAAACCGCGTGAGTCTGAGGCAGACAGCTACATGCACATACGGGGAAGAAGGTTCCCCAGAACACACTGTCTTTTTCTGCGGGCAATACGCGAACAATAGACATACACTACACTTAGATTACAAAGATACAGACATAGATATATACACAGCAATGAGACGAAGAACAATGGGCACGATTAAACGCACTGACAAACAGTATTTCAAAAACAACACATGAAGAGTATATGCGGACACGACATCACAGACATGCCTATGTGCAGCGTAACAGAAATCTCCAGAGGTTGGACAACGATATCAACAGTGACAACGAAAATAGTGACAATGAGGAGGAACAGGAGGAGGAAGCTGAGATGTGACAGTAAATAAGCAAATTGCTGGCAATCTAGCCAAGAAAACACCAAATGCCGTACGTGGATGGGCACCTAAAGTAGTTAATATGTAGGATTAGTAACAAATAGGATAAGCAACATTATTTCTCTACTAATAACCATTTGTGTGTGTGTGACTGGCGGTCAACGGCTCGAAGAAACCATTCCGAGGTATTCACCGTCAGTCTCTCATCTATCCTATCTTCTTTTTATATCCTTCTTAAAAAAACAACAAAATTTTATTTATGTTTCAACCTTAAATTATTGTTATTTTGAAAAGTATCATTCTTTGTAAATGTTGTAGATAAAGCAAAAGGAAAGAAAACTGTAAAAGGTGAAAAACGAAAATTATAAGATGTACGACCTGTTTTAAACATCAGGTAACAGGTCTATAATTTGGCAATAAATAAAAATAAAAATTCTCTGGAGTGCATACCGGGGAATAGGAGAGCTTCTTGTGGTGCGAGTTGTGTGTACGATTTTAGAGTCAGTACTGTGCTCTGGTCTTGTCTGTCTGCGATAAGATATTGCAGTGTCTGGGTTAGTCCGATTAGATGCAATGCTCCTTCGGATGCAAGTCAGAAGGAACGGGCGCTGCAGTGATTGTGGTCTTTATGGAATACATGAAATTAATTTGGAGTTGAGAATCTGGACAGCCGGATACGCATACATGTTCGAAGGAACACTTCATTGTAGTTCGTAATAACACAGGCTCTGCAGTACCGTATTTATCCGCCGGCACCGGGAAAGCGTCTTCCAAGTAAAATGTCTCCCCTGTACGGGAATGTACATAATGGGTGTTCGAGTATAGGTTGTAGACAAATGGATGGCGTCATATGGAAGTTGGTTCTGGCGGTCAGTTGTGATCATATAGCCAAATGGTAAGGGGACCACTCACGATAAGCAGGAAATCAGGGTTGGTGTCCCGATCCGGCACAAATTTTCATTGTCGTCATTCCTTTATACAGCTGATGGTTGTCCATATTCGCAACTGCGAATACATTTCATGTGTTGCCTGTCTGCAGTGCAGTGAACTGCGAGCGTCTTCTGCGCTACGTCTAGCAATGCGGCATCCACAAAGCTATGACCTGTATTTTACGTTGTCAGTGACGTTAACCTTCTGTGCTCCGGGTTTGAATCCCAGTGGGTAGAATAAAGTCTGTTAGAAGTGTTGGCCTCTCTTGCCAACTGCTTATCATTGACCTGCAATCTCAGCTCATAATATAATAGGGTGATAAGCAAGACTTTATTCCCATAGTTCTGCTCAGTCTACAAAAATTGTTATTGGTTCACGTCCGGTATGCAGAGGTTATGTAACATGGATGTGCGTGCCATGATGTGTAATTTAATCGTGGATCTCTGTTTTAGACGCCCGCTTACTACTGTGGTTCATATGGCTCTGAGCACTATGGGTCTTAACGTCTATGGTCATCAGTCCCCTAGAACTTAGAACTACTTAAACCTAACTAACCCCAGGACATCACACAACACCCAGTCATCACGAGGCAGAAAAAATCCCTGACCCCGCCGGGAATCGAACCCGGGAACCCAGGTGCGGGAAGCGAGAACGCTACCGCACGACCACGAGCTGCGGACAACTACTGTGTTCCCTGGTATTTTTAGTGCAGAGTGTAAGGCCTCTAGCGTGGCACCAACGGCAACCAAAAATGAAAACATCAGCTATAACTCAGTGCCACAGAACCGGCGCTGGAACAAGGAAAGGTGTTGTGTAAACTTCTATTGTTTTCTGGCAGAAAAGTATTGTAATTTTATTCATATGCTTTACTGATATTGTGATTTTTCGTAAGTTCTGTTTTTACCTGTCATTCTCTTAAGCTACTCTGACTACAGTAATTTTATATACCTGTCATTCTCTTAAGCTACTCTGATTACAGTAATTTTACAAAAGTTTCTCCTTTGGAGTACTTAATGGTTAGATACAGTTTGTCCGCTTGGCTCTCAGAGACGAGCTGTGTGTATAAAGATGACAGCCTACTATCATAATCGGAATAAAGATATTTAGTATTTCAGTTCCTTAAACTTTCTGGAAGCTATGGCCGATGTATGTGTTAAATTCTGCTGTGGGTAGAGGTCTATTAAGTGCGTAGCGCTTTCGGCAGGTGCCCGGTAAACTTTTGAAAATTATTGTTCAGCTGTAACATAAACCTTCATTGATTCGATGGCAGGTCCTGTTAAAGACCTTTGAATGCCTTATAACTTAAAAGTTGCTTCCTGCAACGATTTTTGATGATCTTTATTAGAATATTACTTGACTGAGCATTCGAGGCTATACCCCTGCTGGTGTTAATTGCTCGTGTGAGCAGAGGCCCGTTGGGTGTGTTTAAGTGTTTGGGGCAGGTTCCCGGTGAAAGTCTGTTGTTTTTTTAAAAACTATTGTTCAGCTACTAGATAAAGTTACTGATTACTGAAAGGGCAAGGCTCGTCAGGGTTTTCTAGTTGCTAAAGAAAATTTTTGAGGACAGAAGACCGGTAACTTGTTAAAAAAAACTACGTTGGTCGGATTCTCTGTAGCCTGAAGCCCGTGGAGATTGGATTTAAAAAATTAAAGTGAAACAGTTTTTATTTTCTTATTATCTGAAAAGCCAAGGACAGTGTGGCAGGTACAAGGCCCACAGAGGGAGAGGGTGGAGCGATTCCTTGCGCAAGGATTACATTTACTTAAAAAAAAAAGAAAACGTTTATTAAAGACAAAATCTTCATAAAACTCGTGCCACTGATGACTGCACAAAAATTTCCCTTTAGATTGGTCCACAATTACTGTAACAGTTATAGCAGCAGTGCCGTTTGGGATAGGAAAAGTCAGTGTTGGTGCAATATTTCAGAGCGCGCAAGTTACAGCCAGGCGATTGTTAACAGTAAGTTACGCTACCAGTGGTTCCGAAGTAGAATGGAGGTCAGAGGGCCATAGACCCGCTGAAGAGGGCAAACGCAGTGGTTCGCATGACGCAAGTTACAGGCAGAAGAGGCCCACTGGTCTACCTAGGTACACTCCTGGAAATGGAAAACAGAACACATTGACACCGGTGTGTCAGACCCACCATACTTGCTCCGGACACTGCGAGAGGGCTGTACAAGCAATGATCACACGCACGGCACAGCGGACACACCAGGAACCGCGGTGTTGGCCGTCGAATGGCGCTAGCTGCGCAGCATTTGTGCACCGCCGCCGTCAGTGTCAGCCAGTTTGCCGTGGCATACGGAGCTCCATCGCAGTCTTTAAAACTGGTAGCATGCCGCGACAGCGTGGACGTGAACCGTATGTGCAGTTGACGGACTTTGAGCGAGGGCGTATAGTGGGCATGCAGGAGGCCGGGTGGACGTACCGCCGGATTGCTCAACACGTGGGGCGCGAGGTCTCCACAGTACATCGATGTTGTCGCCAGTGGTCGGCGGAAGGTGCACGTGCCTGTCGACCTGGGACCGGACCGCAGCGACGCACGGATGCACGCCAAGACCGTAGGATCTTACGCAGTGCCGTAGGGGACCGCACCGCCACATCCCAGCAAATTAGGGACACTGTTGCTCCTGGGGTATCGGCGAGGACCATTCGCAACCGTCTCCATGAAACTGGGCTACGGTCCCGCACACCGTTAGGCCGTCTTCCGCTCACGCCCCAACATCGTGCAGCCCGCCTCCAGTGGTGTCGCGACAGGCGTGAATGGAGGGACGAATGAAGACGTGTCGTCTTCAGCGATGAGAGTCGCTTCTGCCTTGGTGCCAATGATGGTCGTATGCGTGTTTGGTGCCGTGCAGGTGAGCGCCACAATCAGGACTGCATACGACCGAGGCACACAGGGCCAACACCCGGCATCATGGTGTGGGGAGCGATCTCCTACACTGGCCGTACACCACTGGTGATCGTCGAGGGGACACTGAATAGTGCACGGTACATCCAAACCGTCATCGAACCCATCCTTCTACCATTCCTAGACCGGCAAGGGAACTTGCTGTTCCAACAGGACAATACACGTCCGCATGTATCCCGTGCCACCCAACGTGCTCTAGAAGGTGTAAGTCAACTACCCTGGCCAGCAAGATCTCCGGATCTGTCCCCCATTGAGCATGTTTGGGACTGGATGAAGCGTCGTCTCACGCGGTCTGCACGTCCAGCACGAACGCTGGTCCAACTGAGGCGCCAGGTGGAAATGTCATGGCATGCCGTTCCACAGGACTACATCCAGCATCTCTACGATCGTCTCCATGGGAGAATAGCAGCCTGTATTGCTGCGAAAGGTGGATATACACTGTACTAGTGCCGACATTGTGCATGCTCTGTTGCCTGTGTCTATGTGCCTGTGGTTCTGTCAGTGTGATCATGTGATGTATCTGACCCCAGGAATGTGTCAATAAAGTTTCCCCTTCCTGGGACAATGAATTCACGGTGTTCTTATTTCAATTTCCAGGAGTGTAGTAGCAAATATTCCGTCCACACAACCGTTGCATTTCACTGCCCGCATCTGTCCTCAAGAAACACGTTATGTGCAGGCCGCCTGTTGCAAGCCAGTGTGTCTCCCACACAGACCGTGCGAACAGCTAACCGCTCTGTACAGCGAAGCCTCCAGGAAAGAAATAGCGGCGCTATTTTGCGAAGCCCGCGTAGCGTTCTCCAGTGTCCATTGACAAAACGATTAACTTACCCAGTCACCAATTTCCCTCTCCTCCGAAAGCTCACTCGTTCTCCCAGCAGAAGCAGAGAGTTTCCGCAAATCTCGGGCGATGAAGCCTCACCAACCTGGTTTGTCCATTGCCATTCTAGATCAAAATGCCTTACACGGCATGACTGTAATAACTGTTATGACAATAAAAGTGAAAAAGTATTTTTTAGTAAAAGCTAAGGGACTTTCCACTTCAGGATCATTGTGTCAAAGCAAACATGCTCTGTGGTTAACCCTCTATCAAAAGTAATAATACCATTAATGTAACTGCCGGGAATTTAACGAATCGTCATCCCGTTCGTACGAGCACAGAAAAAGTATTCTTAAAACGGGCAAACAGTCAAAATTATTAATCGTTTTTTCGGAACCTGTGTCAAAGACGGCATTTTTTAACAACATGAATAATTATAGGCACTATAAGTCAATGCTGTCATCGAAATACAGAGAAAAATCAGGGTAGACCACTTGTGCAATAAATTAATGAAAGTTGCGGCAGGATTAGACAGTTGCATTTTATATTTCCAGTTTACAGCTTGAATTAGAAGTCCATCGACAAAGTTTCAGTGGTGGCAAGAAGAAAAAAAGTTGAATAAACATGGGCTGTAGAGTGCATGCCTTAAAAATTTGAGCACTTACTTATCTTCGCTTCTGTGAAACACATCTCATCTACTGAACGGTTGCTCATAGCTCTTGAGTTTCAGATTTTAGAGGCCTTCATCTCTGGATAACATTTTTCTGGTTTTAGAACATGCTACATTCTTCCAAAATATGTAAGGCAAAGAGCTTGCAGCAAAAGAGCTGTGTTTCGCCTTGTCGAAGGGGATTCATGCCTCTAAAGCTATTCATTATTAGAGTCCATGTTCACTAGGCATTTATTTCTTCTTTTGGTCCGTACTATCGCTTCTCAAAGTTTGCCAGTGGACTTTCGGTTACTGTGTATACTACGGTAGACATTCTGAAACGTAAAAGGTACAGATCTACTCTGTAAGCTTCATACTTGAAGAAAAACTAGTTTTAGGTCCACATTTGCTCAAATAGTAGATGTGTTCATGGATGATTACGAAACTGAAGGAAGAGAAGCGTTACTTACATATTCAACTAAGTTTTTATTCGGCCACTACGTCATTTTGTCTGCAGGTTCACTCCATAACTTCGGAAGTGTCTGTAGTAAAAAATATTTTTCTGTAGTTACAAGCCTGAAATTAAATTCAGGAACAGTGAAGAGGGAGTATAAGGCGTGATCTGTTAGTTACTATTTCCGACGTGTTAGGAAACCTAAGGGTAAAAGCAACGCCTGAAATAACTAGAAGAGTTCTTCGACTTGGTCGAGAAGTGATGAAGGGTTACTGCTTTGTACAGCTGCTCATCAAACAGCAGTGAAAGCCATAAGAAAAAGGTTTTCCTCGGAAAAACAACGGCATTCTCCAGTCCAGGTATCACTACAAACTACAGGCGTTCTTAAATTGTTGTAACTGTTTTTGTGGGAATCCACGCGCGCACACACACACACACACACACACACACACACACACACACATACACACACACACATATATATATATATATATATATATATATATATATATATATATAATTATTATTATTATACAAATTTGGCCGTTAAAGACCGTGAAAACAGTTATTTCTTGCGCTTCTGGGAAGTCTTCTTTCTCTCAGTCCACACTTTTTTCGTTCTTGCGCTGTAGGCGGCTTTTCTCTCTTCAGACCATTTAGTTCCACAAGTCTTCTTAATTTTCACACCGAAACCCGTGAATGAATTCAGTTTTTTTCTACAAAGGTTTCTGTTAAATATTGTTTCCTGATCTATGTCCATTTCTTTTAGATCTCTTTCTGCGTTGATAAACCATAAATTTTTATTTTTTATATTTGCGATGTACGAAAATATTTGTTTTGTAAGCCTATTCGGGTTCATCCTCATGATGTGAGCATAAAAGGAGCATCTTCTTTTTCTAATTTCGTCTGTAATTTTGTTGCACTTCGTATACACTTCTTTGTTGCTTTTTAGTCTGTATACAGGCTTGCCTTGATTATCTGTTATTTTCCTGTCCAAGAATTGTGTGTGTGTGTGTGGTTTGAGGTTTTCGGGCGCTAAACAGCGTGGTCGTCCAAGAATTGTCCTCACAATTCTTCTTTCACGATTTTCTATCTGTTCTGCGTATGTAAAATTTGCCAGTGTTTCTGATGCATATAGTATCTGCGGTCTAATGACAGTCTGGTAGTGTCTGAGTTTATGATTTTGGATATACATTTTTTTGAATACATTTGTCTGCAGTAGTGAGTTGCTGTCTCTAGTTTTTGTATTCTAGCCCTGCAGGCTGGATGACCTTTTGCCACAGGCTGAATTAGTTCACCAAGATATTTAAAATGTCTAGATACCTGTAGTTTCCCGTATTTCGTAGTTATTTTCTTTGGTAGATTTTTGATATTTGTAATGATTTCTGTCTTTTCAAATGAAATTTGCAAGCCTGCTTTTTCAGCAGTTTCTTTAAGTAATTCTATTTGTTTTATTGTGTCTTTTTGTATGTAAGCTAAACAGGCGAGATCGTCAGCGAAGGCAAAACAGTTGGTTTCAATGGCTTTGTAGCACTTCCCTCCAATTTGGACTTTCTCAACTCCTTGTTTTTGCGTGAGTTTTCTCCATTCCGCTATGACTTTATCCAGAACACAGTTGAAGAGTACCGGGGACAGCGCATCTTCTTGTCTGACGCCGGTTTTGACTTCGAAACGCCGTGAAATTTCTCCTTGGAATTTTACTTTTGATGTTGTATTTGTTAATGTTTCTTTGATTATGGTGATTGTTGTTTCACCTATTTCATATTCTCGAAGTGTTTTGATGAGTGTGTCCCTATCGATTGAGTCATAAGCTTTTTTGAAATCAATGAATGTTATGAAATATTTCTTGCTCCTTGTAGATAAATAGTTCATTGTCGTTCTGAGGTTAAAAATTTGTTCGGCGCAGGATCTTCCTGGTCTGAAGCCAGCTTGATATTCTCCAAGTTTTGCCTCTATAATTGGTGATACACGATTGAGCAGGGCTTTTGATAGAATTTTGTATGGGACTGGGAGAAGCGATATTCCACGATAGTTGTTAACATCCCTTTTGTCACCTTTGCAAATTGTTCATGAAAATCACACATTGTATGTTTTACCACCATACAGCGAGACCGTCAGAGGTGGTGGTCCAGATTGCTGTACACACCGGTACCTCTAATACCCAATAGCACGTTCACTTGCATTTATGCATGCTTATATACGTCGTGGCATACTATCAACAAGTTCATCAAGGCACTTTTGATCCAGATTGTCCCACTCCTCAACGGCGATTCGGCGTAGATCCATTAGAGTGGCTGGTTGGTCACCTCGTCTATAGACAGCCCTTTTCAGCCAATCTCTGACCTGTTCGATAGGGTTCATGTCTGGAGAACAAGCTGGCCACTCTTGTCGAGCGATGTCGTTATCCTCAAGGAATTCAGTTACAAGATGTGAACGATGGGGGCGCGAATTGTCGTCCGTGAAGACGAATGCATCGCCAATATCCTGCCGATATGGTTGCAATATCGGTAGGAGGATGGCATTCACTTATCGTATAGCCATCACAGTGCATTCCATGACCACCAGCGGCGTGCGTCGGCCCCACATAGTGCCAACCCAAAACCGCAGGGAACCTCCACCTTGTTGCCCTCGCTGGACATTGTGCCTAAGGCGTTAAGCATGCCCAGGGTGCTTCCAAACACGTCTCCAACGATTGTTTGGTTGAAGGCATATGTGACACTCATCGGTGAAGAGAACGTGATGCCAAGCCTATGCAGTCCAATCGGCATGTTGCTGGCCCCATCTGTACCCCGCTGCATGGTGTCATGGCTGCAAAGATGGACTTCGCCATGGACGTCTGGAGTGAAGCTGCGCATCATGCAGCCTATTGTGCACAGTTTGAGTCGTAACACGACCTCCTGTGGCACCACGAAAAGCATTATTCAACAAGGTGGCGTTGCTGTCAGGGTTCCTCCGAGCCCTAAACCATAGGTGGAGGTCATTCACTGCAGTAGTAGCCCGTGGTCGGCCTCTCTGTACTTCCTCCAAGTCCGAACAACATCCCTTTGTTTCACTCCGAGACGCCTAGAAACTTCCCTTGTTGAGAGCCCCTCCTGGCACAAAGTATCAATGCGGATGCGATCGAACCGCTGCATTGACCGTCTAGGCATGGTTGAACTGCAGGCAACACGAGCCGTGTACGTCCTTCCTGGTGGAATGACTCGAACTCATCGGCTGTCCGACCCCCTCCGTCTAATAGGCTCTGCTCACATCTTCGGGCGGGTTTAGTGACATCTCTGAACAGTGAAAGGGACCGAGTCTGTGATGAATATCCACAGTCAACTTCTATCTTCAGGAGTTCTGGGAACCGGGGTGATGGAAAACATTTTTTTATGTTTGTGTATATCTAATTAGCTTACCAGAATGTGCTCTGTGCCAGGCAAAGCTGGTACCAAAGCGCATAAGTGCTCTTAGGTTTTACGGCTATTAGTAAGCCTGGTAGGATGCATAAAGTGCGTAAACAACGTCAAATGTGAATCGCTCGGGAAAGTCATGTACACGTGTGAGGTGGTCATCACTACCTGACAGAGCATAAAAGGAACGTCACCGTAGGCCTCAGTTTGGACAGCTGGTCGAATAGTCCAATATTCAGGTCCACGGAACATTCAGATGTGACAGTGGTCCAACTTTCACGGGGACATGACGACAGCTATAATCGTCGTCAGTCTCGCGTCAACCACGTTCGACCACAACGAAGAAGGATCAGCATACCGTACACCAGACTCATTGTAACCTCTTTATGTCAGCACCTACCACCCGAGAACATGTAGTGGACTCCTTGCGACGTTCTGAATCATCACCCTGATCATAAACTAATAGTAGCCAAACTATAGAATTACCATCCCATGCGTTGGCTACCATTAACACTGTAACACAAACGGTTGAATTCGTAGTGGTGCCATGGACACAACGCAATGGCTGCTGACGAATGGCGTCGCATTGTCCTCAGCGAGAATCTCGTTTCTGCCCAACCACGTGTGATCACCGACGGCGAGTAGGGCGACCTGAGGAGAGGTCTCACTCTTCCAATCTTTGAAAGAGGAGGGCGGTGCTCCTGGCGTCATGATGTGGGAAGCCATCGGGGAAAACTTGAGGTTATGATTGGAAGTGATTGAAGGAACTCTGACAGCACAGTCGTAAGTCACAAGGATCCTGCGCCTTCGTGATCTACATTCCATCTGACAATAATGTGGTCAGGAGAATGTAGTCTGCATATTGGACGTGTGCGCCTCTTTGTACTGTCTGCGTAATGTTGAGGTACTCCCACGGCCAGCAAGATCCGCAATGTATAGGACCAGCTCAGACGTTTCGTCCCAGTGGCGGTGTCTAGTTGCATAGTTGTGGGGCAGTTTGACTTGGGGGAAGAACACAACAGCCTTGTGACACCCTTCCCAACCGATTCAGTACTTACATCCAGGTCAGAGAGGGTGCACCATCATACTGATAAGTGGGATCGTAGTTCCATGTTAGTTGTAAATTTGACTCAATTTGGTAATCACTAAAATAACATGACGTTACAGCTCTGCTGATGAAGTGTCATTTCGTTTCTTCCTCCCCTTGTGGGTGCTTCACACACACACACACACACACACACACACACACATATATATATATATATATATATATATATATATATATATATATATATATATATATATATCAGGCAGTCTATCTCAGATACAGGAAGAAGGAATGTGCAACGTGTGGTTTCCCAGTGTTCGCTGCACAGATCCTGCTGCCCTGCATGCAGTACACTCTGTTTTACCTGCAGCTCACGAGACACTGTCCATGGCAGTAGTGGATGATGAGCGTGACGCCGCCCTCTCCACTTACTACGTTCCCTCTGTCCTTTCGTCTTTCTGATGGTCCCTTGGGAGTTCTGCCGGCGCTGACAGAGTTCATGCAGTGCAAATTACTGATACCATTGAACGTACTCGAAAATTCCAAGCAAGGTGGTTGTTCGTAAGCAATGGGTTTACCTTGTAAATGACTACACACTTATTTTTCAGCTAACGTTCATTCCACTCGTTTCACCCTTTCCACGTGTGCCACACAGTCCTTCTCATAAAAATTACGAATACATGATTGATCTAATCAATAGCCTTCAGCTTAACTGCCTGGCATAGGTCGAATTCAAATGACATGTAGTTGACGTTTCCGTTTACCTGGCCGCTTCGTTTTGTTCTCATATACACCAACGTTTGAACCACTGTTGCAAGCGGCCTCTATCAGAATGGTGAACTTTCTGCTGGGCCAGAGCCGCATTCCAGTTTTATATAGTGCAGTTTAGACGCTGTAAACGATATCTGTTTTTAACGTACCGCAGCAGTTTAGGGAAGGTCAAGACGAACAGTTTAATATAGAACACTTGTGGTCTATCAATCTGAGAAACAACCTCAAAACACCTGAACTGCTGTGCATGCTGACCGAACGACATTTTGAATGTCCTTTAACTCCTTTACGAGTCTGTACTGAACTTTTTAATCTCATTTCTTCTCGCTAAAATGGACATTGTGTATTAAAGAATCCTGCTTCTTGAGCCTTCCCATTGCACAACTGACGTTTTCTTAAATTTTCTCTGGAAGTTTTGCGAATTTTAACAGTGTAAATTTGACAATCAAATGGTTTTGTTTCTCTGGCCTTCTTGCTGTGAGAGTACTGCGCTTGTGAGGGTTAAGTTTTGATCGAATTCTAAACGTAATTTGCTTTTCATAATTTTCACAAAAGTAATTTTTCTTTCATTCCTCTCAAGCGGAATATCAAATTACTGATGTTGACGAAATTAAAAAAAAATCAGTAATCTGACCAATTAAGCCGACGGCGTAAGCGGGTGAGTGGGTACTGCAAATACGGCACGGCGCGGATGCGCTCCAGCTTAAGGGGTGCCGAAACGATCCATGTCCTCCATGTTAATTTTAGCAATATGAAGGAACACATTTTCTAAAATCATTAAACATATTACTCAGAAATTTGGACTACATGTTCAGTGAATATTTCTCTGCAATGTTATAACACCATGTTAAGAAATATTTTTTGGTTTTTGTTTTATAATTTTTTTAAACGGATGCTTATTTTTTCTATAAAATTTTGCACTTTTTCTTCAATAAGTCTTGAATTATACAATTTTTTTAATAATATGTTATAAAAATGAAGGCAAATAAATAAACAATATTGTGTATAAATTTCATTTATATGCTTTTAGCAGTTTTTTGAGAAAATGTTCCTCAAAGATGAAAATTTTAAACTTACAGGAAATGGCTTTCAAAGTTTTTTAATGCATTCCAGCCCCGTATGATGTATTAATAGCATCCTCTTCTTTTTCCAGTGTTAGTTTCCTTTTCACTGGTCTTTTCTTCCCTTTTGCTGCATCTTGTAGGCTTTTGTCTCTTCTTCCTGGACCTCTTAGTCTTTCTTCATCAATTAGGCCCATTGTGGAAATGCTGTTGTGTCCTGGTTGGAAACCTAAACGTTTCAACGCATCACATTTGATAATGTCTCCTTCATTGTAAGTTGCAGCAACATTATACACTCGAAAATGCAATGCTTTAATCTGTACCAACACTCTTTTGGGAATCCTAATCCAAATTATGTTATTTACACTTACATTTGGATTATGTGTTTTCCAATGTGAACACTTTTCCAATGAACTTGGCCGTGATAATTCTCTGAATACAGGCTTAATTACATGAATTACAGCGTTTGGGAAACTATTTTTATGGGCATATTCTTTTCCCTACTGGTACTTACACCCCATCAGTCATCACCTGTGGGGCACAGTGCATGTTGTGGGTGCTTATTTGTTGATGCAGTATGAAAAAGTAATGCCCATACTGCTCTCCTCATATGCTCAATGTTTCTTGTATTTTGCCTAATTGCACACCCATAATACCTCTGCAACCTATCAATTGCTTCTTCTGTCAATCTTCCTCTTCCTCCAAGGATCTTACCATCTCTAAGCTTCTGGGATCCTAATGTCTGCTTTAGTTTGTGCAAGTGAGCCCCCATGCACTTCTGCACATGTCCAACTCACTCCTGTTTTTTAATGTGAATTTCATTGGCATGAGGTTTGAGTTCCCTTACAACTTTATATTCCTTAGAATCACCATCTCCTAGAAAGTTAGTGTATCTTACATTATACCACTCCTGTGATCTGGAAAAAATTGCTTTTACTCTCTACTTCCATCGCTCCACTCGTGCCATGAAAATTTGCTTGACAACTTTCACTATGTTCGTCCTTGGTATTGCCCTTACATCTACAATGTTTTGAGAGAATAGCTACATCAATTACTTTGCAACTATCTCCACTGGTGACTGTCACAGCTCCATTTAGAGATTTATGACCGCTACGTTGCAATATCCATATAAAGCAACAGTTAAATCTCCACAGTTTCCATTACCTGTCACTGCTTGCTCTACTGCTTTCATCATTGTTGCTTGAGCAATATCTTCAGCAGAAGATCCCAACATTTCATTATAAAATCCAAACTTGGTTGGTTGTTTCGGAAAGTTCACAATTCCACATAACATTGTCCCTGCAGCACTGACCTTGCCAATGCAACGCAAGCCATACACTAGCCTAACATTTATATCATACACCTTCTTTCCACTATTACCACTACGAGGTATACTGTTAGAATTAGAAAACGAAACTTCTGCAGCACATTTGTTACACTTAAACATTTTACATGCCAAAGCAATGTGTGAAGTTATTTTCAATTCCGTCCTCTTTCTTTGCAAACATGGCATAATAAGTTATGTTTCAAAATATTAGAGAGCAAGGAAATTTTAATTATTTCATTCACATCATTACTGTCGTTTTCATAGTTTTCAAATTTATCTTTCATGTCACAAAGTTTCTTGCAGGAAGAAGTTCGGTCACATTCATTTGGAGTAGTCGGTGAAGCAGTCTGAGAATCATCTCCCTTCGAAACATCAAAAGATTTCTTCTTCCACTCATTGTGCCTTTTCTTAAACACTCGATTGCTGAAAGTGGGCATATTGATATCCACAAAGCAAGTACGTAAAACAGGTACGAGCAAAATTCGTCAAATATGCAAAATTGGACAGCTAAACAACACAAAGCCGACTCCACAAGTCAACACACACGGTATAGCGTTTATGTTTACCGATATGAACAGTCACTTGTCACAGAGATAAAGCCATATAACGTTGGAAAACAAAACACTGTCTAATTCCGCAAAGATACCCTGCTTGCAGCCAGCGAGCGGCGCCGTCAGAGGTGACATCAAGTCGCTACAACCGTTTACGCGGCGCATCACCTTTGCAGTGATAAAAAACACTTAGAATTCACTTAGAAGGTTGAAACTTGATTTGTTTTATTCAGAAAACTCCAATAACGAAAGAACGTTAATTTTGTCATTTTCATCGTTCCCGCTCCCTTTAACACCTACAGTGTATGAAGACGAGAAAACTCCACAGTTTCACGCGCTGTAGATTAGGTGGTCTCCGAGAGCGTTTGATGTGATTTGCAACCTTGGTGGACAAGTGTTCCGTATGAAGTTTGTCATCTCGACTTTCTCTACATTACAGTGACGCATCTTAACAGTTACCGTTTGCACACTGTATGTCTGAACCGCCTCTCTGCTGAAACTATGCTATGCCTACATTCAACCCCCTGCGCAGTTCGTGGTATGGTAAGATTGTAGTACTGTCGTTCGTAATGGTCATCTGGATCCTCAGCTGACTGGAGAAGCTTCTGAACTGTCAGTGGCGAAGGCCGCCCCTCTTTACCTCCAGAATGGCAGTGTGCAATTGTGCTGCTATCTCTTCTGCGTACCTTCGAGTCATAATCTGTGGCTAGCAGTCTTAAACGGGGATTATACACCATGGACAATCTGTGTGAGGCATATCTCCAACTTATTGTGTTTAATGGCAGTGGTTAAATGTTAAAATGGTATTGGTGTGGTGAACGCTATCTCGACTGGTAATTTACTGTCTTTCTTGCCCTAAAGGAAAAATGCGTTCTCACAACATGCGATACAAGTCGTCGTCACCAAAGAATGTTCATACACTGTAAGAGTTTTTCTGTTTTTAGAGGTCGCTTATTATTAATTTTCGTGCGTGCATTTATTGTAATGTGAACTTTCTTGCAATTGAACAGCGCAAATGATATTCTGACGTAAGCGTTGTCTGATGATAGGATTCACTAACTTCATCTAAATTTGTGTAAGTGCATTCCAATTAACTTTTAGTAGAAATAATTAAGAAACCTCAATATGTATACTAAAGAAGTTATCATATGAATACTATGCAGTGCAGCGAATAGTTCTTCAATGCGTGACATCACAATACACACCTTTCAATTTTAACACGTGAAACTAACAGAGTAAGAATCATGCATAAAGTTACAAACTGACCTTTGCAAGAATAAATGCCCAAGATGATTCTGTTGAAATGCCCTTCAAGCCGGCCGAGGTGGCCGAGTGGTTCTAGGCGCTACAGTTTAGAACCGCGCGACCGCTACGGTCGAAGGTTCGAATCCTGAATCGGGCATGGATGTGTGTGATGTCCTTAGGTTAGTTAGGTTTAAGTAGTTCTAAGTTCTAGGGGACTGATGACCCTAGAAGTTAAGTCCCATAGTGCTCAGAGCCATTTGACCCATTTTGCCCTTCAAATTTAAGTGCCCAAACAACTCGGAATCCCGCATGACACACACGCGAACATGTAACAAGGCACTGTAAGTTCGTCAAAAGATATGAGATCTGAAACTGATAATTTGTGATGGAATGCTTCATAGCAAGTTATCTTACTCTGTCTAAACAGTGTTGTTAAACTAGCCGGAACAAACATTTGTGACTTACCTTGTGACACTGGGAACTCAGCAATGCTTGAGAGAAGAGACTAGGATTAAAAAACCTTATTATGACACTGGCTTTTATCGATACAGCAACCTTTACGAAATTGTATTCTTACAAAAAAAAAAAAATATATAACTGTGATCTGATGTAACTCGTTAATGAAATGGTAAAGCAGCTGTGAGTCAATGACTGAGTCTAAGTCATGAAACAGATAATTTCTTTTAATTTCGTCTTTATAATTAAACTAACTGACGTAAATCAATTGAGGAAAATCACACCGAATATTTGTCCTTCTCAATGCAGCAATGCACTGGCAACATTGTCTGTCTTCTCACATCTAAAATGGATATTTACAAAACAGTATTTCCAAAAACCAACATCCTCTGCATTTGCTTCTTTGTGTTCTACCTAAGCAATAAGTGACCTTAAGCAGTTACTGGTTTCTTTGGTTTCTGTGAACATACAATGTGGAACAAAAAGACAGACAGACAATATGACAATATTTGTTGGTGTTTGTATAAATCTGTTACGAAGCTGTATTATTTATATAGTAAGCCGCTACTAAAACTGATACTTCAAATCCCTGGCTGTGGTTCCTGTAAATCATAACAATTTAATATAAAAGCGTTACACTCTGCTATTACTTAGAATTCCTTGCAGTTACACCTCCAGTTTCCTGTATCAATGTTTCCTCTAAAAATTTTTTGTTTAGCTTGTTGTTTTCCCTCAGTTATCTTTGTAATTGGAATAGTTATCCTACATATCTTGAACATTTCTGCATATGTATTTGTTTTCCCTAATCATACTAATATATCATTATTTGCAGTAATTTCATCAACAAAAGTTATTTCTAGATGTATTTTCATTAATTCATTGTGCCCTTGCGGTTATTTTCTAACTACACTCCACATACTTGATTACTCATTTGAATTTATCGAAATAAAAAATAAATCAAACAACAACATTAAATTTTCTCTTAATTTCACCAGTTTGTGCAGTTAATTGTATGTGCTATTTTGAATACCGCCTCGTCTTGCAGATACAATGCTACAAGCAGTGTTCACTGAGAGAAAGATAAACGGTATCATATCAAGAGCGCTGACTTGTACATCCTATATTACTGAAGTCTGCATGAGATGTACAATGAATTAAGTGTGCCTAAAAGCTATTCATCATTGCAATAATAATTTCATAATTTACAAATTAATGATGACTTGCATATCATTCATAATTTTATCATTTTCAGTGCATTTAATTATTCTGTTATGTAAGCAGTATTTAATTGTTTGAAAATTTTACCATAGGTAAAAGTCAGGTCATGTGAGTACATAGAAATGTGTTCATTTGATAGTACTTAAATACGAAATAGTTATGCTTTCTTTCGCAATGTGATGTACGTAGGACAATGACAGTGAAGAAGGAATCTAGAGATATTAATTTCAACACAGTTACAAAATTAACTTGTTTTAATTAACACACCACAAGATGAATGTTATAAGACAGTGCAAACGTTCAAATATATCTTTGAAAATTAATTCATGTACATGAGTACCCTTGTCAATGGCTATTTTTCGTCATTCAACAGTTCATCTACTTTCCAACTGCCTGGCTTGAATGAATCTTACCCCAATGAGCTGGCCATGTTCACAGATCAAGTATCATGCAAGTCGGACCCAAAAGTGTCTACTATGTTGTAGGCTACATCATCAGTCAAACAACAAGGCCATATATGAATCTCTCTCTCTCTCTCTCTCTCTCTGTCTCTCTCTCTCTCTACACACACACACACACACACACACACACACACACACACACACACACAGTCTCTCTCTCTCTCTCTCTCTCTCTCTCTCTCTCTCTCTCTCTCACACACACACACACACACACACACACACACACACACACACAGAGTGTTGAGATAGTCTGTCGACTTACAGATCTATCAGGACATCATCAAACCCTGACCAAGTGTCCATCACGTTCAAACTCATCCCTTCAGTTGGGGATGTTGGCGTGTGGTCGTGCTCTACCGCTGATGTAGCCTGCAACAGTGTGGATACTATTGGATCCCACTCACTCTCATCCTGGTCTACAGTCATAATATTCCATTCAGACACATCCTGATCTTTAGTTAACATGGCCAGTCCATCGATGTATTCATCATTTTCGGCAACAGGTGGACTGCATTGTGCTTCACTAGTGGGTAGGGAGGTGCCCACGACAGTTGCTGGTTTGCTGGAGTTGTGATATGCCTGAGCCTTCCCGCAGCTTTCGCCACCACCCTCTTCATGCTCTTCACCCTCTTTTAAATTTGCACCCTCTTCTGCCTTCTTCCCTTCTTCCACCGCTTCACCCTCTCCACCCTCTTCCACCTCTTCACAGTTCTCCCTCTGCGTCCGCTTCTTCGCCTCGTCGGAGCTCCTCTGCAGCGCCGCCTTCAGCAGCGACAGCCGCCCATCCTTGCAGCGCTGCCGGCGGCCCCCGCGTAGCTTCCGGACCCTGAGCTCCATCCACCTGTGTGAAAGAAACATGCGGCTGCTTAAAGGCTCCCACTACCTGGAACTTACACTTATAAATATGGTACACAGCCCCAGCCTCTGGACCCTGACCTCCATCCACCGGTGAAACAGTAACACACGTCTGCTTAAAGGCTCCCACGACCTGGCACCTACATTTCTCAACATGGTGCACAGTCCCAGTTACAAGCTGTCTATTTTACGGATTCCAGGGTTAATAAAACTTTATTTTCACTACGTCATACAATTTATAATTGAATTTATAATTTTAAAATGCTTTGAATCTACTAACTGACAGGTAAAATATGACCTCAAACGTGTAACAAAATAATTTAACTATCAAAGTTAGACATCGTGTATATATCTAGAGGCCGACGAACTAATGGTGTACAATGTACACAGGTTATTTGCGTCCAGCACTTGACAGTGGGAGCACTTAGCGTCTGTCAACAATCTTAACATTGTATTTCAAATCTTTTCAATACATTTTGTTGCTGACAACCCACATAATATAACGAAAGGAAAAACAGTTTACCTGTCACTACAATTTCGCTGTTCTTGCAGCAAAACCTCAGCATCCGGAATGTTGTTTTAATTTATTACCTCTCGACTAATAACTCCATTCACAACACATTTTGCTGTTAGTACCTAATGCAACACTAAAGGTACATACCTGCCAAGTTGTATCATAGTAAAATGTTCAAATGTGAGTGAATTCTTAAGGGACTAAATTGGTAAGGTCATCGGCTATGCAAGAACAAAACACAAACACAAACACACACACACACACACACACACACACACACACACACACACACACACACACACACACACACACGCCCGAGGGAGGACTCGAATCTCCGGCGGGAGGGGCCGCGCAGTCCGTGATAGGACGCCTCAAACCGCGCGGTCACACAGCACGGCTGTGTCATTGTGTTAGACATTGTTCAGGACATATGATGTTTTATACCCAGGGGTTCAACTGCTAAAAGAATGCCAAAATGATACCTACTTCGACGGTTTCCTACAGGGAATGAGCAACGCAATAAATAAATCAAATTCTGGAGAAAGTAACAACCTCAGATAGTCAACTATCTCCGAGATTTTGCCTCGGGCAGTAACTTCTTATGTAAACAAGTTATTGGTCCCACTCAGAGAAGGTAGATCCTAGGAAAATACAGTATCCAGATCTCACTTAGTATAAATATATGTGCTTTTTCATCGACATTTGGTGGGAATAAGGATTGAGAATAACAACTACCGGTCTTGAGGAGCAGCCTCAAAGAGTTCTGTGAAAAAGCACTCCAGTTCACTGAAAGAATACACCAACAGTGGGGGTGCACTGGCCTGTTTACTGGACTGGCAGAGAACGAGGGAAGTTCACATTCTCGTCCGACACTGTGGCTTTCCATAGTTTCCCTGACTCAATGTGAATACAAGGGTGACTCCTCGTTACAGGCAAGGGATGAATTACTGCCCTATTCTTTTCCAATCTGACCTAGCAGCCCGTCCCTAATGACTTGATCGATGGGCCCTCAAACACCAGTATTTCTTCCTGCAAGATTATCTCGAAAGCGTTTTGTTTAGAGAATAAAAGAAACAGCTTTACCAGTTGCTGTCTGTATTAAATATCAGTCAGATTTACGAAAACCTCAGGCTTTTTATCTTGTGCTCTGACGGAGCTCCCGAAACTGACTTACCCTTGACCTGATCAGCGGCCACAGCTAATTATCCCAAGGAAAAGAGCGGACAAATTGAGTACTGTCTTACTTTCTAATGTTCTAACTGCACATTGGCCTCGCTATTGGAGTTAAGGAATTTCATCCTTTCATCCGGCTAGTATCCTCCACCTGTCTTACCAGCCCTTTTCTGCTAAGATATGCCTGCTTTCAAGTGATGTCTTTCAATTTGGATTCGTTTCAATGCCCTGAGATAGGTTTAGTCTAACCAACACTAAAAAGCTATTGGCTGCTAGCTCACACATGGTCTGTTGACAAAAACTAGTAGTAGACATTTATCAGCGCAGCAGACACCAAAAGTTTGCTAAAGTTTGGAGCATGCGCAATTAAATCTGCCTCACATATTTCATTCATTAATTGCCTTTTTCAAATTATTAAATTCACAGTAAATAAAATGATAAAACACGTCCTAAGAAATCAGCAAATAGTTAAAATCACACTACTGGGTGCTCTATGGGGGGGGGGGGGTGGATTACGGAGAAAGACAGTAAATAAGATATGCAGAACAAATCAAATAATTGAAGACGATGGCGGAGATAAGACATTGACGTAGAATACAAAATAGCTAACGGCCGCGTTAAAAAAAAAAAAAAAAAAAAAAAAAAAAAAACAAAAAACAAAAAAAAAGAATACACATTACACTGCAGGATTTCGTGTAAAGAATTAGAGAAGTGCTTGCTACCGTTATTGGAGGAATTTGTCACTGGTCTCTCAGGAAACAAAGCGTCCCATATGATTCTGAAAGCGTGCAGATAATTCCTGTTTTTAAGAAAGGTCGTCGCATAAATTAGTTTAATTAAAGATCTGTGTCACCAATCTGTGCTATATTTGAGGAATATGTTGTACGATGGGGCATTACGATCTTTCCAGTGCCACGGAAGTGATATAAGTCTCAGTTGAAATAAAAGAAACTAGAAGTCAGCGTCATAAATCAGCAGTTGTGAAGGTTAAATTTACTTGCGTACTTGAAATAATTCGACATACCGCCCGTTGTTGCCAGTAACTTTACTTGTATAGGACATATTTGAAGTGGACCTTGTGATAAGCTAGTGGATAACTTAGTACAATAATTGTGAATTGGAATTCAACATAAGTTAACACAAATTCAATATAAATTAATATAACGTAAGTTATTGTAGAAGACTAATTATACCTGTAAAATTAGAGTTGGGCTTCCGCAAAATTGGTGGAATTCTAGAAACTGTGTTGATCACACTCACATGCTCGCTTTACGATAATCTGAGTTTGACGCGATTTCCAAGTGGAGCTCCCAGCAGCTCGCTGGTATCCTCCACCTGTCTGCTAAGTTATCCACTAGATTATCACAAGGTCCACCTCAAATATGTCCTATACAAGTAAAGTTACTGGCAACAACGGGCGGTATGTCGAATTATTTCAAGTACGGAAGTAAATTTAACCTTCACAACTGCTGATTTATGACGCTGACTTCTAGTTTTTTTTTTTTTTTTTTTTTTTTTTCAATTGAGACTTATATCACTTCCGTGGCACTGGAAAGATCGCAATGCCCCATCGTACAACATATTCCTCAAATATAGCACAGATTGGTGATACAGACCTATAATTTTTTTAAAAGAACTGAATTTTCGTAGTTTTTCAAAGTTTCCTCCAATTTCTTTCAAACTAAACCTTTGATTGAAAAGCTGGGAAATACATAAAATAGATAGCAACAAAAGATTCGATCAGGTACTAATAACTTTCAATTAGTTGAGGGCATGTTTTTGAAACATTATCTCAAAAGAAGATAACCTCACCTGCTTTGACGGAAAACCTTATTTTACCTCCACCGCACTCACAGTATCTATGAAACTAGCATATTTCAATAAAAATACCTTTCGATCATAATTGTAGACGATAAAGTTTAGCCATGCAAACAACTCCAAGAGAAAACAGAACAAAAAATCTGTAAGTTTCATAGCGCACTCTTTAAAGTTGGGGTACCGTTTATTGTGCACCAAATGATTTTTATAAAAAGTTTTTCTACAGCAACAGTACGAAGTAGATATTATCGAACATTGTGCAACTCTCGGCTAATTCATAGTAGAACGTAGAGATGACCATCTCGATTCCCACCCTTGCCCTCCCAACCATGACAGCATCTTCAGGCAGCAACCGTTTGTCGCTTACTGTTTAAAAGTAATGTGATATTACAGTATCTTTTTCTCATTTATTTATTGTTTATTCTTTTGCACTTTTGGAACAGAAGGAACTTAATCCCTTCCGTACTTAACCCATTATCTCGATCTCTCTTTTCTTTTACTTTGGTGTCGTAATGGTCTGCATCCCAGTTATCTCTGCAGTGCTAAGAATAAGTTCATCGGACTGGGCATAGATACAGAACATGAATGACCATTGTACGAACTGCAGAGAAGCGAGGTGAAACGATTTCCTGGCTAGAGAGGTTTCAAAGATATCGTAGCGCAGCGCATAGTGATTTCGTCCCATACTGGAGGATGTAGGGAGCTATGCATTGATGTTCGGCGTTAGCCAAATCATCAGCAGTAGCAGCAGGTCTGCTAAATACGTTTGCCTGTTATTGCAAGTATTTTTATTCTGTCCAACGCATTAGGTAACTGCAGTTTTTCTTTTCAGAAAAGTGACTTAGTTGAATCGCAGTTGCTAAGTGCATTTAGAAATAATATGCTGTCTTTAGAAGTAGGGAGGGGAGACTTAAACTTTCAGGGGACTACAGACATTAATATCTCCTCCAGCTGAATTCAGTAGAAACTCTCATCACAATCTGGTACTAGTGCAGCCAAAAATTCACTAGGAAGGTTTGTGTTGTCTCCAGCGACAACCAAGCAGTCACAACAGTGAGCAATATCAGCAGCATCAGTCATAATTAACGTCTCTACATCATCAGTTTAGCTTGCAGATTTTAACTGGAAGTGATAGTACCGTATTCGTTTTGTTCGTCTGAAAATGATTTATTTTGTCGATTTAGCTCACACTGACTCAAACTCGACATGGGCGACCTTCCATTTTCCACAGACACGCAGCCGTTCAGCTGCTATAGTAGTACTCTTACTTCCTATACGTAAAAGAAATTCTGAATTTATTACGAATTCCACCTTTTCAAATAAACTGAATTTTTAATAGCGTTGACCAAATCATAAAACTCAAAACTGATAACAGATATATCTTCCAGTAGAGAAAGGATACGGGGCTAACTCGTACAGACAATATTTCCGAAGTTGTTCATTTTATTTCCTATGGAAATCAGCTCTGCGAAATATATCAGCATTTGCAGGGACAAGCCTGATGATAATTTTGATTTCAGATGTCACAGTGTTTAGAGGACATATCGATTAGTTTCTTTTTTTTCTAACTTCACTGTACCGAAGTTCTCCCCCTCCATGTAACGCGTTCAGTTTAGTGACCCACTATCGCAGAGTTAATAGACACTACGATCTCAATAACAGGAATAGTATCGTGAGACGAGAATATATCATACAATTTCATTAGAATTCTTACAGGTCTAGCAGCCAGATGCTGCTCAGGAGTTCCAAAGGTCGCGCCACATAACGGCTGGACTTGATCTAGGAACTCAACAACAGTAGTCATTGAAGCAGTCCTCCCAGCCAGAATACTATGTATCTATTAATTCTGTGCCATGTGTTAAGACACAATGTACTCTAAACTTTGCTGGCCTTTTTGAAAACTTCTGATGTTTGACAACTTTGATACTATGACGTTTTGCTACAAATATGGTCGTTTTGTGAATATTTTACGTACTATCAAGACAAAGTGGGCGTTTCGGTCAAACTTGGTGAGACTTCCTCGTTTTGATATTATGGGTCTACAACGCCCCTTCTCCGAATTCAAATTTGATCGACTGAGAATTTAATGCCATGTATTGTATGTGCTTGTGTACTTTTGAATGAAAGGATTATTTTGAGACAATGGAGGACAGTAACATAAAAGTTCAAAACTTTAGATTTTTTTCCAAGGTAGCGGCGAAAGCTCGACTTGGGAATAGGGGCACACTGAAATAAACCATATGGGAGGCTTGCCTCAGTGATGAAAACATTTTCCATAACTTCTCTAAGGCATCACTTTTTCTGGATCTAACAATGTTGTTTCATTAAGAGATTGGAGACCAATTCCTGAAGAGTAACAACCACAAAATAACGGAAAGTATACATCTGGAAAGATCATATGAAGCTGTTTGCAGGAAAAGCAGCTGCCAGACAAATTCACGGAATAATCTTTAGGAAATATTGTTCACCTTCGAAATAGGTACGTCAGAAAACCATCTTCCGACAAATACTGAAACATTACTGGTTTGCCCGGGACCATTACGCGATGGGATTAGTAAGGATAGAGAGGAAATCCGAAAAACGGGCAGTACGTTTTTTTATGGGTACGTTTGGACAAAGCAAGAGGAACAAAAAACACGCTCAGCATCACAGAAAACCTTGCTGTGAAATTCTATGTGTGGTCGTTCGAAGAAGAGTTAAACAATATACTGCTTCTTATTATACACTCTCACAAAATTAATTTTTCAGTCCTACTTATCTTCTTAACCTTACAACTGGAAACAGACGTATGCTTTAATGAAAATCTTCTCTGCATGAGTCATATTAGTTGCGAAAATGGGCAGCATCTAATGACTTCCTCTGAGAATTCTGCAATTTATGATCTTTCTACGTAAAGCACATCAAGATGAGGGACGTAAATTTCCAAACTTTTATTGCGGCTGCTTTCACATACTGTCTATGAAGTACATTCCTATTCTGCGTTTCTCAGTAAATCCTGATTTGTTGTTCTGCTTATTTGGCAAAATGAGTTGAATGAAAAAAAATCTTTTGAACTTGATCTTATAATGATGCTTAGCGGAGGATGCTGTTTTTGGGAAACATTTACAGATGGAGTGAGAAAGGGATGAAATACAAAGAAAGACCCGAAGTAGCGTTTGCCACACTCCATGAAACAGCGACCGAAGCACGGATATATGAACATGTATCCTACTGCGTCTACTTTCATTGAAACTTAGTGCACTTTCAGGATCTTACACATACAGATGGCGGTTCGTTCTTATACTACCAAGAATGAAAAATCTACCCGACCTATCCTAAAAACGAAATCACCTTTCCGATGGCAAAGTCAATTGCGATTGTATTATGGTCACGCTTGCGTGATTTTGGCAATAAGATGTCCAAGAATGTAAATTGTCGCTCTATACCCTAGACTTTGTAATGTCCCCACAGAAAATACCTTCTACCACGCACCAATTAATCATTGTCAATCAAACCATCCACATTCATTCACTTTGGAAAAGTATCTGATCTGATTTTCTCCTAACATATGCGGCGACAGATCGACGACGCCAAAGTATTTTCTAGTGCGTTTATTCTTTGAAATAAGAGAGATGCATATATGCATTCTCCATGGTTGTTAGAGTGGTAACTAGGACAGCTTCTGGAGTATCGGTTGAGGGATTGACGAGTTTCTGAGAGATACATATTCTGCAATTCTTCTCGCTAAAGCGAGCCAATTGACATTTGTGCCGCTAGTGGTTTGTTTGAAGAGAAAGAGACTAAACGGAAAATAATTAAGACGTGGAATCACCAGAGATCTGGACATGTAATGGAGATGGATTTAATACAAAATATCCTTCATAAATAAGGTTTGTGACTTTTTTTGTTCTGGAGTGAATGAACGAATGAGTTTTTTCTGAATCATTTGATGATCGCGTTGGCCCTGTAATTAGTGGGGAAGTTTCAGCTGTGTCGAAGAGAGCCTGCAATCACTGAGTCTGTGTTAAATCGTCCAAAAAGGCTTCGTACACATCTGGAATTCGCAATCTTTCGTAAAAGGAACAAATTGTCCACATGATTGATTCTCCCGACTGAATGCAGTGTTTAACAGTAATAATAAATGTAAAGATCTCTTACAGCAAGCCAGCCGCTGATTACCAAGACGAAGGACTCCACCAAAGATTTTATTTGGTTGATTTCACGTAATGAAGTATTATATTAAAAACTGTACATAGATAAAGGAGAGAAAGAGAGAGAGCGAATGAAAATAGAGATAAAACTAATAATCCTCCATTAGTCTAACTTTTCGCCTGTCTTATCACGGATCAGCCAACTAATGGGAGGCCCTTATTTTACTGTATAGATTTGTGTGTGAAGGTGAAGGGATCTTAAAGGCAACAGATACGCGTCTATACAGACAAGACATTTCACAAAGTTAGCGGCTAGCTGCATTCATCATATATTCTTAGATGAAGAGACGGCAACTTATTATCCTTAACATTAAAATGTTAAAACTTCTCATTTGCTCCAGAATGAAATGTATACTGAACTCTTAACGACTGGCGTTGCTCTTTAAAATCGAAAGCAATTTCACAGAAAAGCTGACTACCTGGATGTGCCATTACGGAATGAAACAAGTCATATTCAAACAACCATAAGATCTTTCTATACTGAAGAGCCCGTATAATAAGGTCTAGGGCCCCCGCGAGCACGCAGAAGTTCTGCAACAAGACGTGGCATGGACTCGACCAATACCTGAAGTAGTGATGGAGGGAACACACACCATGAATCCTGCAGGGCTGTCCATAAATCAGTAAGAGCATGTTGCAAGGCATCCGAGACATGCTCAATAATGTTCATGTCTGGGGAGTTTGATGGCCAGCGGAATTGTTTAACCTCAGAAGCGTGTTCCTGGAGCCACCCTGTAGCAATTCCGGACGTGTGGGGTGCCGCATTGCCCTGGTGGAATTACCAAAGTCCGTCGGAATTCACAATGGACATGAATGGATGAAGGTGATCGGACAGGATGTTTACGTACGAGTCACCTCTCTGTGCCGGACCTGGACGTGTCAGGGGTCAGATATCACTCCTACTGCACACGCCCCGCACCATTGCACAGCCTAATGCTTGAACAGTTCCCAGCAGAAATGCGGTGTCCAAGGATTCATGAGGTTGTCTCTACACCCGTATAAGACCATTCGAACGATACAATTTGAAACGAGTGTCGTCGGACAAGGCAACATGTTTGCAGTCATCAGCAGTCCAATGTTGGTGTTGACGAGCCCAGGCGAGGCGGCAAACTTTGTTTCATGCAATCATCAGGAGTACACAAGTGGTCCTTGGTCTCCGAAAGCCCATATCGATGATGTTACGGTGAATGGTTCGCACGCTGGCACTTGTTGACGACCCAGTACTGTAATCTGCAGCAGTTTGCGGAAGCGTTGCACTTCTGTCACGCTGAACGATTCTCTTCAGTCGTTGGTTGGTTGGTTGGTTGGTTGGTTTGGGGAAGGAGACCAGACAGCGTGGTCATCGGTCTTATCGGATTAGGGAAGGATGGGGAAGGAAGTCGGCCGTGCCCTTTCAGAGGAACCATCCCGGCATTTGCCTGGAGTGATTTTAGGGAAATCACGGAAAACCTAAATCAGGATGGCTGGACTCGGGATTGAACCGTCGTCCTTCCGAATGCGAGTCCAGTGTCTAACCACTGCGCCACCTCGCTCGGTCTTCAGTCGTCGTTGGTCACATTCTTGTAGCATCTTTCTCGGGCTTCAGCGATGTAGGAGATTTGATGCTTCACCGGATTCCTGATATTCACTGTACACTCGTGAAATGGTCGTCCAGGCCTCGACGATGCTGTGCCCCATAACTCGTGCGCCGACTGTAAGACCACGTTCAAATTAACTGCCATTGTAGCAGCAGTAATCGATCTAACAACTGCGCCTGACGTGTGTTGTCTCATATAGGCGTTGGCGATGGCAGCGCCGTATTTTGCCTCTTTGCATATCTCTGAGTTTGAGTACGCATGCCTAAACCAATTTCTTTGGCGCTTCAGTGTATTATTATGTTCTAGCTAGTAATGTAGTAGTGAGGAATTTTTGTAGTTCATCAGCACATCAGAGAAGGTCAATCCCGCTGCACATCTTATTGTCTACAGTCTACAACCACCACGAATTCACTAAACATCGCGCAACCAAGCAGGCAGCTTCAACGGAATTGTGCTGAATTCGTTATAAATATCTGATAGATTTGCCACTCACCGTGGATTCCGGTTGCTGAAAGGTGTCGTCGCATAAATTTCTTCCAGCGAGTGCACGGACACCACCTGAAAACCATGAGAAGAACCATATTACTTAACAGTATTTGTTCAGGAGTTTGCAGAAACATGAGAAGACGTTATTCAACACAGACAGGGCCTTTGTAGTTCCATGACGATGATAACAAATGACTTGCAGTTCCGTTCTCGCTAAGTACTGATTGCTAAGTGTAACCTTCAAAGCAGATCAAGAATTGAAGTATTATATTAAATGTTATTAAGACCTATACACCGTTTCTTACGTGAATGTTTGCTCTCTACTTTTTTTAACGAAGTTTCACTAATATATCAGCTCTGTAGCCATAATTAAGGGCAAATGTGAATTTAAAATAAAACACACAGAAAATACAGTGAAGAAAATATTACAGAGAGTATAAGAGTAGTTGCCGGCCGGAGTGGCCGAGCGGTTAAAGGCGCTACAGTCTGGAACCGCACGACCGCTACGGTCGCAGGTTCGAATCCTGCCTCGGGCATGGATGTGTGTGATGTCCTTAGGTTAGTTAGGTTTAAGTAGTTCAAAGTTCTAGGGAACTTATGACCACAGCAGTAGAGTCCCATAGTGCTCAGAGCCATTTTATAAAAGTTGTTACATATTTAAAAAGCATTACTCACAGATCACAAAATGCCTAAAATGTCTGAATGACACTTATCAAAATATTACAATATATTTCAGGTCACGTACACCAGGCGTTGCAGTACAGGATGTGGGCTCGTGTTAAAGATAGATAACGCGGCTGACGGTCTGCACAGCAGCAACACTTCATTACAGAGTGCCGTGTTCACGGTAGGATGCTGTGACGTGCATATACTACGTCCATACATCAACTAACATCAGCATTTGTCAAAATCACTTCAGAAATTGTTACAAAGTAACACCGCTGTGTTTACTGTGTGATCTTTGCCGTGTCACTGCCATCACTATGAAGGGGAACGGGATTGTATATTTGGCTTGGCTCTCGACATCCACTTACGATCATATCAGCATCTTACATAGTATACAATCAACAAAAGCAGGTCTCATAGCAGAAACATATCCTTTCTGAAATATACAACAAATCGTGATCAGGAAAGCAGTCTGCACAAATCTCACGATATAAACCAGTAATCTATCTACGCGAGGGGGCCGAGTTACACAAAGGAGAGGATACATGCACGTGGAAAAACATAAAACATGCTGGTGGCGCAGTATTCTCGACATGGCATTAAGTTCCAAAATTAAAATAAAAACCTTTAACGCCGTGGTTCCGGTATATTGTAATACTAAAATCAGATACGTGTCGTGGTTTGAAATAGTAATGCATTAGCTCCAGTTAACAAATCCAAAATGCGGCACGGGGGGGCACAGAGAAACAACAACGCCGTCTTCACACATCAGCCTAACACAGTATTCATCTAAACAGCCAGGCGACGCCACAACACTCACGATCGGATACAATGGCACGATTCCAAGCGCACAACAAAATTGATTATGTTCCTTACACAATCTTATGAACATGATACTGTTTCTGGTTGAATAGTCAGTCAACATAGAGTATGGGTTGAGGGGGCGGGGTGCGGGAGAAAAGGGTGCACAGTTACTCGGTAGTACGTGCATTACCATGTACGGCAATAAGCGTTACTGAAACTCGAAGACCCATTTTGTCTTGCTGAAATTTCACCCAAAGTAGAAAAAAAAAAAACCTTGTTTTAGTGATCTCCAGGAGCTTAAAACCTTACAGTTGTTTATGTTGTTGTGAGTATTGAGGTAACGCTGTCGTTAAAGATAGGTTTATGGAATGATTACGGATACAGCCAGCACTGTACATGGCGAACGTGTTCTGAGACGTGACGAACATCACATACGATATACGTTTCCTCTGTGTGACGAAAGTACATTTTTGTAAGCCGTAATGCTATAGAATATATATTTATTTTCCGTTTACAATTTGTAAAATTTTTTTACTGTGAAATGTTCAAGATATACGTCCGCGGTGACCGGAATTTCTGCATCATTGTAATTAAAGTCTTATTTTCACTTAGACGATGCTGTAAAAAGCAGTCTGCACGATCTAGTTTATGCAGTACTAATGTTTACATAGCAAAAACATGACAAGTCAAACGATTCTGGCCACTAGGACCATGTTCCTGAGCAGTGGAGCACAGGTAACAGTTTGACTATGATGACTTATATCAGTAAACCGTTTGAAACGAATGCTGGGCTGGTTCCTTTTAAAGAGGCCTCTGTCGTGTACTTTCTCTCCCTTTTTGTTCTGTGTAAAGTCCTCAGCACTGCCAGGACATTCAGCCGTAAGCTTCCTCCTCTAGCCCACTGCAGAGCGGCTTCCGCTTGACACTGAATGAAGTAAAGTATAACTGCAAAGGCTATTTGCTTGGTTCAAATGGCTCTGAGCACTATGGGACTTAACAGCTATGGTTATCAGTCCCCTAGAGCTTAGAACTACTTAAACCTAAGTGACCTAAGGACATCACACAACACCCAGTCATCACGAGGCAGAGAAATTCCCTAACCCCGCCGGGAATCGAACCCGGGAACCCGGGCGCGGGAAGCGAGAACGCTACCGCACGAGCACGAGCTGCGGACTGGCTATTTGCTCTGCCACATTATGGTCATCAGCTGTTTACAGCTGTCACAAGCTGTTTACTGTGTACCATTTTCTAAACATATAGCCGATTCTCTTTCCAGTAGCATCAGTTTTATAGACGATACTGATTTCCCATTTTCAGCCGAACACACAATCATAAGGCTGCGTACTGCAGCAGTGGGATTTCATTCATGCATGCGCGTACTCGTTGCGTACTGTTCTGGCATAACATTTATACAGAGACTGAAAACATCACAACACCAAAAAATAGCCGGCCGGTCAGGCGGAGCGGTTCTAGGCGCTCCAGTCTGGAACCGCGCCACCGCTACGGTCGCAGGTTCGAATCCTGCTTCGGGGATGGGTGTATGATCTCCTTAGGTTGGTTAGATTTAAGTAGTTCTAAGTTCTAGGGGACTGATGACCTAAGATGTGAAGTCCCATAGTGCTCAGAGCCATTTGAACCATTTTTGAACCGAAAAAATTATTAATGTAGAGGAATGAAATTTCGGGAATGCTTTCATCTGGGTAACATATTTAACTGATTGACATTGCAAGATCGTAGGTAAATGTAAGCGCCAGATAATCCATTACAAATTTGAAAAGCCGGTACATTAATAATTGGTGCAACCACCAAAATGTTAAGTGCAAGCATGCAGACATGCATGCTTCGTGTTGTACAGGTGCCAGATGTAAGTTTGTGAGATGGAGTTCCACGACTGTGTATCGAGTAGCACTGATATCGATTGTGATACATTGCTATGGTCGCTTCTCTGTTTTTTCGCGCCAGAACGAGCGAGCGAGTCACGGTGTGGTTTTCTAACCGTGTGTTTGGTGTGAAGATTTTAAGGAATAAGGCTAAGAGAACAAGTAAATTTTGGGACTATAAAGGTGTTTGATGCTGTGTCATCATTCGTGTACCTCACGAGACGTAATGCGCGGTTCGCACAACATGATTAGATGCCAGCGAGCATCTCATTCGCGCCGGTAAATGAAACTTTGATTTCCTATATTGCCACGAACGCCGAATCTGGATTGCAGTGTGGGATAATGTATGTGGTGCAGTGTTACGGTATGTATCAGTGTATCAACATATTTGTTATTTTGTGAAGAATGTAACAGTGCAGCACTGTGTAGTGCAAATGTTAAAAAAATAGCTATCGTTTATTACAGCAATACTCAAGCTGGTGTTCCTAGAATGCAATAGAAGAAGCGAATAACGATTGTATTTACGAGGTGAGTGGGTACAATTAGCAAACTCAGACGGAACAATAACCTCACCCTCCCCCATTCGCTTACAACTGTTGCTCTTGGTCGGTCAATTGAGGGACTGTTAACGGTGGTTTCGGATGACGCTGGAGTTCATGTCTCATATATGTTCAACTTGTTCAACTGGAGAGTGATCTGGTGCTCGAGCAGGACAATTCAAAGTGTCGATATTCTGTAGAGCATCTTGCGTTACAACAGTAGTGTGTGGAAGACCGTTATCCTGATGCAAAACGCCTGTGGTGTACCGCCCATGTTTGGCATCACAATAACTCGAAACATCAGATGAACGTACAAATTTGCTGTCAGGGTGGCTGAGATAACCACTAGAGTGCTCCTTGTGTCGTACGAAATCGCACCCCATAACATAATTCCACGTACAGGTATAATGTGTCTAGGTTGGCTGCAGGCAGTCAGCTGGATCCCTACCAACCAAAACACGTACATTACTGGCAGCGAGGCAGTATGCGTTTTCGTCAGATGACACAACAGACCTCAAGCCTGCCTTCCAATGAACTCTCGCTTGAGACCATTGAAGTCCCAAATGGCAGTGGTTTTGGGTAAATGGAATACACGCTTTAACACGTCTGGCTCGGAGCTGTCCTTGCAGTGACCGATTTGTAACAGTTCTTCATGTCACCGCGGTGCCAGTTACTGCTCAGATTGCTGCTGTAGATGGAGTACTGTCCGTCAGAGTCATACGCCGAACACGAAGCTCTTCCCTCTAAATAGTGTCACGTGGCCGTCTGGAGAGGGGCCTCCTTGAGACGGTACTTTCTTGTGACCACCCCTGCCATCAGTCATGTACAGTGGCTACATTCCTACCAAGACTTTCTGCAATATCGCAGAAGGAATATGCAGCTCCTTGTAGCCCTGTTACACGACCTCATAAAAACTCAGTGAGGTATTGATGACGGTGTCTTTGTCACCTTAAAGGAGTTCTTGACTAGCATCAACTCGCTACATTCAATCTCAAAGAAAACTAATTCCAAGAACGTTAGAGCTAGCATATAAAGCAAACTTCATTTGCATCATCGTAGTGGCGCTATTAACACCACTGTTGTCCCACTGGCGCGGAACTTGAATAGACAAAATCTTTCATATGTAGAAACATGACTGCCAACTTACGTTTATGTCGCAGAACTGTGCCTTAGTGTTGCGAATTTTTTCCGTCAGTTAGCAGTTTCTGGAACTACGCGAAGAGTGACTTGATACCAGTATTAAACTTTATTTAGGAAAAATTGAATGTGCGAGCACGCAGGTGTGCGTGTGTGCGCGTGTGTGTGCGCGTGTGTGCGCGCGTGCGCGTGCGCGTGCGCGTGTGTGATTAAAAAACGAATAAATATGGAAACAAAAACGAGAGTTGTATAAAGTTGTGTTTCGACGAAAGACTGTACAGACTGTTGAACGTATGAACCCACTGTGGCGTGACAGTTGCGAAAGTAAGACCTATTATTCGAAATGTCTACGATAAGGACAATAATTTTTTCTAGCACCATTTTCACGCATCAGGACAGGGTCGGCATAGTTACGAAATGGTGCGACGTGTATAGCATAAGGGTTGGCCGGATGCCAGTGTTGTCACCATCCCGTACCGTTCCTTCCGAACTGTCTACGTGAAGGGTTACTCATGTAAAGAGCCAAACGCATGGATGAGGAGGACTTGGGTACCATCCCGGTATTCACCTGGTCGAATGTGACTAGCCGCCTAAATACAACATCCCGGCTGGCTGGCACACCGTCCCATTGTCATTAATTCGCCAAGTGATTACGATCCGGTGTCGACACGACTCCCCATCCCCGAAAGCGACGTTTTAACGCCCACGGCTATCCGGGTAGATTCACACTAAAGAACGCAATAACGTTCTGAAATTCTAGAAGAGTGGTAGCGTCCGCAGTTGACATTTGCAAACTAACTGCTGGGTGATGTGCCATAACAGACTGACATTACATCATCGAGTTTCGCTTCCTTTGTAAGTGTGTTTGTTGTCCTCATTTTATTCATACGGAAATTCTACTAACAGATCCAACATTTGGGTTTTCTTTTTCTTCTGTTTAACTCATGGGTCTGTTCTAATGCCATAACGAGCGATTTAAAGTCACTATCCGCCCCAAGCGTCTTGGCTGACGCTATGTTGAAAATCTTAAACATTTAAAAAAACAGCACAAATAACTCCTAAAAGTGAAAAATAATATGTGTTGCCCCTTTAGGTTTAATACAGGTAGTAATACACTGAAGCACCAAAGAAACTTCTATAGCAAAGGCGTATTCAAATACAGAGATACGTACACACACTGGATTCAGCGCTGCAGTCTGCAACGTCTATACAACACAACAGGTGTCTCGCGCAGTTGTTAGATCGGTTACTACTGCTACAATGGCAGGTTATCAAGAGTTAAGTGAGTTTGATATTGGTGTTATAGTCAGCTCATGAGCGATAGGACGCAGCATGTCCGAGGTAGCGATGGAATGGGGATTTTCTCGAGGACCATTTCACGAGTGTACTGTGAATTTCAGGAATCTGGTGAAACATCAAATCTCCGACATCGTTGCGGCCGGGAAAGAGATCCTGCAAGAAAGGGACCAAAGATGACTGAAGAGAATCGTTCAACACGGCTGAAATGCATCCCATCCGCAAATTGGTACAGATTACAGTGCAGGGCCAGCGTGCGAACCATTAAAAGAAATATCAGCGATATGGGCTCCCGTAGCCGAAAGCTCACTTCTGTACCCTTGATGACTGCACAACACAAAGTTTTAAACCCCCACGTGGGCCCGTCAGCACCAACATTGGAGACATGTTGCTTGGTCGGACGAGTCTCGTTTCAAATTGTATCGAGTGGATGGACGGGTTCGGGTATGGAGACAACCTCATGAATCCCTGGAGTCTGCATGTCGGCAGGGGACTCTTGGAGCTGGTGGAGGCTCTGTAATGGTGTGCGGCGTGTGCAGTTGGAGCGATAGAGGACCCCTGATACGTCTAGGTACGACTCTGACAGGTGACAAGTACGTAAGCATCCTGTCTGATCACTTGCATCCTTTCATGTCCAATGTGCTTTCCGACGGAACTGGGTAACTCCAGCAGAGCAATGCGACACCCGACACATCCAGAATTGCTACAGAGTGGCTCCAGGAACACTTTTCTGAGTTTAAATACTTCCACTGCCCTCGAAGCTACCCAGACATAAACATTGTTCAGCATGCCTGGGATGCCTTGCAACGTGCTGTTCAGAAGAGATCTCCACCCCCTTGTACTCTTACGGGTTTATGGAGAGCCTTGCAGGGTTGATGATGTCAATCAATCCCCTCCAGCACTGCTTCAGACCGGTCGAGTTCATCATGCCACGTCGTGTTGCGGCACTTCTGTGTGCTCTCGGGGACGCTAAACGTTATTAGGCAGGTGTACCACTTTCTTTGGCTCCAGTGTATCTTTTTTCGCTTCGGGAGACCGCTAAGTGAATAAAATTAATGAGAAGTTAACAGGAGCTATACGTTTTAAATCAGCGTGCTTTCATTATTGTGGCCATAAGCCTCTTCTGTTTTGCATCATCCCCTCCAATTCGGCGCGTCCCCAGTCTAAATAATTACTTATTATATAAAGTATGTCAACTAACCTGTCTTTAAGTAGGCTATCATTGTTAAAGAATAGAGGTACCTATTTATCTCATGTCTTATATTTACTTAATTACATACAAATTTATTATGATGCGCTAATACATCACACGGGGCCTATATCTTGAAGTGGTTTGAAGATGGTGTATTAATACACGCGTCATCAAAACTCGAGCGTGAGGCGCGTGGATCGTGATGTGACCCCAAGTGCGGCGACCCTGACGGTCAAACATCGCTGACGGTTGCGTCTGTACTGCGAATTTTTCGGAGTAAATTAATTAAGACTTAGACTTTACGATTTGATATTGTTGTTTTGATATTTACCTACGTTGTCCAGGTAGGTTACTTGTACTTAAATATCAACTTTACAATTTGTAGGGGTATTCTGTTTTTTATTTCATTTAGCGTTCTCCCGACCCGACGACGCTTGAATCAAAATAATATTTTTATTAAACTTAGGGGCAATACTTTTTTTTCGTTTTAGGAGACTATTTGTGTCGGGATCTCTTTAAAATTTAAGGTTTATTTCAACTTTTTAAACGTTAGATTTTATTAGTAGACATTGTACGTTCGAAACACTATCCCCACATCCACACAAAAATTTTACGGGACGAGACACGAAATTGTGTTACGAGATGTTGCCTCGCCGAATTCTGCGTATTTTGACAGTAGGTGTATTTTTCCGTTACAGTTCCAAGGTTCTGGCAATGGAATATTGCACGTGCGGTTTAGCGTTTCAGCCTGGAATTATTATTCTGACTTCTTTTCTTTTCTTTCGTATTTTGTTCACGTATGCAATTTACGTGTTTCTTTTCTTAATTTACACAAGCAGTCCTTGACTATTTTAGTATATATTTAGCTAATTTAGGTAACAAAGGCGATAAGCAATGGCGACAGTTCTAAATCAAGTCGCAAGAAAGTGGGCTGCCTTTGCGCTCCCTTGCGGTAGGCTGCCTAAAGTAATAGGACAAAATCATTTGATTTAGTACTGAATTGTACATCTCAAAAGCAACTACAAAATGTCCGCGAGAGTATGTTTATCTTTCACAGTTGAATCCCAATAACCGTTTCTCTGCTTTGTAGGTGCTCAAACGGGCGGCCACAAATGACAAAAGTCATCATTGTTGGTCAACCGTAAACTCACTTCAGTTTGGATCCTTTTGAGCTCTACAATCCAGTACTACGTGATCTGATGTAGCTCTTGTGTATTACTTAGCGTGTATCAAAAGAGCGCACTGGTGGAAAACATTTTTCCTTCATTTAGTTGATGAGATTTAACGACTGAATAGACTTTGATGGAATGTAGCAAGGACCATCCTGACTAAAGAAGATATGAAGTAAAAAGAAACTGCACTAAAGGGCGACCTTTCGTTTTGTAGCTATGGTGCCAGACACAGGTACACAGATACAAACGTTACACCTATAACTCCTCTCTGATTGCGTCGGGGGCTAAAGACTGACGGCGCTGCGTAGTAACGGTGGCTGGCAGTGTGAATGGTAGTAGGTGCCACGACAGATTGCCACGAGCTGTAGCGTCAGTTAAGTTACGTCTGTAGACGCAGCTTTATATCCTATCATGAGCTGATGATACCAGTTGTTATCAACTGCCGCGCGGGATCAGCCGAGCGGTCGTGGCCGCTGCAGTTATGGACTGTGCGGCTGGTCCCGGCGGAGGTCCGAGTCCTCCCTCGGGCATGGGTGTGTGTGTTTGTCCTTAGGATAATTTAGGTTAAGTAGTGTGTAAGCTTAGGGACTGATGACCTTAGCAGTTAAGTCCCATAACATTTCACACACATTTGAACATTTTTTTTTCAATGAACTAAAGTTAATAAGTTATTTTGCAAAGCTAATGCTAGCGGTCCAGGCGAGAACGTTGTTGGCGCACTAAAATAGTCCGGCTGCGAAAATTGTTTTGCTGAGAGAGTTGACCGCGATCCAGTGGTACACGCGCTAGACCACTAGCAGACGGCTGCGGTAGCCAGTAGGCAACAGAACCACTTTAAGTTTTGAGACTGAATACTCAAGGCCGCCTGGTATGAGGCTATGACTCACTTCATCCCTCAATGACCATCTGAGACTGTGTCGTGAGACCAAAAAGACTGCTAAGCAATTAACAGCGGATCAACTTGTATTCACTTATATTCCCATCTAATAGCCTCGTACAAAGCAACTGAACAAGCGTGGTGTGCGGTTCATCGACAATTGTCAGAATGCTTTTTATTAACGTTGACTACTTGCAGTGTTTCCAGCTCTTGTAGCCACATGAGTAATAAATGTACAGTCAATGCCGAATATCAAGTCATTTAAAAAATTCACAGAACTTGCACAATTTAATAAAATCTTCCATTGGACAATCACGTTTACCTTTAATTGCACGGCAGGCCGGGGTTGCCGAGCGGTTCTAGGCACTACAGTCTGGAACCGCGCGACCTTTACGGTCGCAGGTTCGAATCCTGCCTCGGGCATGGATGGGTGTGATGTTCTTAGGTTAGTTAGGGTTAAGTAGTTCTAAGTTGTAGGGGACTGACGACCTCAGAAATTAAGTCCCATAGTGCTCAGAGCCATTTCAACCATTTGAATTGCACTGTTAGTTCTCGTAGGCTAGTAGGCCTATGACTAACTTCTGCTGATAATGTTGACCTCAGGACAGGTCAGAACAAATAATAACTACGAAATTTATATGTGTGTGAATATCAGTATGAAACTGAAGACTGTTTGCATCTATCTATCCGAAAAGTAAATGATCAAATTTAACGTCGAGTATTTTCCAATGGTCAGGTTTCATAAACTAAAGTATTTCGAAACACCACCGACAGGATTCCCTACTTTAGAGACCTTAATATAAAAGTTTGGCCCTACCCGCATTGTAACGGTGATGCAAATATTGTGCAGCACGACGGCTCAATAGTAAGAGTATTTCAAAAGGTGACATTCGAATAAAATACGAGCCATAATTTGACACACAGGAGTTTAAATCGAGAACCTGAATTTCAGTCTAACCACTTATATCTTCACGTACGAAATAACTGTGCAACAGCGGAATAACTGGATAGAAATTACTGAACTTGTCTTAAAAAATAGCTTTTAGCATCACCGTCGTACTTAGAGGTATTCTGTAGTGGAAATCATCCTTACAGGCATGATGTTTTGTGATGAAATATAATTCGACCAGAGAACTGATGAGTAAAGTAAGCAGATTCAAACATTCCTATGTATTTCTCCTGAGCCACATATTTTCTGATTGGAATGTAACTGAGGAGGTCGTATTAACGTCGCCATAAAAACAGGGATAAACAGGAAGGATGTAAAGCATATCTACGTCCCGTCGACATTGGAACCGCGGTGACTTTCACACCTCTAGTGACTCAGGTGTCAGCATGTGGAACGTCGTACTTTTCACGATTTATTAATTTTGACCTTTAATCTCAGGCTTATTTAGTCTGAGAGCCTAGCATAAGTGATGCTCAAAACAAATGAACATTTCAGATATTGATTGTTATTTGGGTGGCAGAGGATCCAACAAGATTTTCTTGAAGCTTGACTCTATTTTTTTTTTTTTTTCGGGTGGTGTGAGGAGGGGGTGCCAAGAAGGGAGTGGTTAAGAGGAAAGTATCAACGTCCCACGTTCAGAATTACGCCTAAGAAAAGCGAGTAGGATTCGACTCCCGCCCCCCCTTTCCCCACCCCCATTCCAACCCCACCACCCTCCACTAATTCAACATAGTTCGGTCATTCACTTTTTGCCTTTCGTAGGCCTACTGTTTATAAAAGGGGTGACAAAGGGAGCTATCAATCTCTTAAAAACAAAGTGCCATAGACATTGAAAGAGTCACATATAAATAAATATTGAAATACAATACTTATTACTACTGTAAACAATGTAATTCAATACTATAGTGTAGTACAAATGGCCATTATATTATCTGAGTGTATGGTTTGAAGCGACATTTAAAAGCTCAAAAATCAACAGCACCCATCTTCTAATGGAGAACCGAAGAAAAAAGAGCGCTAGAAGAACCTATTCTCGAGTCCGATTGTAATTAATACAACCATGGACCATTTTAACATTAAATCAGGAAAATGAGTACAGAGCTGAATATATTGTTGCAGATGAGGTCACAGCATTCGGACTACACAAGAAGTGGAGACAAAATCGACCGTGAGCTTTTCCGAGGACTCACTCGGGTACCACTTCGGGAAAAGGCCGGGCAATTGAACGAATAGCCGCGTGCCAGCCTTATGCCCTGACCACCGTAAAAGTCTATCTATAGCATTCACTCCAAGTTAACTTTCTTGGTATCAGCAAATAGGAGATGTCCAAATACAGTCTTTATTCGACGCCATTTACGCACTACTAAGAAGAGCTGAACAGTAGAAATATAAAAGGGTCGGATGTTCCAGATCTGACATTTCTCAGCATAGTGAAAAAAACGTGAACTTCTGATTGTACATAAATTATTGGTATCCAGAAAATGAGTAGATTTTCTGATACCACAGGTTAATGCTGCCCTCCACATTATAGCAAAGAATAATGAGTTAAATTAGTAGGCAAATACTTTATTCATCACGTTCTAAGTGCCATAACAGCATAATTAGCTATTCAGAGTACCAGTAACAAAACTTTTAACAGTTGTTTCTTGCAAAGAGGGAAATATGAACTGACAACTGTTAATAATGCAATTTGTTTACGCAGACAGTGCCGTTACCTGTTTCTACAAACAGTCATATCTTCAGATGGATACTCGCCTTTACATTGCATTTGTTATTGTTTACATTATTCTTTGGCTGTTTTACCAAGATCTAATGTAAATAAGTGTAAGATAAACAACAGCGTCAGCCTGAAGATGAACCGGCAGTTCAAACCCGATAACGGGATATTTGTGTAAATATACAGCGTTATTGTCGATAGCTGGTTACTGTTTTCATCTTTGCAAGAATCAACCTGTACTTTGTACACATTCGTAGTCTCAGAAATTCAAATTTCGATAAAACTGTCGGAGAACAGTTTTTGTTCCATAATACTAAGGTACTACGTTCTATCTGAAGTACGGAAATACACCATTAGCTTTTAAACAATAGAACCGTAATGAGCAAAAACCTCTTGTCATGTTTATTGAATTTCGGGACTTCAGAGAGAAGTACAGCTTGGCAGTAAGACTACATCCCATCTTGAAGACTTCCTCCACTGTTTGGCCCCTGAATCAAACCCAGGAACGTGCAACAAAGTACAGGAAGCGCAACATCACTGGAAACACGTTTTGTTAAAAATGGCACTTAGAACCTTTTCCATTGACACTCGTTAGTTAACAGTTTGTGCTCCCTGCTACTGACTAGCAACAAGATTTTATCAAAAACGAATAAAATTTTAACTTAAATTTGGCCTCAGACATTCTGTAGTTCCTGTGGATGAAATTAAATATATACTTGTAACATCTAATTCTAAACTAGTATCGCGTGATATTATTAGCTTATTTACAAACGTTTCCACTGATGACTATCTAAACATATCTTAAGTAAATTTACTCGAATGTCATGACATTAATCGTCAAAGAAGCAAATCTCCCTTAAACGATTTTTTTCCGTTCCAGAAACATTTTATTAATATTTCGCTAAAATAGTTATGGATTTTCGTGTTAGTCCCGCAATATTTGAGTTTCATTGGGCAATTTCGAACAAGTTTTCTTACAGAAAAGACTACTAATTTGCAAAATTAAATTTGAGGTCAGTTATGTGGGTCATGCGTTGTTTTTACGGGCACATATTATAGGACTATTAAACACAATTGTAAAGCATTTAAAATGTACAAAATAAAATCCAGTTCACGTTGGAGCTCGGAGGCTCTTGTATGTTCTTGGACATTAATACAGACATTTCACAAAGCAACAGTTAGCTTTTGCTGAAAAACAACAGCTCGCAATACAAAACGACGAACATGCAGCTTTCCATTCGATGATATATCACTTCATAACGGTTTCATTATCCGGACATGCTTCTCAGTCAAAATTAAACGTTATCAAATTGTTCGTTCTCAATAATGAGTGTAGGTCCTATCTGGTTGATAATATTGTACGAAAAAAATTAAATTCGTGAATTGGCACCACTTCTGTACATTGACCAACAAGATCCTGCCTGTCCCATTTGTCAGGCAACTCCAGACATACGTTTCACAATAACAACAACGCAGTAAAATTTTATGCCTCTCAACAAAACCTTTACCCAGTAGTGGAGTGTGCGAAATGAGCTGAAGCGATATTGAGAAATATATGTTGGTCAGTCAGTCAGAGCTGTGGCAATAGGTTATCGGAACGTGAGATTGGCTAGAGACCAGGAAAGACAGATTTTACCTGTGTGGAACATTTTGAACAGAAAACCACACTTGTGGTGGGGACTGCGACATTTTAGATATGTTACGATTCGCAGAAAGATGGCGTTACTAGACACACATGAAATCAATAAACATATGACTAAATAGGCACTAAGCTTTAAAAGACAAAATACGGTTTACTTTTTCTCCTTTGTTAAATAAAGTTTCAGACATGCTAAATTTAAGTTACAATAACATTTTAACTGTACTTTTCATATTTGTTGTATGTAACGATTTTCATACAATGTAAAGAAAATAATGCTTTCCTTTGTAGAAAATCTGGCCCTCAAGATTCCATGTATCTTCAGAATCTGTACCGTTATCGAATGCTTATCATTTCATGATTGGGACATTCAGTTATCATATGGCTATGATAGAAAGCCGATTCGCAACCAAATAAACGGAATTAAGAAAACTCCGGGGAAATGTTCCCTTTTTCATGAGAGCAGTCACGTTCTGTCAAGCAGCGTCGGAAAATTCAGTTGCAGTCGTCAGTTAATTACTTTATAAAGTGTACATTGCGTCTCAAGCAAGCGTATACGTATGACATGGTGTCCAACGTGCTACTCGTTCTGTGATAACTCAGTTACTAATTCTATATCTGAGGAATGAACCAACTATCCAGAGCCAATTACTTTAGCAAGTAATCATTGCTTGCTTGCTGCTGATACAGTCGATTCCTCTGGATTTCTCAATGCGTGACGAAGCAGACTCTCAGAGCACAACCAGCTTTGTTGACAGAAGGTGAGAGTTCAGTGCCTCGTCCTGACAACTGAAACCCACAGAGGTATTTAACGTAATTACTCGCCGGTAAAGTAACCGCTCTGGCCCCTAAGGTTCCTTCCATATTCGCTGTTTCGTTATACGATTGCGTGGTGCAGAGTGGTTGAAAAGGGAAAAAAGTTTAACAACGCACAAAGTTAGTAGTGGAACTGCGCAGTAGAAGGTACAGGCGTTAAGAGGGTAAACGCAGTGACAAGAAGTCTTCTTGTGCTAAAGGCCAGCGATCAACGAACATTGATGACCGACGCGTCTGATTTGTATTTGGGAATGCTATGAGGGAGACCGCCGGTTATCAACGCGGGATGCATCGTAACTGTATATGAAACGGTAACAGCACCAATCACAAATCACATTGCAGCTGACAGCTAAAAATAATATATTTTTATATATTACGAAACTCTGAGAATATAAATATTTGAGAATGAAAACATCGTCCAAATGCGCTGTATTCAATTTTTTGTCCGTGAAATTGGCCAATTTCAACTGTGAATAATTTTCAAGAACATATTTTAAACTTTATGCTTCATTTCACGTTCTACTGTATTGCTGGTACATGTTGACAGGTATACATCGTACATATGTGTGTGTGTGTGGGGGGGGGGGGGGGTACAATAGTGTTCATGCTTACTTTCCTCAGACGGTACAAACAGCTGTATTGTATTTTGCTGCTGTGTTGAATTGTTTTTGTGCTACATACACACAGAAGTATAATTTATACCTGTCTTTATGTACTAGCGGTTTGTTAGAATGTGAAATGAAGCTTGAAGCTAAAAATATGTGGCTGGAACTGACCCACGGCTGAAACTGGTCAACTGCAGGGATGATAAAGAGAATATGGCCTACTTGGACCAAGTTGTTGAGACTGTGTACCCCCACATAAATAAAATTTTAAATGGCAAGAAAGTATTCCGGACTGTTAAATATTTTTGGAAATAACGTGTAAGTTCCGTTAGGCTGCCAGTGGATGATGCACCTGGAAACGACAGTAAATTGTGGCTAATTGCAGGAAGACCAGCAAATTACCCACGCTTGTTGCAGCGACTAACAGTTGAAGATCAATTTAAATTAAAGTAATTGATAGTTCATAAACAGGCGAAAACATCCAGCGTTACGTGAACGTTTATCAATAATTCCAAACCTTAATGACGGTAAGCTAATAGTATGTGACAGGCTCGAGCTGAAATGTTATGGCCACATAAAACTAGGTGTAGTAAAAGCAGAAACTAGATAGAGATTCATTAGCAAATGCCTGCGGAGAAATAGTTTACCAACAGATCCTTCCGCTGATTCTCGGGTATTGCGGAATTTCTATTAATCGTTAAGGAGGCAGGAGTTAAGAAGTTGAAAGACCCAACTAGACGCGGCGTGTTTTGTCACCGATTTGTTGAATACGTGCGAGAGCTTCACATAGATAATGACACAAATTCCAGAGGCGTTGACATCACGGAGAGATTTACTGTTGACTTTCTTTGAGCGTACCATCCAAGAAGATTTGGATATACTGACTGGAAAGAAACGAGGGGACGCCATTTGAAGGAAGTCAGTGAAGGTGCGGTGACAATAAACGATATCATCGCAAAACCATTAAGAATTGATTATATCGTCAGATATAGAGATTTGCTCGGATAACGTAATGGTCTGTTATCTCCTGCTCCTTGGAATTTCGCGAACAACGTAATTGAAAACAAAACTGTAGTTTATACAGAAGCAGAACATTTTAAATTAACGAAATTCCGCTAACAAGAACACTGGTTTCAAAACTTCTTTGCCTACACATTGCCATAACAAAGTGAAATAAGTTGACATTGCCCGGGTTACAGGAACAAAAACTGACATTAAATTAGACTTTTTACTTTAGTAAAATCATCATCCAGTCTTTTCATTAATATAGGATTGCCAGAGTAGATGACGAAGACGTAAGAATTTAATTTTTTATTAGTTTCTGTAGAAGAAAACTAGTTAAACTATAGGAAGATGATTTTGTTTGAACTGCGCAATACGTATCACTAGTTGTCGCGTTTGAACGAAGAAACGGCAGAAGCTCTTCCGTTCATGTTAGAATAATGTCCTACGCACAACTAATTTAAGTAAGTGGCTGAAGAAGTCAGGCAAAAGAAGCATCATTGACAGCAAAGAGGGGTACAGTGGGGTGTTAAAAAAAATGCATTTGCGAGAAATAAGGCAGGTAGAAAGGCTGTCACCAATAAGGTTTCTTACACTAGAAATTTTGTTTTATTAACTATCCACTCATCCTTAAGGTGACAGGGCAATTTTTCTTATTGAATTTTAATTTACGATGTTTAAAGGCATGAATAGGGAGCTCGCGACAAGCAGGTAACTCGGTGTTAAGTCCCTGACTGGCACAAATATTTGTTTCCCAGGCTCATTAGTCCGAAGTTGTGTCAGGCAAAATATCACTCCCTTTTAATTGCACCATACTAAGTGGCCGTTACGAGAAAATCAGAGAATTTCGTACGAAAATTTTGTGTCATTTTTTCGCATTGTGCTTTTGTCAATAGAAAGCAGTGGTGACATACGAAATACTCTCCTCCATACACCATAAGGTGGGTTGCTAGGTACAGAAGCAGACACAAAAGTTGGTTGTATTACAGTCATCAGCTCGTTGTAATATAGTATTTGTGTCACATGTCATATCTCACCTCTCCCGAAGCGTTCGATATTCGCAACCAGTTTAGTTTTTGTCGGTTTTAAAGGTAGCAATATACTTTTGCTTTCTTATGTTTTCGTTCGTATCTTCCGCAAATCGTTTGGACGCTCGTTTGAACAAAATGTATAGCTGCTATGTAGACATTTTCAGTACTCTTAGATGATAAAGAATACAAGGATGGCTGCTCAAACAAGGGAAAAAAATTCGCTCTGAATTTCAGATGTGAGGAATATGATGGTGCGTAGAAGCTCCTGATAAATTAATAGAGAGCGACCGCAGCCATAAGCAACAGTTTAGCCGGAGTTTTCAAACTTCGATAATTTGTGTGGAATAACATTCATACAATTAACATACTTTGCGATACGAAGCATTTTAAAGTTTGTGATTTACAAAACTCAGTAAAATTCAGTTTCCGTGCAAGGTTAAAGACGCAGAATTCCCAGCAATTTAATGAAATTCTAGAAATACCCTGAGATTGCAAGGTTTTCCAGAGGAATCGTTACCGTGCATGTTATCAACAGCCAGCTCACTGCTAATAAAAAACAAGGGAAGAGTGCTTATATGACACATAAACCATATTGAATCGTAAGCACTACCGAAGTACATTTGAAGATTCCGTTTTGATAGCGTTCATGCGTCCCGTGATGTGACGCATTTCATTTAAATGAGTTATGAGAAATCACAGAACGCCAAGAATCCGCGTACTAGCGCACTTAGCGGTTTGAACACACGTTAAGATTTCGTCCTACTCGGAGTTGAAATGGGCAAAAATGGGACGAAGCCGCTATTTTTCAGTTCTACACATTACATTAGCACTACATTTTACAACTTAACAAGAGCAATATTTCTTGTCTCATCCAGATTGCGTACAGCGTTGATAACAGGCCAGGGGTACAAGCCTTCAGGTCTAGGCATACATAGTCTAATGATAGGTGAGTCATAAAATAGAACTGAAAATGAATCACAACTTGAACGGTATTATAATATACTTTTTACAAGGCTGACTGAGGAAAGTTAACAGAACATTTATCCATAAACGAAGCTCTTCCTGCTGACACACCCATTGTGTACTGATTCACGAAGGCTGCTAGCTAAATGCAGCTGAATTTTTTCAGTACCCTCGTTACCTGATTCCCACTACCAATAGGATCCGGGCGGGATACTGTTCCCACTAAACAGACGGGAAAAAGTACAATTAATACTGTTCAAAATGCGTTCCGTATGGCAAAACCGACAAAAACTTTAACAATTGTGGAGTCCGTTTTGGAGTCGAAAGTTAGCAAAGTACTGCAGACGTGAATAAAACTTTTATTTGCCTTGTGGCGAGACTGTAAACTCTGTACGAAGAAGGAAACGTCAGATTACTTGTGAAAATACTGCTATTATGAAAATCACCACGCTGCGAATCATAGACTATTAGATTCTTGTAAGAGACCTACTCTACATCTCCGAACAGCCAGGAAACGAACCTAGTGCAAAACCTGCTTGTGGCGCTTCTCTGTAAGCACCAGAACGTAACCGAGCACCGTCCAAGCCTCTGTGGACTCACCTCGAAACGGCTGCAGTGTGGGGTCGGAGACGTCGCCGCCTGCCCTTCTGGGGACGACTCCCTCCTCGGTCGCTTTGCCGCCGGTCCTCGATGTGAAGAAGGCTGCGGATTCATCTCCAACGCGGCTTTCACTGCTGTGAGAACGATATTAACCGATGGTGCGTAGGCCAAAGACTTGTTCAGCTCGTGACACCGCAGTAACTGAACCACTGACCTACAGGCTCACACGCAGTACCTGTGACTAGTAATAGTACTGCAAGGGAGGGTTATTGGCAGGGGTGGAGGGGATGACGCGCTGGAAATTTCGGAGAATTGTTTGCGAAACCAGCGGCGCCGCGTGAATAGACTCCCCACCCCCTAGGTACCTGGACTCGAAGGATGGACCAACGGTCAAGGTATTAGGAATGTCGACGACGACAATATAGCCATAGCACAAATGCGGAGATGGCGGGGAAGAAAATCGGCCGTATCCTTGTTTGACATTCGCAGTACTTCATTCAAGAAAACTCTAGAAAATCCTAACGTGGATGGCCCGACTGGAATTTGTACTCCAGACTTCTGGAATGCGAGTCTGCGACGGTAGCGTTCTCGAGGCGATCACTAGCATGTGTCAAGTAGAATATTGCCCTCCCTTAAAACCTGACAGCAAATCAGTGTATAAGAAACTCTGTGATGCAGCTGGTAGGTATGTGTTGGCGGACCGGTTTCAAAGAGCTGCATCTTAGTTTTCAGTACAGACCTCGTCTATGGTAGTAGAAGTGCCGTATATGTATACATCTTTTCGAAGTTATAATTTCCTTAACTTACGGTGACACTGCATTTAACATCGAAGTCCAGTTTGTGACTAACAGGACATGAGTTACACTGGAGTTTTGTTAATAACAAATTTTTTTTATTAGGATTAGTTATCCAAATTTTAACTGGATTCTTTTTAGTTACAAATTGTACTTCAGATACTGAAATAGCGCTTAGCAGAGTGATATTAAGAGCTGTGAAATCATTTACATCAGTGTGACTATTACTATGCAACTCACAGTTAAGTGCCTGTTAGACTATTCATCGAACCACTTTCGGACTATTTCTCTCCGCATTCTTTTCTCGAATAGGGCACGGAAAACAACCACTTGACTCCTTCCTTGTGAGCTCTGATTTCTATAATTTTTTTACGATGATCATTGCTCCCTACTTAAGTGGCGAGAAACGCCTTTGCTTTGATTACCGCTCCAACTGGCATATGATATACATTTTTTCTCTATAATACAAAACTAGCTGCCCCTCTTTGAACTTTTCTGGTGGTTTCCTGTATTCTATCTGATATGGATCCCATACCGCCCAGAAATCCTCCAGAGGAGGACAGAAAAATGTAGTGTAGATAGTCTCTTTCAGCAACTTGTGGCACCTTGTAAGAGTTTTGCAAATGAAAAGGATTCTTTAGTTGCTTACCCCATAACAATGTAAGTTTTTCGTTACTGTAATTGCTATGAATGTAGTTGAATATACAGCCTTTATCTTTGTGTGATTTATTGTGTAACCGAAATTTAACGGATTCCTTTCACTGCTCGTGTGGATGATCTCACACTTTTCGCTATTTAGAGTCCATTGCCAGCTTTAGCACCGTAGAGATCTTGCCTTCATCATTTTGGAATTGGATCTTCTGGTGACATTACAAGACGGTAAATGTCGGTATCATCTGCAAAAGTACCAGAAGGGTTACTCAGACTAACACCTAAATCGTTTAAACTATAAGAGGCAATCAAATCAAAGCAATACAGATGCGAAAAAGCAAGTAAATTGTTTATTATTTCAAAGTAATCGCCATAAATGCTTACACATTTAAGCCACTGTGAGACAACATGGACAGTTTTTTATGGAAAAATGTTTGCGGTTGCCTATGGAACGATGATTGTACTCAGCCTTCGTTCAAAACAAATCGACGGCCACTGATGGCGGGCCTACGTGTTGCCAAGGTTGGTTGGACTGCGCTGGAGAAGTTTCGCTGGACAGCCCTTACACATCCTCCATTCGGTTCTGATCGCTGTCCACGCGATTTCTGGTATTTTTGGATCCCTGGAGAAGACATTCGTGACGGTCGACTTGCTTCGGAGAGGAGGTGCACGCCAGGGTAAAATCTGGTTCCGTAGGCAACTAAAAAGATTTTCCCGTGAAGGCTCTGACCACCTTGTGTCATATTGGAATAAATGCCTTAACAGGTACGGCGATTACTTGTGAAATAGTAGTGAGTTTACGTACTTTCTTCTCCATCTGTGCCGGCCGATGGTGGCCGAGCGGTTCTAGGCGCTTCAGTCTAGAACCGCGCGACCGCTGCGGTCGCAGGTTCGAATCCTGCCTCGGGCACGGATGTGTGTGATGTCCTTAGGTTAGTTAGGTTGAAGTAGTTTTAAGTTCTAGGGGACTGATGACCTCAGAAGTTAAGTCCCATAGTGCTCAGTGCCATTTGAACCTTTTTTTTTCTCCATCTGTCTCGCTAATGGCAGCAGCCGGTCTCGCCTTTGCTCAGTACTGCAAAAACCTCCCGTCAAAGATTTCTAAACGACGAGACAAAATATGCATAGTAGGAGCAATAATTTTCTTGCTGGTTATTTGTGCTTCTCGAGATTCTCAGCAGATGATCTATAGGCAGACCGTATGTTATACCGATCTAATAAATAAGGAACAACGACCACGACCTCTTAGCGGCTACTTTGTTGAATATATGTGATGCGACCTGTACAGAGATTCGTGTAAGATTTATTACTTACAAGGGAACCTCCCCATCGCACCTCCCTCAGATGTAGTTATAATTTGGCACAGTGGATACGCATTGAAAAACTGAACACAGATCAATCGAGAAAACAGGAAGTTGTGTGGAACTATGAAAAAATAAGCAAAATATACAAACTGAGTAGTCCATGGGCAACATAGGCCACATCAAGGGTGATGTGAGCTCAGGAACGCCGTGGTCCCGTGGTTACCGTGAGCAGCTGCGGAACGAGAGATCCTTGGTTCAAGTCTTCCCTCAAGCCACTGGACTCGCATTCGGGAGGACGACGGTTCAATCCCGTCTCCGGCCATCCTGATTTAGGTTTTCCGTGATCTCCCTAAATCGCTTCAGGCAAATGCCGGGATGGTTCCTTTGAAAGGGCACGGCCGATTTCCTCCCCCATCTTTCCCTCACCCGAGCTTGCCCTTCGTCTCTAATGCCCTTGTTGTCGACGGGACGTTAAACACTAATATCCTCCTCCTCCTCTTCACTCAAGCAGAAAGTTTACTTAATTTATTTTCGCAAAGTTATGATCTGTCCGTTCGTTCATTGACGTCTCTGTTCACTGTAATAAATTTAGTGTCTGTGTTTTGCGACCGCACCGCAAAACCGTGCGATTAGTAGACGAAAGGACCTGCCTCTCCAATGGGAACCAAAAACATTTGATCGCAAGGTCAATCGATTCCTCCACACACGTCTGATATAGTCTATACGACACTGGTGACGACATGTGCGTCACATGACAGGAATATGTTGTCGACCCACCTAACTTGTACACTTGGCGAATGGGTAAAAAGATTCTTCTACCTTGCCACAATTTAGATTTTCTTGTGGATGTGATAATCACTGCCAAAAAGTAATGAAAACATACGAGTTAGTCACATAAACTGCAACAAATGAATGAAACAGTTTCACAGTCGCACAGTTTTCCCCGTGCTCTGTGAAAACTACCGAGGCACACCGGGCCAACACCCGGCATCATGGTGTGGGGAGCGATCTCCTACACTGGCCGTACACCACTGGTGATCGTCGAGGGGACACTGAATAGTGCACGGTACATCCAAACCGTCATCGAACCCATCGTTCTACCATTCCTAGACCGGCAAGGGAACTTGCTGTTCCAACAGGACAATGCACGTCCGCATGTATCCCGTGCCACCCAACGTGCTCTAGAAGGTGTAAGTCAACTACCCTGGCCAGCAAGATCTCCGGACCTGTCCCCCATTGAGCATGTTTGGGACTGGATGAAGCGTCGTCTCATGCGGTCTGCACGTCCAGCACGAACGCTGGTCCAACTGAGGCGCCAGGTGGAAATATCATGGCAAGCCGTTCCACAGGACTACATCCAGCATCTCTACGATCGTCTCCATGGGAGAATAGCAGCCTGCATTGCTGCGAAAGGTGGATATACACTGTACTAGTGCCGACATTGTGCATGCTCTGTTGCCTGTGTCTATGTGCCTGTGGTTCTGTCAGTGTGATCATGTGATGTATCTGACCCCAGGAATGTGTCAATAAAGTTTCCCCTTCCTGGGACAATGAATTCACGGTGTTCTTATTTCAATTTCCAGGAGTGTATATATGTTTCCTCTGTGTGATGAAAGTATGTTTTTTTAAGCCGTAATGCTACACAATATATATTTATTTTCCGTTTACAATTTGTAAAGTTTATTTACTGTGAAATGTTCTCGAGATATATGTCCACGGTGAACGGAATTTCTGCATCATTGTAATTAAAGTCTGTTATTTTCACTTCGACGATGCTGTAACAAGCATTCTGCACGATAAAGTGTATTCAGTACTAATGTTTACATAGCAAAAACATGACAAGTCATACGACTCTGGACACTAGGAACACGTTCCTGAGCAGTGGAGCTCAGGTAACAGGTTGACTACGGTAACCTGTATCAGTAAACTGTTTGAAACGAATGCTGGGATTGTTCCTTTTAAAGATGCTTCTGTCATGTACTTTCGCTCCCTTTTTGTTCTGTGTAAAGTCCTCAGCACTGCCAGGACATTCAGCCGTGAGCTTCCTGCTCTGGCCCACTGGAGAGCGGCTTCCGCTTGAGACTGAATGAAGTAAAGTATAATTGCAAAGGCTATTTGCTTGGTTCAAATGGCTCTGAGCACTATGGGACTTAACAGCTATGGTCATCAGTCCCTTAGAACTTAGAACTACTTAAACCTAACGGACCGAAGGACATCTCACAACACCCAGTCATCACGAGGCAGAGAAAATCCCTAACCCCGCCGGGAATCGAACCCGGGAACCCGGGTGCGGGAAGCGAGAACGCTACCGCACGAGCACGAGCTGCGGACTGGCTATTTGCTCTGCCAAGTTATGGTCATCAGCTGTTTACAGCTGTCACAAGCTGTTCACTGTGTACCATTTTCTAAACATATAGCCGATTCTCTTTCCAGTAGCATCAGTTTTATAGACGATACTGATTTCCCATTTTCAGCCGAACACACAATCATAAGGCTGCGTACTGCAGCAGTGGGATTTCATTCATGCATGCGCGTACTCGTTGCGTACTGTTCTGGCATAACATTTATACAGAGACTGAAAACATCACAACACCAAAAAATAGCCGGCCGGTCAGGCGGAGCGGTTCTAGGCGCTCCAGTCTGGAACCGCGCCACCGCTACGGTCGCAGGTTCGAATCCTGCTTCGGGGATGGGTGTATGATCTCCTTAGGTTGGTTAGATTTAAGTAGTTCTAAGTTCTAGGGGACTGATGACCTAAGATGTGAAGTCCCATAGTGCTCAAAGAGTCATTTGAACCATTTTTGAACTGAAAAAATAATTAATGTAGAGGAATGAAATTTCGGGAATGCTTTCATCTGGGTAACATATTTAACTGATTGACATTGCAAAATCGTAGGTAAATGTAAGCGCCAGATAATCCATTACAAATTTGAAAGTCTGGTACACTAATAATTGGTGTAACCACCAAAATGTTAAGTGCAAGCATGCAGACATCCATGCTTCGTGTTGTACATGTGCCAGATGCAAGTTGAGATAGAGTTCCACGATTGTGTAAGCATGTATCGAGGAGCACTGATATCGATTGTGATACATCGCTATGGTCGCTTCTGTTTTTTCGCGCCAGAACGAGCGAGCGAGTCACGGTGTGGTTTTCTAACCGTTTGTTTGGTGTGAAGATTTTAAGTTATAAGGCTAAAAGAACAAGTAAATTTTGGGACTATAAAGGTGTTTGATGCTGTGTAATCATTCGTGTACCTCAAATCAAAAACCACAAGAACAATTACGAGAACGTGATTACATGCCAGCGAGCATCTCATCCGCGCCGGTAAATGAAACTTGGATTACCTATATTGCCACGAACGCCGAATCTGGATTGCAGTGTGGGATAATGTATGTGGTGCAGTGTTACTGTATGTATCAGTGTATCAACATATTTGTTATTTTGGGAAGAATGTAACAGTGCAGCACTGTGTTAATAAAATAGCTATCGTTTATTACAGCAATACTAAAGCTGGTGTTCCTAGACTGCAAGAGAAGAAGCGAATAACGATTGGATCTACGAGGTGAGTGGGTACAATTAGCAAACTCAGACGGAGCAATAACCTCAACCCTCCCCCATTCGCTTACAACTGTTGCTCTTGGTCGGTCAATTGAGGGACTGTTAACGGTGGTTTCGGATGACGCTGGAGTTCATGTCTCATATATGTTCAACTGGAGAGTGATCTGGTGATCGAGCAGGACAATTCAACGTGTCAATATTCTATAGAGCATCTTGCGTTACAACAGTAGCGTGTGGAAGACCGTTATCCTGTTGGAAAACGCCTGTGGTGTACCGCCCATGTTTGGCATCACAATAACTCGAAACATCTGATTAACGTACAAATTTGCTGTCAAGGTGGCTGAGATAATCACTAGAGTGCACCTACTGTCTCACGAAATCGCACCCCATAACATAATTCCACGTACAGGTATAATGTGTCTAGGTTGGCTGCAGGCAGTCAGCTGGACCCCTACCAACCAAAACACGTACATCACTGGCAGCGAGGCAGTAGGCGCTTTCGTCAGATGACACAACAGGCCTCAAGTCTGCCTTCCAATGAACTCTCGCTTGAGACCATTGAATTCCCAAATGGCAGTGGTTTTGGGTAAATGGAATACACGCTTTAACACGTCTGGCTCGGAGCTGTCCTTGCAGTGACCGATTTGTAACAGTTCTTCATGTCACCGCGGTGCCAGTTACTGCTCAGATTGCTGCTGCAGATGGAATACTGTTCGCCAGAGTCAGAAGCCGAACACGAAGCTCTTCCCTCTAAGTAGTGCCACGTGGCCGTCTGGAGAGGGGTCTCCTTGAGACGGTACTTTCTTGTGACCACCGCTGCCATCAGTCATGTACAGTGGCTACATTCCTACCAAGACTTTCTGCAATATCGCAGAAGGAATATGCAGCTCCTTGTAGCCCTATTACACGACCTCATAAAAACTCAGTGAGGTGTTGATGACGGTGCCTTTGTCACCTTAAAGGAGTTCTTGACTAGCATCAACTCGCTACATTCAATCTCAAAGAAAACTAATTCCAAGAACGTTAGAGCTAGCATATAAAGCAAACTTCATTTGCATCATCGTAGTGGCGCTATTAGCACCACTGTTGTGCCACTGGCGCGGAACTTGAATAGACAAAATCTTTCATATGTAGAAACATGACTGCCAACTTACGTTTATGTCGCAGAACTGTGCCTTAGTGTTGCGAATTTTTTCCGTCAGTTAGCAGTTTCTGGAACTACGCGAAGAGTGACTTGATACCAGTATTAAACTTTATTTAGGAAAAATTGAATGTGCGAGCACGCAGGTGTGCGTGTGTGCGCGTGTGTGTGCGCGTGTGTGCGCGTGTGCGCGTGCGCGTGCTCGTGTGTGATTAAAAAACGAATAAATATGGAAACAAAAACGAGAGTTGTATAAAGTTGTGTTTCGACGAAAGACTGTACAGACTGTTGAACGTATGAACCCACTGTGGCGTGACAGTTGCGAAAGTAAGACCTATTATTCGAAATGTCTACGATAAGGACAATAATTTTTTCTAGCACATTTTCACGCATCAGGACAGGGTCGGCATAGTTACGAAATGGTGCGACGTGATTAGTGTAAGGGTTGGCCTGATGCCAGTGTTGTCACCATCCCGTACCGATCCTTCCGAACTGTCCACGTGAAGGATTACTCATGTGAAGAGCCAAATGCATGGAGGAGGAGGGCTTGGGTACCGTCCCGGTATTCACCTAGTCGAATGTGACAAGCCGCCTAAATACAACATCCCGGCTGGCTGGCACACCGTCCATCGTCATTAATTCGCCACCTGATTGCGATCCGGTGTCGACAGGTCTCCCCATCCCCGAAAGCGACGTTTTAACGCCCACGGCTATCCGGGTAGATTCACATTAAAGAACGTATAACGTTCTGAAATTCTAGAAGAGAGGTTGCGTCCGCAGTTGACATTTGCAAACTAACTGCTGGATGGTGTGCCATAAGAGACTGACGTTACATCATCGAGTTTCGCTTCATTTGTAAGTGTGTTTGTTGTCCTCATTTTATTCATACGGAAAATCTAACATTTGGGTTTTCTTTTTCTTCTGTTTAACTCTTGGATCAGTTCTAATGCCATAACGAGCGATGTAACGTCACTATCCGCCCTAATCGTCTTGGCTGACGCTATGTTGAAAAACTTAAACATTAAAAAAAATAGCACAAATAGCTCCTAAAAGTGAAAAATAGTATGTGTTGCCCCTTTAAGTTTAATACAGGTAGTAATACACTGAAGCACCAAAGAAACTTCTATAGCAAATGCGTATTCAAATATAGAGATACGTACACAACAGGTGTCTCGCGCAGTTGTTAGATCGGTTACTACTGCTACAATGGCAGGTTATCAAGATTTAAGTGAGTTTGATGGTGGTGTTATAGTCAGCTCATGAGCGATAGGACGCAGCATGTCCGAGGTAGCGATGAAATGGGGATTTTCTAGTGGACCATTTCACGAGTGTACTGTGAATTTCAGGAATCTGGTGAAACATCAAATCTCCGACATCGTTGCGGCCGGGAATGAGATCCTGCAAGGAAGGGACCAAAGATGACTGAAGAGAATCGTTCAACACGGCGGAAGTGCAACCCATCCGCAAATTGCTACAGATTACAGTGCAGGGCCATCAATAAGTGCCAGCGTGCGAACCATTAAAAGAAATATCAGCGATATGGGCTTCCGTAGCCGAAAGCTCACTTCTGTACCCTTGATGACTGCACAACACAAAGTTTTAAACCCCCACGTGGGCCCGTCAGCACCAACATTGGAGACATGTTGCTTGGTCGGACGAGTCTCGTTTCAAATTGTATCGAGTGGATGGACGGGTTCGGGTATGGAGACAACCTCATGAATCCCTGGAGTCTGCATGTCGGCAGGGGACTCTTGGAGCTGGTGGAGGCTCTGTAATGGTGTGCGGCGTGTGCAGTTGGAGCGATAGGGGACCCCTGATACGTCTAGATACGACTCTGACAGGTGACAAGTACGTAAGCATCCTGTCTGATCACTTGCATCCTTTCATGTCCAATGTGCTTTCCGACGGAACTGGGTAACTCCAGCAGAGCAATGCGACACCCGACACGTCCAGAATTGCTACAGAGTGGCTCCAGGAACACTTTTTAAAGTTTAAATACTTCCACTGCCCTCGAAGCTACCCAGACATAAACATTGTTCAGCATGCCTGGGATGCCTTCCAACGTGCTGTTAAGAAGAGATCTCCACCCCCTTGTACTCTTACGGGTTTATGGAGAGCCTTGCAGGGTTGATGATGTCAATCAATCCCCTCCAGCACTGCTTCAGACCGGTCTAGTCCATCATGCCACGTCGTGTTGCGGCACTTCTGTGTGCTCTCGGGGACGCTACATGATATTAGGCAGGTGTACCACTTTCTTTGGCTCCAGTGTATTTTTTTTCGCTTAGGGAGACCGCTAAGTGAATAAAATTAATGAGAAGTTAACAAGAGCTATACGTTTTAGATCAGCGTACTTTCATTATTGTGACCATAAGCCTCTTCTGTTTTGCATCATCCCCTCCAATTCGGCGCGTCCCCACTCTAAATAATTACTTATTATATAAAGTATGTCAACTAACCTGTCTTTAAGTACCCTATCATTGTTAAAGAATGGAGGTACCTATTTATCTTATGTCTTATATTTACTTAATTACATACAAATTTATTATGATGCGGTAATACATCTTACGGGGCCTATATCTTGCAGTGGTTTGAAGATGGTGTATTATTACACGTGTCATTAAAACTCGAGCGTGAGGCGCGTGGGTCGTGATGTGACCCCAAGTGCGGCGACCCTGACGGTCAAACATCGCTGACGGTTGCGTCTGTACTGCGAATTTTTCGGAGTAAATTATTTAAGACTTAGACTTTACGATTTGATATTGTTGTTTTGATATTTACCTAAGTTGTCCAGGTAGCTTACTTGTACTTAAATATCATACTTTATAATTTGTAGGTGTATTCTGTTTTTTGTTTAACTTAGCGTTCTCCCGACCCGACGACGCTTGAATCAAAATAATATTATTTTTATTAAACTTCGGGGCAATACTTTATTCTTTTAAGGTTTATTTCAACTTTTTAAACGTTAGATTTTATTAGTGGACACTGTACGTTCGAAACACTATCCCCACATCCACACAAAATTTTTACGGGACGAGACACGAAACTGTTTTACGAGATGTTGCCTCGCCGAATTCTGCGTATTTTGACAGTAGGTGTATTTTTCCGTTACAGTTCCAAGGTTCTGGCAATGGAATATTGCACGTGCGATTTTGCGTTTCAACCTGGAATTATTATTCTCACTTCTTTTCTTTTCTTTCGTATTTTGTTCACGTATGCAATTTACGTGTTTCTTTTCTTAATTTACACATGCAGTCCTTGACTATTTTAGTATATATTTAGCTAATTTAGGTAACAAAAGCGATAAGCAATGGCGATAGTTCTAAATCAAGTCGCAAGGAAGTGGGCTGCCTTTGCGCTCCCTTGCTGTAGGCTGCCTAAAGTAATAGGACAAAATCATTTGATTTAGTACTGAATTGTAGATCTCAAAAGCAACTACAAAATATCCGCGAGAGTGTATGTTTATCTTTCACAATTGAGTCACAATCACCGTTTCTCTGCTTTGTAGGTGCTGAAACCGGCGGCCACAAATGACAAAAATCATCATTGTTGGTCAACCGTAAACTCACTTCAGTTTGGATCCTTTTGAGCTCTACAATCCAGTACTACGTGATTTGATGCAGCTCTTGTGTATTACTTAGCGTATATCAAAAGAGCGCACTGGTGGAAAATATGTTTACTTCATTTAGTTTATGAGATTTAACGACTGAACTGACTTTGATGGAATGTAGCAAGGACCATCCTGACTAAAGAAGATATGAAGTAAAAGGAAACTGCACTAAAGTGCCACCTTTCGTTTTGTAGCTACGGTGCCAGACACAGGTACACAGATACAAACGTTACACATACAACTCCTCTCTGATTGCGTCGGGGCTGAAGACTGACGGCGCTGCGTAATAACGGTGGCTGGCAGTGTGAATGGTAGTAGGTGCCACGACAGATTGCCACGAGCTGTAGCGTCACTTAAGTTACGCGTGTAGACGCAGCTTTATATCCTATCATGAGCTGATGATACCAGTTGTTATCAACTGCCGCGCGGGATCAGCCGAGCGGTCGTGGCCGCTGCAGTTATGGACTGTGTGGCTGGTCCCGGCGGAGGTTCGAGTCCTCCCTCGGGCATGGGTGTGTGTGTTTGTCCTTAGGATAATTTAGATTAAGTAGTGTGTAAGCTTAGGGACTGATGACCTTAGCAGTTAAGTCCCATAACATTTCACACACATTTGAACATTTTTTTAATAAACTAAAGTTAAGAACTTCTTTTGCAAAGCTAATGCTAGCGGTCCAGGCGAGAACTTTGTTGGCGCACTAAAATAGTCCGGCTGCGAAAATTGTTTTGCTGAGAGAGTTGACCGCGTTCCAGTGGTACACGCGCTGGACCACTAGCAGACGACTGCGGTAGCCAGTAGGCAACAGAACCACTTTAAATTTTGAGACTGAATACTCAAGGCCGCCTAGTATGAGGCTATGACTCACTTCATCCCTCAATTATCATCTGAGACTGTGTCGTAAGACCAGAAAGACTGCTAAGCAATTAGCAGCGGATCAACTTGTATTCACTTATATTCCCATCTAATAGCCTTGTACAAAGCGACTGAACAAGCGTGGTGGGCGGTTCATCGACACTTGTCAGAATGCTTTTTATTAGCGTTGACTACTTGCAGTGTTTCCAGCACTTGTAGCCACATGAGTATGTCGAAAAGGTGGAAATTGCAATGATGGTATTGTAATAAATGTACAGTCAATGCCGAATATCAAGTCATTTAAAAAATTCACAGAGCTTGCACAATTTCATAAAATCTTCCATTGGACATTCACGTTTACCTTGAATTGCACGGCAGGCCGGGGTGGCAGAGCGGTTCTAGGCACTACAGTCTAGAACCGCGTGCCTTTACGGTCGCAGGTTCGAATCCTGCCTCGGGCGCGGATGGGTGCGACGTCCTTAGGTTAGTTGGGTTTAAGTAGTTCTAAGTTCTAGGGGACTGATGACCTCAGATGTTAAGTCCCGTAGTGCTCCGAGTCATTTCAACCATTTGAATTGCACTGTTAGTTCTCGTAGGCTAGTAGGCCTATGACTAACTTCTACTGATAACGTTCACCTCAGGACAGGTCAGAAAAAATAATTATGAAATCTAGATTTGTGTGAAAAACAGTATGAAACTGAAGACTGTTTGCATCTATCTATCCGAAAAGTAAATGATCAAATTTAACGTCGAGTATTTTGGAATGCTCAGGTTTCATAAACTAAAGTATTTCGAAACACCACCGACAGGATTACCTACTTTAGAGACCTTAATATAAAAGTTTGGTCCTACCCGCATTGTAACGGTTATGCAAATATTGTGCAGCACGACGGCTCAATAGTAAGAGTATTTCAAAAGGTGACATTCGAATAAAATACGAGCCATAATTTCACACATAGGAGTTTAAAACGAGAACCTGAATTTCAGTCTAACCATTTAACTTCGCGTACGAAATAACTGTGCAACAGCGGAATAACTGGATAGAAATTACTGAACTTCTCTTAAAAAATAGCTTTTAGCATCACCGTCGTAATTAGAGGTATTCTGTAGTGGAAATCATCCTTATAGGCATTATGTTTTGTGATGAAATATAATTCGACCAGAGAACTGATGAGTAAAGTAAGCAGATACAAACATTCCTATGTATTTCTCCTGAGCCACATATTTTCTAATTGGAATGTAACTGAGGAGGTCGTATCAACGTTGCCATAAAAAGAGGGATAAACAGGAAGGATATAAAGCATATCTACGTCCCGTCGACATTGGAACTGCGGTCACTTTCACACCTCTAGTGACTCAGGTGTCAGCATGTGAAACATCGTACTTTTCACGATTTATTAATTTTGACCTTTAATGTCAGGCTTATTTAGTCTGAGGGCATAGCATAAGTGATGCTCAAAACAAATGAACATTTCAGATATTGATTGTTATTTAGGTGGCAGAGAATCCAACAAGATTTTCTTGAAGCTTGACTCTTATTATTTTTTTTTTTTTTTCGGGTGGTGTGAGGAGGGGGTGCCAAGAGGGGAGTGGTTAAGAGGAAAGTATCAACGTCCCACGTTCAGAATTACGCGTAAGAAAAGCGAGTAGGATTCGACTCCCGCCCCCCCTTCCCCCCGCCCCCATTCCCCACCCACCACCCTCCACTAATTCAACATAGTTCGATCATTCACTTTTTGCCTTTCGTAGTCCTACTGTTTATAGAAGGGGTGACAAAGGCAGCTATCAATCTTAGACATTGAAAGAGTCACATGTAAATAAATATTGAAATACAGTACTTACTACTACAGTAAACAATGTAATTAAATACTATAGTGAAGTACAAATGATCATTATATTATCTGAGTGTATGGTTTGAAGCGACATTTAAAAGCTCAGAAATCAACAGCACCCATCTTCTAATGCAGAACCGAAGGAAAAAGAGCGCGAGAAGAACCTATTCTCGTGTCCGATTGCAATTAATGCAACCATGGACAATTTTAACATCAAATCAGGAAAATGAATACAGAGCTGAATATACCGTTGAAGCTGAGACCACAGCAGCTCTAACTGCACAAGAAGTGGAGACAAAATCGACCGTGAGCTTTTCCGAGGAATCACCCGGATAACACTTCGGGAAAAGACTGGGCAATTGAAAGGATAGCCGGGTACCAGCCTAATGTCCTAACTACCGTAAAAGTCTATCTATAGCATTCACTGCAGGTTAACTTTCTTGATATCAGCACATTGGGGATGTCCAAATACAGTCTTTATTCGACGCCATGTACGCACTATTACGAAGAGCTGAACGGTAGAAATGTAAGAAGGTCGCAGGTTCCAGATCTGACATTTCTCAGGATAGTGAAAAAAACGTGAACTTCTGATTGTACATAAATTATTGGCATCCAGAAAATGAGTAGATTTTCTGATACCGCAGGTTAATGTTGCCCTCCACATTATAGTAAAGAATAATGAGTTAAATTAGTAGGCAAATACTAAGTGCGGTAACAGCATAATTAGCTATTCAAAGTACCAGTAACAAAACTATTAAAAGTTGTTTCTTGCAAAGAGGGAAATATGAACTGACAACTGTTAATAATGCAATTTGTTTACACAGACAGTGCCGTTACCTGTTTCTAACCGACAGGTTTATCTTCAGATGGATGCTCGCCTTTACGTAGCATTTGTTATTGTTTACATTATTATTTGGCTGTTTTACCAAGATCTAATGTAAATAACAAGTGTAAGACAAACAACAGCGTCAGCCTGAAGATGAACCGGCAGTTCAAAACCGATAACGGGATATTTGTGTAAATAGACAGCGTTATTATCGATAGCTGGTTACTGTTTTCTTCTTTGCAAGAATCAACATGTACTTTGTACACAGTCGTAGTCTCAGAAATTCAAGTTTCGATAGAACTGTCGGAGGACAGTTTTTGTTCCATAATACTAAGGTACTACGTTCTATCTGAAGTACGGAAATACATCATTAGCTTTTAACTAATAGAATCGTAATGAGAAAAAACCTCTTCTCATGTTTATTAAATTTCGGGACTTCAGAGAGAAGTACAGATTGGCAGTAAGACTACGTTCCATCTACTAACGCGTATCTTAAAGACTTCCTCCACTGTTTGGCCCCTGAATCAAACCCAGGAACATGAAACAAAGTACAGGAAGCGCAACATCACTGAAAACACATTTTGTGGAATATGGCACTTAGAGCCTTTTCCATTCACACTCGTCAGTTAACAGTTTGTGCTCCCTGCTACTGACTAGCAACAAGATTTTATCAAAAACGAATAAAATTTTAACTTAAATTTGGCGTCAGACATTCCGTAGTTCCTGTGGATGAAATTAAATATATACTAGTACCATATAATTCTAAACTAATATCGCTGATATTATTAGCTTATTTACAAACGTTCCCACTGATGACTATCTAAACAGATCTTAAGTAAATTTACTCGAATGTCATGACATTAATCGTCAAGAAGCAAATCTCCCTAAAATGAATTTTTTCCGTTCCAAAATCATTCTATTACTAGTTCGATAAAATAGTTATGGATTTTTGTGCTAGTCCCGCATTATTTGAGTTTTAAAGGGCAATTTCGAACAAGTTTTCTTACACGAAAGACCACTAAGTTGCAAAATTAAATTTGATGTCAGTTATGTGGATCATGCAGTGTTTTTACGGGCACATATTATAGGACTATTAAACACAATCGTAAAGCATTTAAAATGTACAAAATAGAATGCAGTTCACGATGGAGCTCGGAGGCTCTTCTATGTTCTTGGACATTAATACAGACTTTTCACAAAGCAACAGTTAGCTTTTGCTGAAAAATAACAGCTCGCAATATAAAACGACGAACATGCAGCTTTCCATTCGATCGTATATCACTTCATAACTGTTTCGTTATCCGGATTTGCTTTTCAGTCAAAATTAAATGTTGTCAAACTGTTCGTTCTCAATAATGACTGTAGGTCTTATCTGGTTGATAATATTGTACGAAAAAAATGAAATTCGTAAATTTGCACCACTTCTGTACCTTGACCAACAAGAACCTGCCTGCCCCATTTGTCAGGCAACTCCAGACATACGTTTCACAATAACAACGTAGTAAAATTTTATGCCTCACAACAAAACCTTTGCCCTGTAGTGGTGTGTACGAAATGAGATGCAAGCGATATTGAGAAATATATGTTGGTCAGTCAGTCAGTCAGAGCTGTGGCAATAGGTTATCGGAACGTGAGATTGGCTAGAGACCAGGAAAGACAGATTTTTCCTACGCGGAACATTTTGAACAGAAAACCACACTTATGGTGGGGACTGCGACATTTTAAATATGTTACGATTCGCAGAAAGATGGCGTTACTAGACACACATGAAATCAATAAACATATGACTAAATGGGCGCTTAGCTTTAAAAGACAAAATACGATTTACTTTTTCTCCTCTGTTAAATTAAATTTCAGACATGCTAAATTTAAGTTACAATAACAATTTAACTGTATTTTTCATTTTTGTTGTATGTTACGATTTTCATACAATGTAAAGAAAATAATGCTTTCCTTTCTAGAAAATCTGGCCTTCAAGATTCGATGTATCTTCAGTATCTGTACAGTTATCGAATGCATATCATTTCATGATTACGACATTCAGTTATCATATGGCTATGATAGAAAGCTAATTCGCAACCAAATAAACATAATTAAGAAAACTGCTGGGAACTGTTCCCTTTTTCATGAGAGCAGTCACGTTCTGTCAAGCAGCGACGAAAAATTCAGTTGTAGTCGTCAGTAAATTACTTAATAAAGTGTACATTGCGTCTCAAGCAAGTGTATACGTATGATATGGTGTCCAACGTGTTGCTCGTTCTGTGATAACTCAGTTACTAACTCTATATCTGAGGAATGAACCAACTATCCATAGCCAATTATTTTAGCAAGTAATCATTGCTTGCTTGCTGCTGATACAGTCGATTCCTCTGGATTTCTCAACGCGTGACGAAGCAGACTCTCAGAGCACAACCAGCTTTGTTGACAGAAGGTGAGAGTTCAGTGTCTCGTCCTGACAACTGAAACCCACAGAGGTATTTAACGTAATTACTCGCCGGTAAAGTAACCGCTCTGGCCCCTAAGGTTCCTTCCATATTCGCTGTTTCGTTATACGATTGCGTGGTGCAGAGTGGTTGAAAAGGGAAAAAAGTTTAACAACGCACAAAGTTAGTAGTGGAACTGCGCAGTAGAAGGTACAGGCGTTAAGAGGGTAAACGCAGTGACAAGAAGTCTTCTTGTGCTAAACGCCAGCGATCAACGAACATTGATGACCGACGCGTCTGATTTGTATTTGGGAATGCTATGAGGGAGACCGCCGGTTATCAACGCGGGATGCATCGTAACTGTATATGAAACGGTAACAGCACCAATCGCAAATCACATTGCAGCTGACAGCTAAAAATAATATATTTTTATATATTACGAAACTCTGAGAATATAAATATTTGAGAATGAAAACATCGTCCAAATGCGCTGTATTCAATTTTTTGTCCGTGAAATTGGCCAATTTCAACTGTGAATAATTTTCAAGAACATATTTTAAACTTTATGCTTCATTTCACGTTCTACTGCATTGCTGGTACATGTTGACAGGTATACATCGTACATATGTGTGTGTGTGGTGGGGGGGGGGGGGGGTACAATAGTGTTCATGCTTACTTTCCTCAGACGCTACAAACAGCTGTATTGTATTTTGCTGCTGTGTTGAATTGTTTTTGTGCTACATACACACAGAAGTATAATTTATACCTGTCTTTATGTACTAGCGGTTTGTTAGAATGTGAAATGAAGCTTGAAGCTAAAAATATGTGGCTGGAACTGACCCACGGCTGAAACTGGTCAACTGCAGGGATGATAAAGAGAATATGGCCTACTTGGACCAAGTTGTTGAGACTGTGTACCCCCACATAAATAAAATTTTAAATGGCAAGAAAGTATTCCGGACTGTTAAATATTTTTGGAAATAACGTGTAAGTTCCGTTAGGCTGCCAGTGGATGATGCTCCTGGAAACGACAGTAAATTGTGGCTAATTGCAGGAAGACCAGCAAATTACCCACGCTTGTTGCAGCGACTAACAGTTGAAGATCAATTTAAATTAAAATAATTTATAGTTCATAAACAGGCGAAAACATCCAACGTTACGTGAACGTTTATCAATAATTCCAAACCTTAATGACGGTAAGCTAATAGTATGTGACAGGCTCGAGCTGAAATGTTATGGCCACATAAAACTAGGTGCAGCAAAAGCAGACACTAGGTAGAGATTCATTAGCAAATGCCTGCGGAGAAATAGTTTACCAACAGATCCTACTGCTGATTCTCGGGTATTGCGGAATTTCTATTAATCGTTAAGGAGGCAGGAGTTAAGAAGTTGAAAGACCCAACTACACGCGGCTTGTTTTGTCACCGATTTGTTGAATACGTGCCAGAGCTTCACATAGATAATGACACAAATTCCAGAGGCGTTATCATCACGGAGAGATTTACTGTTAACTTTCTGAGAGCGTACCATCCGAGAAGATTTGGATATACTGACTGGAAAGAAACGAGCGGACGCCATTTGAAGCAAGTCAGTGAAGGTGCGGTGACAATAAACGATATCATCGCAAAACCATTAAGAACTGATTATATCGTCAGATATAGAGATTTGCACGGATAACGTAATGGTCTGTTATGTCCTGCTCCTTGGGATTTCGCAAACAAAGTAATTAAGAACAAAACTGTAGTTTATATAGAGGCAGAACATTTTAAATTAACGAAATTCCGCGAACAGGGACACTGGTTTCAAAACTACTGTGTCTATACATTGCCATAACAAAGTGAAATAAGTTGACATTGCCCGGGTTACAGGAACAAAAATTAACATTATAATTAGACTTTTTACTTTAGTAGAATCATCATCTAGTATTTTCATTGACATAGGATTGCTAGAGTAGATGACGAAGAAGTAAGAATTTAATTTCTTATTAGTTTCTGTAGAAGAAAACCAGTTAAATTATAGGAAGATGATTTTGTTTGAACTGCGCAATACGTATCACTAGTTGTCGCGTTTGAACGAAGAACGGCAGAAGCTCTTTTGTTCATGTGAGAATAATGTACTACGCACAAATAATTTAAGTAAGGGGCTGAAGAAGTCAGGCAAAAGAAGCATCTTTAGCAGCAAAAAGGGGTACAGTGGGGTGTCTCTAAAAAAAAAGTGCATTTGCGAGAAATAAGGCAGGTAGAAAGTCTGTCACCAATAAGATTTCTTACACTAGAGACTTTGTTTTATTAACAATCCACTCGTCCTGTACGCGACAGGGCAATTTTTCTTATTGAACTTTAATTTACGATGTTTAAAGGCATGAATAGGGAGCTAGCGACAAGCAGGTAACTCGGTGTTGAGACCCTGACTGGCACAAATATTTGTTTCCCAGGCTCATTCGTCCTAAGCTGTGTGAGGCAAAATATCCCTCCCGTTTAATTGCACCATACTAAGTGACCGTTACGAGAAAATCAGAGAAATTCGTACGAAAATTTTGTGACATTTTTTCGCACTGAGCTTTTGTCAATGGAACGCAGTAGTGACACACGAAGCACTCTCCTCAGCACACCAAAAAGAAGGCAAGAGTGCTTATATGACACATAAACCATATTGAATCGTAGGCTCTACCGAAGTACATTTGAAGATTCCGTTTTGATAGCGTTCATGCGTCCCGTGATGTGACGCATTTCATCACAACACAATACTTTCTTTAAATGAGTTATGAGAAATCACAGAACGCCAAGAATCAGCGTACTAGCGCACTTAGCGGTTTGAACACGTGTTAAGATTTCGTCCTACTCGGAGTTAAAATGGGCAAAAATGGGACGAAGTTCCACACATTACATTAGCACTACATTTTACAACTTAACAAGAGTAATATTTCTTGTCTCATCCAGATTGCGTACAGCGTTGATGACAGGCCAGGGGTACAAGACTTCAGGTCTAGGCATACATAATCTAATAATAAGTGAGTCATAACATAGAACTGAAAGTGAATCATAGCGTGAACGGTATTATAATATACTTTTTACAAGGCTGACAGGAAAGTTAACAGAACATCTATCCATAAACAAAGCTCTTGCTGCTGACAAACCCATTGTGTACTGACTCACGAAGACTGCTAGCTAAATGCAGCCGAATTTTTTTCCTTTTCTCGTTACCTGATTCCCACTACCAATAGGATCCGGACTGAATACTGTTCCCACTAAACAACGGAAGAAAGTACAATTAATACCGTTCAAAATGCGTTTCGAATGGCAAAACAGACAGAAACTTTAACAATTATGGAGTCCGTTTTGCAGTTTAAAGTTAGCAAAGTACTGTAGACGTGAATAAAACTTTTATGTGTCTTGTGGCGAGTCTGCAAACTCTGTTACGAAGAAGGCAACGTCGGATTACTTGCGAAAATACTGTTATTATGAAAATCACCACGCTGCGAATCATAGATTCTTGTAAGTGACCTACTCTACATCACCGAACAGCCAGGAAACGAACCGAGTGCCAAATCTTCTTGTGGCGCTTTTCTGTAAGCACCAGAACGTAACCGAGCACCGCCCAAGCCTCTGTGGACTCACCTCGAAACGGCTGCAGTGTGGTGTCGGAGACGTCGCCGCCTGCATTTCTGGGGACGATTCCCTCCTCGGTCGCTTTGCCGCCGGTCCTCGATGTGAAGAAGGCTGCGAATTCATCTCCAACGCGGCTTTCACTGCTGTGAGAACGATATTAAGCGATGCTGCGTCGACCAGAGACTTGTTCAGCTTGTGACACCACAGTAACTGAACCACTGACCTACGGGCTCACACGCAGTACCTGTGGCTGGTAATGGTACTGCAAGGGATTAGTGGCAGGGTGGAGGGGATGACGCGCTGGAAATTTCGGAGAATTGTTGCGAAACCCGCGGCGCCGCGTGAATAGACGCCCAACCCCCTAGATACCTGGACTCGAAGGATGGACCAACGGTCAAGGTGTTTGGAATGTCGACGAAGACAATATAGCCACAGCCAAACGCGGAGATGGCGGGGAAGAAAATCGGCCGTATCTTTGTTTCACATTCGCAGTGCTTCATTCAAGAAAACTCTGGAAAATCCAAACGTGGATGACCCGACTGGAATTTGTACTCCAGACTTCTGGAATGCGAGTCTGCGACGGTAGCGTTCTCGAGGCGAGCACCAGCATGTGCCAAGTAGCATGCTGTCCTCCCTTAAAACCTGACAGCAAGTCAGTGTATTAGAAACTTTGTGATATAGTTGGTAGATATGTTGGCGGACCGGTTTCAAAGAGCTGTATCTTAGTTTTCAATACAGACCTCGTCTATGGTAGTAGAAGTGCCGTATATGTATACATCTTTTCGAAGTTATAATTTCCTTATCTTACAGTGACACTGCATTTAACATCCAAGTCCAGTTTGTGACTAACAGGACATGAGTTAAACTGGAGTTTTGTTAATAACAAATTTTTGTTATTAGGATTAGTTATCCAAATTTTAACTGGATTCTTTTTAGTTACAAATTGTACTTCAGATACTGAAATAGCGCTTAGCAGAGTGATGTTAAGAGCTGTGAAATCATTTACATCAGTGTGACTATTAGTATGCAACTCACAGTTAAGTGCCCGTTAGAGTATTCATCGAACCACTTACGGACTATTTCTCCGCATTCTTTTCTCGAATAGGGCACGGAAAACAACCACTTGACTCTTTCCTTGTGAGCTCTGATTTCTATAATTTTTTTACGATGATCATTGCTCCCTACTTAAGTGGCGAGAAACGCCTTTTCTTTAATGATTACCACTCCAACTGGCATATGATATATTTTTTTCTCTATAATAGAAAACTAGCTGCTCTTCTTTGAACTTTTCTGATGGTTTCCTGTATTCTATCTGATATGGATCCCATACCGCCCAGAAATCCTCCAGAGGAGGACAGAAAAATGTAGTGTAGATAGTATCTTTTAGCAACTTGTGGCACCTTGTAAGAGTTTTGCAAATGAAAGAATTCTTTAGTTGCTTACCCCATAACAATGTAAGTTTTTCGTTACTGTAATTGCTATGAATGTAGTTGAATATATAGCCTTTATCTATGTGTGATTTATTGTGTAACGGAAATTTAACGGATTTCTTTCACTGCTCGCGTGGATGATCTCTCACTTTTCGCTATTTAGATTCCATTGCCATCTTTAGCACCGTAGAGATCTTGCCTACATCATTTTGCAATTGGATCTTCTGGTGACTTTACAAGACGGTAAATGTCGGTATCATCTGCAAAAGTTCCAGAAGGGCTACTCACACTAACACCTAAACCGTTTAAACTATAAAAGGCAATCAAATCAAAGCAATACAGATGCGAAAAAGCAAGTAAATTGTTTATTATTTCAAAGTAATCGCCATAAATGCTTACACATTTAAACCACTGTGAGACCACACGGACAGTTTTTTATGGCAAAATGTTTGCGGTTGCCTATGGAACGATGATTGTACTCAGCCTTCGTTCAAAACAAGTCGACGACCACTGATGCCGGGCCTACGTGCTGCCAAGGTTGGTTGCACTGCGCTGGAGAAGTTCCGCTGGACAGCCCTTACACATCCTCCATTCCGTTCCGATCGCTGTTCACGCGATTTCTGGCATTTTTGGATCCCTAGAGAAGACATTCGTGATGGTCGACTTGCTTCGGAGAGGAGTTGCGCGCCAGGGTACAATTTGGTTCTGTAGGCAACTAAAAAAATTTTCCACGAAGGCTCTGACCACCTTGTTTCACATTGGAATAAATGCCTTAATAGTTACGGCGATTACTTGTGAAATAGTAGTGAGTTTACGTACTTTCTTCTCCATCTGTGCCGGCCGCCGGTGGCCGAGCGGTTCTAGGCGCTTCAGTCTGGAACCGCGCGACCGCTACGGTTGCAGGTTCGAATCCTGCCTCGCGCACGGATGTGTGTGATGTCCTTAGGTTAGTTAGGTTGAAGTAGTTTTAAGTTCTAGGGGACTGATGTCCTCAGAAGTTAAGTCCCATAGTGCTCAGAGCCATTTGAATCTTTTTTTTTTTCGCCATCTGTCTCGTTTTGGTTAGACTGCCCCATATAGATTAGGAAAAGCAGACGCCTTATAACAATTCTTTGGGGATTGAGATGTGTTACTTCTGGTATACTTGAAGGACTTCTGTCAGTTTCTACCACTGAAAGCAAATCCATATAGGTTCTAGTACCCTTCTTATCTTTCCCTTGTAAACATTTACTTTACAGATTGTGCTTTTTAGTTAGTTCGCGCATATTTTACCAATGCTTCTTCGACTTCAGAACTTCTAGCCCTTATTGCGTTGCTTCTGCGTTCACGTCTTGTCATTGTATGTTCTGCAGTGCTTTGTTCTGACACTGCCTGCTGCAGCTGTGTTTGCGACACGCCACTCCGAGTTATGCGCCCTTATCTCCTGTTGTAATCCCGTTACCTGCGATGACCGCCACCCGTCTGGCGCGATTCCTGGAACTACTAATGGCAGCAGTCGGTCTCGCCTTTGCTCAGTACTGCAAAAACCTCCCGTCAAAGATTTCTAAATGACAAGGCTAAATATGTACAGTAGGAGCAATAATTTTCTTGCTGGTTATTTGTGCCTCTCGAGATTCTCAGCAGATGATTTGCTGTTCTGTAGGCAGACCGTATGTTATACCGATCTAATAAATAAGGAACAACGACCACGACCTCTTAGCGGCTACTTTGTTGAATATATGTGATGCGACCTGTACAGAGATTCGTGTAAGATTTATTACTTACAAGGGAACCTCCCCATCGCACCCCCCTCAGATTTAGTTATAATTTGGCACGGTGGATACGCATTGAAAAACTGAACACAGATCAATCGAGAAAACAGAAAGTTGTGTGGAACTATGAAAAAATAAGCAAAATATACAAACTGAGTAGTCCATGGGCAACATAGGCCACATCAAGGGTGATGTGAGCTCAGGAGCGCCGTGGTCCCGTGGTTACCGTGAGCAGCTGCGGAACGAGAGGTCCTTGGTTCAAGTCTTCCCTCAAGCCACTGGACTCGCATTCGGGAGGACGACGGTTCAATCCCGTCTCCGGCCATCCTGATTTAGGTTTTCCGTGATTTCCCTAAATCGCTTCAGGCAAATGCCGGGATGGTTCCTTTGAAAGGGCACGGCCGATTTCCTTCCCCATCCTTCCCTCACCCGAGCTTGCGCTTCGTCTCTAATGCCCTTGTTGTCGACGGGACGTTAAACACTAATATCCTCCTCCTCCTCTTCCCTCAAGCGAAAAGTTTACTTAATTTATTTTCGCAAAGTTATGATCTATCCGTTCGTTTATTGACGTCTCTGTTCACTGTAATAAGTTTAGTGTCTGTGTTTTGCGACCGCACCGCAAAACCGTGCGATTAGTAGACGAAAGGACCTGCCTCTCCAATGGGAACCAAAAACATTTGATCGCAAGGTCAATCGATTCCTCCACACACGTCTGATATAGTCTATACGCTACTGGTGACGACATGTGCGTCACATGACAGGAATATGTTGTCGACCCACCTAACTTGTACACTTGGCGAATGGGTAAAAAGATTCTTCTACCTTGCCACAATTTAGATTTTCTTGTGGATGTGATAATCACTGCCAAAAAGTGATGAAAACATACGAGTTAGTCACATAAACTGCAACAAATGAATGCAACAGTTTCACAGTCGCACAGTTTTCCCCGTGCTCTGTGAAAACATATATTTCTAACGTTTTCAAATTTTTCCGCGTGTTGACCGTCAAATCCTGCATATGTCCAAGGAAATCTGAACATGTCCTGGAATTTTGGGGAGCGAAGTTGATTATATGTGAGTGCCTGAACTCTGATAATTGTCTGAAAAAAATTTTAAACTTTTCGCTCTAGGGAACGTTGGAACCAAGGACCTCTCGTTTCGCAGCTGCTCACGCTAACCACGGGACCGCGGCGCTCCTGAGCTCATACCACCCTTGATGTGGCCTATGTTGCCCATAGACTAATCAGTTTGTATATTTTGCTTATTTTTTCATAGTTCCACACAACTTCTTCCTGTTTTCTCGATTGATCTGTGTTCAGTTTTTGAAGGCCTATCCACTGTGCCAACTTATAGCTAAATCTGAGGGGGGTGCGATGGGGAGGTTCCCTTGTTAGACAGCTTCAGACAGAGCACTTGTTCACAGAACCAAACAATTTCCAACTGTAATAAGGATTCCGTATAAACCTTGTGCATATGGTACTTATTTTGACGCCATGTTTAATGGCTTTTAATTATAGTTGCTCGAATTTCCAATCCACTTATTGTGCACCTCTAATAGCTCAGTGAACTTTTTCTCACTGTGGGCTGCGCAATGTCTATTCCTTTTACACAGTATTTGAAACAAACGCTGTAAGTGTTGTAGCGCTTATACTGAGTCGTCCGTTTACTGACAGTACAGCGACCGAGGTGGCTTATTGGATTCGAATTTTAGAGGACGGAGGTCGAAACATTAGCGTGGCCTTCCAGTTTCATGTTTTCTGTGATTTTCGTGGGGCGTTTAAAGTGAGTGATGGAATGTTTCTTCCGAAAATTTTACTCCGTCTATGACATCATATATGGAAAGTTACACCTTCACTTTATTTTATTTATTTTGCGGTTGGCCAATCTGCGCTCTTCAATCATCCTTCAGTCCCTTTCCTTCACACAGTAATTTATCTATAGATGCTCTAGCAAGGTGTTAAATAATAAATGCGTCCGAAGAATTTGTGTATAGAGAGTGTCCCTGTAGGAATTTCCATATTCAGAGATATCTCAGAATTGATCATTCGAAGAAAAAAATCTAGAAAACACGAGCTGAAAAATGTATACCATAGGAGTTAGGCCTATGAGTACATGTTCATCTTCGCTGATGTGAAACATCTCTTCTAATAAACTAGGACATACATTTTAAGGCATGCATTTTAGGCCCGTATATTTTCTAGTCGATGTTTTCTTGTTTTCATCCATACTACCTTCTCCCAAAATATGGAATGCAAATAGGAAGAACAGAGGAATACCTTCGCTTAAGAGATTAGAAGATGAAAAAATACTCATAACTTTGAAGGTGTGCATTTTTTTTTATTTTTGCTTCGAGTGATCGTTCCTGTAATACGCCTCAATACTGACCATTTATCATGAGATGCCTTGTATATGCATACCGAAAACAGATAATTTCTGAATTTTACTTAATATAACAATATGCTTGTCTTAGGTATATTTAATTTATTGTATTTCAGATACAATTTGAAGTACGTCACCTAAGAAGTCCAGACCGGGAATTTATCAACACCAATGAATTATCAGGGGAGAATGTTCAAGATCAGAAGTAGCTAGTGGCCGTTAACGTTTTAAGTTCTGAATATGTTTTCCGCTCCTATTTTGGTGTTCTGGCCACAATCTCAGATATACTTTTCTGTTTAGTGTATACCCTGCTTCCAGTAAACGAGTTGATAGCACCAGGAATTCCACTTACCTCACTCAGAACACCGCCACGCCCGTGCCGCGGTCATCGAAGACAGGCTGTCTTTATATTGGAAATCGCTTGAATGCCTCAACTGAAAAAAAATTGACGACTGTAGCACCTGATACTCTACATTTTTTTTAATGGTTAATGAAACAGCTGTAAGGGCTAAAGGCATGCACGCGGCGACTCGTGCGTACACGCGCGCGTAGCTGCCGCCATCTTGGATTGCTGACCAGCTTGTGTGGTGACAAGAGGTCGCCCAGAGGCAAAACGCATCCACAGCTGAGTTCTTGGCAGAGCCGCTTAACCAGCAAGGCTCGAACGAGTTGTCAGTCTTTCAGAATGGCGAGTCTCGACATATCTCTAATTAAGTGCCGCCACGGCGACAGACACAGTTTAGCGTGCTGGCGTAGCGTTAGTGTTATTGTAAACTATATTTGAGAATAAAGTGGTGAGGTTAGTCACTCGGTGTTCGCGTATTTCTGCTCCTCACGCAACCATTACCTACATTGTCCAGAAAGTAGCACATAGGGTCCACAGTCGAGGATAGCCCATTACGAAAGTCTTTTCTGGGACACTTGGCTGATGATAACTCTTACGGAAGTGATGTTAGCGTGGAGACGAATTCTGCAAATACAGCGAGCGCGGAGACTATGAAATAAGAAACAGTAAGCATCCAACTGTCCCTATATAGCAAAAGTAATGAAGAATTTATTTTACGGCTGCGTTTCTCATACAGTGTGATACTAAAATAAAGTATATGTTTATGCGCGTAATAGGATGATTCTTACTGCCACACTTCATTTATATTCTTAAAAGAAGCTTAACTTTTTTGAATAATTTCATTCAGCTGCCGTTTTCTTTATTTCCTGTATAATTGTACAATTTCGGCATTTGGCCATTTTCAAGAATTTTATGTATGATTGTATTGTACAATCGTACAGGAAACGAAGAAAATGGCAGCTGAGGGCTTCAAGAACTCATTCAAAAAATTCGTCGCAGCTGCGGACACTACCTCATTGAAAAGCCTAACATTATTTGGCACGCTTTTCAATTTCTCGAATCAGATTTGTAGAAATTTTTTCCCAGACAAGAAACTTCTAAGAAAAACCATGGTATGTCAGTTCCACCTCACTGTTCAGTGCTGTATATTTAGTAGGCATTGCTCAACAAACCAGCCACACGAACTGCATTTGGAAACTAATATACGGTCCGTTTGAGAGTGTTCTAACTTACCGAGAATTCTCGTTGCTGCGGCGTGTCTCCTCGTGTATTTTAGAGATGGACATCACCAACATTACCTGAAAATTAATACAGGAAGCTTAGTTACTTCGCAATACAAGTCAGGTAATAATATGGTGGTGTGAGGAAGCGTTTTCTTAAATTACTCAGTGAGGACTGAACTTCAAAATATCTTATCGAAGAATAGCTCCATTTTTAGAAATCATATACGGGTTCTTGTTTGTCCAATGATCCGCATCTAAAGGCTGTAAAAGTGTACGGGTTACACCAATACAGAATAAATGAAATAAAAGTAATCTGCTGAACTGTTGACCCATTACACTGACATCGGTTCGTGGTAGGATTATGAAACTATCATGTTCGAACATTACGAAATAACTCGTTGAGAACGGTCTCTTGACCAAAAAGCACAAACTCAGGAAATTTTATTCTTACGAAACACAGCTGGTTCTTTATTTGCATGAAGTAATGAAATCTATCGACAGGTGCTCCTAAGTTAAATATCCGTTTTTAGGTTTCTGAAGGCTTTTGACGTCGTTTTCACAAACTGATTCTATTCGGATGACATGCCCATGGCGTATCATCTCAGCTGTGAGACATCATTTGTGCTTTCCTTTTAGAAAGGTCACAGATTGTAGTCATAGTCGCGAAGTCGCCCCAGTAAATCAAATTTAGGCCTGAGGTTACGTGCGTTGTAGTTTCTCCACTGTTCTTAATCTATATAGACGATTTAGGAGACAATCTAAGCTACTCTATTAGATTGTTTTCAGATGATGCCGTTGCTTACCATCTGGTAAAGTCAACAAACGATTAAAAAGACTGTTAATATGGCTAAGACAAGATATCTGAATGGTGCGAGTAGTAGCAATTAACCACAAGCAATGAAAAGTGTGAGGTTTGGAGTGCTAAAACTTTTTTGTGCTGCACCAATTATGAATTTGCGTCTACAAGATATACGGCGATGTACAATACTTTCTTCATCTCAATAATAGTTTTGCCCCCCCCCCCTTCCCCCATGAACCATATACCTTGCCGTTGGTGGGGAGGCTTGCGTGCCTCAGCGATACGGATAGCCGTACCATAGGTGCTACCAAAACGGAGGGGTATCTGTTGAGAGGCCAGACAAACATGTGGTTCCTGAAGAGGGGCAGCAGCCTTTTCAGTAGTTGCAGGGGCAACAGTCTGGATGATTGACTGATCTGCCCTGTAACACTAACCAAAACGGCCTTGATGTGCTGGTACTGCGAACGACTGAAAGCAAGGGGAAACTACGGCCGTAAGTTTTCCCGAGGGCATGCAGCTTTACTGTATGGATAAATGATGATGGCGTCCTCTTGCGTAAGATATTCCGGAGGTAAAACAGTTCCCCATTCGGATCTCCGGGCGGGGACTACTCAGGACGACGTCGTTGTCACTAGAAAGAAATCTGGCGTTCTACGAATCGGAGCGTGGAATGTCAGATCCCTTAATCGTGCAGGTAGGTTAGAAAATTTAAAAAGGGTAATGGATAGGTTAAAGTTGGATATAGTGGGAATTAGTGAAGTTCGGTGGCAGGAGGAACAAGACTTCTGGTCAGGTGAATACAGGGTTATAAATACAAAATCAAATAGGGGTAATGCTGGAGTAGGTTTAATAATGAATAAAACAATAGGAATGCGGGTAAGCTACTACAAACAGCACAGCGAACGCATTGTTGTGGCCAAGATAGACACGAAACCCACGCCTACGACAGTAGTACATGTCTATATGCCAATTAGCTCTGCAGATGAAGAAATTGAAGAAATGTATGATGAAATAAAAGAAAGTATTCATATAGTGAAGGGAGACGAAAATTTAATAGTCATGGGTGGTTGGAATTCAGTAGCAGGATAAGGGAGAGAAGGAAACGTAGGTGAATATGGACTGGGGATAAGAAATTAAAGAGAAAGCCGCCTGGTGGAATTTTGCACAGAGCATAACTTAATCATAGCTAACACTTGGTTCCAGAATCATAAAAGAAGGTTGTATACATGGAAGAAGCCTGGAGATACTAGAAGGTATCAGATAGATTATATAATGGTAAGACAGAGATTTCGGAACCAGGTTTTCAATTGTAAGACATTTCCATGGGCAGATGTGGACTCTGACCACAATCTATTGGTTATGAACTGTAGATTAAAACTGAAGAAACTGCAAAAAGGTGGCAATTTAAGGAGGTGGAACCTGGATAAACTGACTAAACCAGAGGTTGTACAGAGTTTCAGGGAGAGTATAAGGGAACAATTGACAAGATACGGGGAAACAAATACAGTAGAAGAAGAATGGGTAGCTTTGAGAGATGAAGTAGTGAAGGCAGCAGAGTATCAAGTAGGTAAAAAGACGAGGGCTAGTAGAAATCCTTGGGTGACAGAAGAAATATTGAATTTAATTGACGAAAGGAGAAAATATAAAAATGCAGTAAATGAATCAGGCAAAAAGAAATACAAACGTCTCAAAAATGATATCGACAGGAAGTGCAAAATGGCTAAGCAGGCATGGCTAGTGGACAAATGTAAGGATGTAGAGGCTTACCTCACTAGGGGTAAGATAGATACTGCCTACAGGAAAATGAAAGAGACCTTTGGAGAAAAGAGAACCACTTGCATGAATATCAAGAGCTCCAATGGAAACCCAGTTCTAAGCAAAGAAGGGAAAGCAAAAAGGTGGAAGGAGTATATAGAGGGTCCATACAAGGGCGATGTACTTTAGGACAATATTATGGAAATGGAAGAGGATGTAGATGAAGATGAAATGTGAGATACGATACTGCGTGAAGAGTTTGAGAGAGCACTGGAAGACCTGAGTCGAAACAAGGCCACCGGAGCAGACAACATTCCATAGAACTACTGATAACCTCGGGAGAGCCAGCCCTATCAAAACTCTACCATCTTGTGAGCAAGATGTGTGAGACAGGCGAAATACCCTCAGACTTCAAAAAGAATATAATAATTCCAATCCCAAAGAAAGCAGGCGTTGACAGATGTGAATATTACCGAACAATCAGATAAATAAGTCACGGCTACAAAATACTACCGCGAATTCCTTACAGACGAATGGAAAAACTGGTAGAAGCTGACCTTATGAAAGATCAGTTTGGATTCCGTAGAAATATTGGAACACGTGAGGCAATACTGCCCCTACGACTTATTTTAGAAGCTAGATTAAGAAAAGGCAAACCTATGTATCTAGCATTTGTAGAGAAAGCTATTGACAATGTTGACTGGAATACTCTCTTTCAAATTCTGAAGGCGACAGGGGTAAAATAGAGAGAGCGAAGGGCTATTTACAATTTGTACAGAAACCAGATGGCAGTTATAACAGTCGAGGGACATGAAAGGGAAACAGTGGTTGGGAACGGAGTGAGACAGGGTTGTAGCCTCTCCCCGATGTTGTTCAATCTGTATATTGAGCAAACAGTAAAGGAAACAAAAGAAAAATTCGGAGTAGGTCTTAAAATCCAAGGAGAAGAAATACAAACTTTAAGGTTCGCTGATGACATTGTAATTCTGTCACAGACAGCAAAGGACTTGGAAGAGCAGCTGAACGGCATGGACAGTGTCTTGAAAGGAGGATACAAGATGAACATCAACAAAAGCAAAATGAGGATAATGGAATGTAGTCAAATTAAGTCGGGTGATGCTGCGGGAATTAGATTAGGAAATGAGACACTTAAATTAGTAAAGGAGTTTTGCTATTTGGGGAGAAAAATAACTGATGATGGTCGAATTAGAGAGGATATAAAAAGTAGACTGGTAATGGCAAGGAAAGCGTTTCTGAAGAAGAAAAATTTGTTAACATTGAGTACAGATTAAAGTGTCAGTAAGTCGTTTCTGAATGTATACGTATGGAGTGTAGCCATGTATGGAAGTGAAACATGGACGATAAGTAGTTCGTACAAGAAGAGAATAGAAGCTTTCGAAATGTGGTGCTACAGAAGAGTGCTGAAGATTAGATGGGTAGATCACATAACTAACGAGGAGGTACTGAATATGATTGGGGGGAAGAGGAGTTTGTGGCACAACTTGACTAAAAGAAGGGATCGGTTGGTAGGACATGTTCTGAGGCATCAAGGGATCAAATGGCTCTGAGCACTATGGGACTTAACATCTATGGTCATCAGTCCCCTAGAACTTAGAACTTACTTAAACCTAACTAACCTAAGGACAGCACACAACTCCCATCCATCACGAGGCAGAGAAAATCCCTGACCCCGCCGGGAATCGAACCCGGGAACCCGGGAGTGGGAAGCGAGAACGCTACCGCACGACCACGAGATGCGGGCATCAAGGGATCAACAATTTAGTATTAGAGGGCAGCGTGGAGGGTAAAAAATAGTAGAGGGAGACCAAGAGATGAATACACTAAGTAGATTCAGAGGGATGTAGGCTGCAGTAGGTACTGGGAGATGAAGAAGCTTGCATAGGATAGAGTAGCGTGGAGAGCTGCATCAAACAAGTCTCAGGACTGAAGACCACAACAACAATAGTTATTTCATGTGAAACTGCGCAGTATTTGGAACTGCTTATCAAACGACGGCCACAATGACGAAAGCAACGAAAGTGTTCAAGATTAGTGGCGATCACCAAATCAAATGCAACGTATTCACACTGGAAGATGTCCTACCTTTGACTCCTATAAACCAGAGTGACACTTTTAACCATGTTTTTGTATGTCCATGGCTCTGAGCACTATGCGACTTAACATCTGAGGTCGTCAGGCCCCTAAAACTTAGAACTACTTAAACCTAACTAACCTAAGGACTTCACACACATCCATTCCCGAGGCACGATTCGAACCTGCGACCGTAGCGGTTGCGTGGTTCCAGACTGAACCGCCTAGTACCACTCAGCCACACTGGCCGGGTTTTGTATGTCAATCCTTGTTGACAAGCTGCCTATTGGCTTCTGTCTCGGGTTCTTCGGCCGACGTTCATCTAATGATTTTTCTGACGTTTCGCCAGCACGAGTGGCTGGCATTGTCAAAGCTTCACCCTCCATTGCCGGTGGTGAACTGGAGGCGAGCTCGCGGCCGCAGACTATATGTACCTGGCGCGCCAACGTCCGAGGGCTTCTCCACGGTCATTTCCGGTGCGGTTCTCCTCTTGCTACCTGCGACGGTCGTTCGCTGCAGTACGGGAAGCCAGGATCCGTTTACCTTAAGGCTTTCCTCCTTCTTGTTGAAACTGTTCGCGTGTTTTTGGATTTCTACAGCTTCTCTGAACAAGCGCGTGTGATAGTGCTTCTCTACAGCCAGAACTTCCGTGTCGGCGAATTTTATTGCGTGGTCGGTCTCATTCAGTGCGTGCTCTGCCACGGCCGATTTCTCCCCCTGCCCCAACCTGCAATGTCGCTTATGCTCTTTGATCCTGGTGTTAATGGATCGTCCAGTCATTCCGACATAAACTTTTCCGCATGTGCAAGGTATACGGTATATTCCCGACATTGCAAGTGGGTCTCTGCACTGAATGAGACCGACCACGCAATAAAATTCGCCGACACGGAAGTTCTGGCTGTAGAGAAGCACTATCACACGCGCTTGTTCAGAGAAGCTGTAGAAATCCAAAAACACGCGAACAGTTTCAACAAGAAGGAGGAAAGCCTTAAGGTAAACGGATCCTGGCTTCCCGTACTGCAGCGAACGACCGTCGCAGGTAGCAAGAGGAGAACCGCACCGGAAATGACCGTGGAGAAGCCCTCGGACGTTGGCGCGCCAGGTACATATAGTCTGCGGCCGCGAGCTCGCCTCCAGTTCACCACCGGCAATGGAGGGTGAAGCTTTGACAATGCCAGCCACTCGTGCTGGCGAAACGTCAGAAAAATCATTAGATGAACGTCGGCCGAAGAACCCGAGACAGAAGCCAATAGGCAGCTTGTCAACAAGTGGCCACGAAAGCCTCAACAATTTCAATCCTTGTTGTTGGAGTTTGATGGACTTCGTAACTAGCTGACATCGTTGTTGCAGGTAGTCTGCGAAAACCAGTTTATAGATGTTGGCCACTAAAGAATAATGTATATGATTGGCGAAAACATCTCAGCGTCACTTGTGGCCTCACGTTGGCGTACTGAATCATCCACAGCTGAAGCTGGATCTCTCAGCCAAAATTCACAGTTGTCTACAAATGAACCACAACGAAGACTAAGTACCTTTGTTTCCTGAAGAGAAATAATTTCTTTGCCTAGATGAAAAGATTGTTAGAAAATACAGAAGAAATGGAAGAAGCCAGAAATAGTATCTGGGACTCCATTCAAGAAGCAAGTGTGACCTCATTTAAGAGAAAAGAAAAAATAAACCAAAGAGGAAACTGTTTGATTCCGATCAAGGAAACAAAAGGAAAAGGAAGCAAAACTTAAATATGTCGACAGAAAAAGCACAGCCTTATAGCTGTCCACACTGCTCTGAAAAGTACAACATTCCATCAACAGATGACTGCATTCAACGTCTAAAGAGCGAGGAGTGCTGGCATGAACACTGCTCTTGTTATGTAGGCTCTGGCCACTTCAGTTGTGTTTTCTATTAAACAGAATTTCCTCCGATTGGAATATTTTCGCAGGTTTTTGTTCACGAACACCAGAATTATTCATTAAACCATTAAATTATATATATTGTTTGCTGAGACACAAGGTACATTACGTGTATGTATGCTGTAAACTAAACTAAAAAGGACAACTAAATGGGACGTAGGTTTTTCCATTTTTAGCGTTCTGAATCTCAAGACCACTCTTTTGTTTGTCTGTCTGTCTGTCTCCCCGACTGTTAAAAACTCTCTCTCTTGAACGGGTAGACGCATCAAGTTGAAATTAATGCCACGTACTAAGATCTAAGATACCTTCCCAGTGCAAAAACTTGATGATTCCATGTCAGTGCCGGCCGATGTGGCCGAGCGGGTCTTGGCGCTTCAGTCTGGAACCGCGCGACCGCCACGGTCGCAGGTTCGAATCCTGCCTCGGGCATGAATGTGTGTGATGTCTTTAGGTTAGCTAGCGTTAAGTAGTTCTACGTTTTAGGGGACTGATGACCTCAGATGTTAAGTCGCATAGTGCTCAGAACCATTTGAACCATCCACGTCAGTGCAGTCAAAAGATACGGCCGCTTATGTCATATATTTTGATATTCGCAAATTCACTCTTGGACACTTATAGGGTACTTCCTTTCAATCTAGAACTATTTGGCGAAAGTCTATTTTTTACGGTGAAACTAAAGAAAATCCCGACAATTGTTAATTTTTTAAATATCTCAGTGGAAAAAAATGTCATTTGATATCAGAGTGACACTCTGTCCGTCCGTCCATCTGTCTCTCCGTTCGCTTTTCCTTAGAAACCGGTAGACATATCTAGTCAACATTTGTGTGGTATATGATACGTGTTACAAATCGGACACAATAAGTAGGACCAGGCCCCTTTCCTTCTTTTTTGTATCACTCGTTTATTACATCAGAGAAATACACATTTTAAGACAAAATTTAACTACATGAAATATTGTTCTCAGTAAAGCAGTGACAAAACTTAGTTCTCTTAATGGTTTCTGCTGGCAACAAATTTTATGCAGGCAATGTAAGGTTTATATCAGTTTAGCTCAAACACGTAGCTAGTGATTGAATCACGACACAGACACTTTAACAATTTCGGCAACAAATAAACAGCGTGAATTTGTACTCACAGTAACCAACTAATCAACAGGCCTGCCATTGAATAAGTAGTAGGCCATTTGGAACGAATTAGCAATACCCAGCAACTAGGGGAGTTAATACCAACAGTCTTTAAATGTCTTTATCTCCATCAAATAAACAAACTTAGAGTACTTAAACAAATAACAAATCAAACACACTACGCTCCACTCAAACTCTTCAGTGGAAGCCAAGCCAAAATGAAGATTCCATTAACTGACTAGCACTGAAGTATCACTAAAGTTCATCTCTGTGTTCCCAGACACACATGATGCAAACTTATACAAGACAAGATTTTAAAGGGAGCACATCAGTAAAACCGGTAGTGGATCTAACTCGTGCCACTGAAAATTAAGGTACTAGACCTGGGCACAAGGTGGTATACAATGAGGTTGCCTTAGTGCTACACTGCGCTCCCAAAATATTAATTCAAATGGCCAATTCAAAATTAAGTACACACAAACCGGCATTAATTAACGAGGAGTGACACTAGGTCGCTCTAAGGCAAGCAAAGATAAGAAACATCGAAGGATCGATAAAGGGCATCCAAGAGACATTGAGGCTTCTGCGTCAATGCAATAAAGAAGTAAGGACATTTATTTCATACATTTTGGTACCCTACCAATACCGGTGTCAATAACAGGCAGAAACCGTCGAAATTATCGATTTACTGGCTAGATTAACTATATGTATACGTAATTAAACTTGTATGGAACCCTCAGTGCGTGAATCCTGTTTGCACATATCTGAAATTTTTTAATTCCATGCAAATGTACCCCCCCCCCCCCTCCCTCCTGCAAGCTCACTCTGACACCATGGTCGGGTAATACAGCACATTTTCATCACTTCCTTTTTTTTAATTTTTGCTAACATGGAACCCTTGGAGTGCGAGGTCGCAAAAGGCCACTGATGTTTACAGCATTTGACGCCTCACATAGTGTCTACGACGCAACCTCCATATTGGCTGCTAATGGCAACGAGGGGGCGGGACTGGAGGTATTCAATGGCGACCATAGCATGAGGCTACGGAGCTTAGTTGAACTGCTTAGTAGCCGAGTAATTCACAGCAGTGCTACACTGCTAGTGATATCGACACAAAGCAATGGCAACGATAAACAAAAGCAAATATAGCGTAATATGTACAACAAGTTGCCGAACTTCACATAAGGAACCTAAGGAATTTCACAGAATGAGACACACGTAAGAGATGAAATCTTAGCGTTTTTGAAAGACGAGTCAGTGGAATGTGTGCTGTCGTATACAGTCGACGGTGCGACCAAAGAGTACATTGACGACAATACATGCTTAACAAGTGAAAGAGGTACTTAAACACGTGTCGAGCCATGTAGTTCATCATCCTTGTCGGACAGGGAACCGAAAATCCTGTCTTCTGCGAAACATAGTCGAGGACAATCGTTGTCCAAGGAGAGGGTACTGAATATAATTATTTACATAGATTATCCGCCAGCATATTAAAAAAAAATTTAGATCATATTTTGAATACGTCCGTAGCAATATGCTCATCTAGTGCATAAGAAAAACTACTAATATTCGCGAGAGGACAAGGCGCACTTGTTGCGAAAACTGGTTTCTCCGCGTTGCAATGCTCGATACAATTTACATGATGTGTTTGACAGTCACCTACTACGTTACGCACATGAAATTGCGCGCGACGTAGGTTACAGTGATTTCAAGGAAAGCGGTAGACGGTTGCACAGCTTCCAAAAAGTGTTACAGAAATGGAAGACGCAAATTTCAAACAAGACGTCAGCTTGACGGTGCGTAACAGAGACGAAGAGAGGGGGCGTCTTGCCCAAAGCGGTGGACTCGTGTGCTGGAGGCGCGGGGCTGAGACCCCAGCAAGTCAGTAGCCTAATCTCCCTTTGTCTCCTGTGTCGTTACAGATATGCCGCACTGACATTTATACTTTGAAATATACTATAAGAGATGTTCTGTAAGTAATGCAACACTTTTTTTTCTGGAAGTAGGTTGGTTTCATTCTGGATTCCAATCCACCACACAGTTCTCCAGTCTTTGGGCTACAAAACCCCATTTTCAGCATACTCTCCGTAGAATGCTATGACCTTACGCTACTTCACTGGGTTGGCCCACATGCCCGCAGGGTACCACTCCACTGGTCGACGTCCTAGCCAACGTCTCGCTGCATGATTAACCTCCCCATCATCCACGTATCGCTTCCCGCAGAGCACATCCTTCATTGGGACAGACAGATGGAAGGTGGAAGATCCGGACTGTAGAGTACATGAATAAGATAAGTCCAATGTAGTTTTGTGAGTTCCCCTGGGGTGCGAGGACGTGTGTAAAGTGATACGTTGTCATGGAGAAGGATAAGTTCGTTTGCATGTTTGTGCCGAGGAACACGCTGGAGTCCGAAATTGCATGAGACACAGCTGTGTACGGCCGGCCGCTATACGAGAGTACCAACAGATAGATATACGCCAATTTTTGATGATATCAGGTCCCTCGCCCAACGGCACACCGTGCTTTTGTTCACTGACAGGTCTCTGTAAACATCGTGCCAGAGCCTGTGAATATCTGCTATGCTCTGTCTTTCCGCCAAAACAAATTCAATGACATCTCTGTTTCGGGAAATCACCTCCATTACAGACGCCATTTCGAAGCATACGTTTATCGCCATAACCTATCGGAACTTCATGAAACTCTGGCGGAAGAAGCGTGAATATTCTACGGTGTACCACACAACGAACTCCGAAGTTTTTCAACTGAAATTGCACGACAAAAAAAGTGTTGCATTACTTATAAAAGACATGCAAATAGATATCTCGATGATCGACTTGATTTCGGCTTGAGAGTGTTGTAATGTCTGGCAGTGTGGCTAACATGTGCTCTAACAAGTAATGTGGCTGAGAAACATCATCCTTTAAAATAGTACAAATGGCACCACCTGACTGTAGATAATCAAACTCTGTGAGGAATGCTGTGAAAATTCCTGTCTCTACGTATTGATTTTCGTTTCAGCAAATAATTTTAGACAAATACTTTACCTGCCTGTTGTTTTGTCTGAGCTTGTACTCTCTCTCTAAAACAATCCACGTCCACATGATTGTGCTCATAGAATGTAACTAATACAGACTGTCAATAACTTGATATGATGCAGAACGGAAGTCTCTTCTCAATGTACCGTACACTATAAAATTTGATACACAGCTCTGACTAATAGTTTTGTTCGCTCGCAGCGATACGTGAATGACGGCAGCATTATCTAAGGTGATGCAGTCGTTGTAGGCGATGACGAATTGGCTACGCGGCGCCGCTCACTGACGTAAGTGATCTTGTGGCAGCGGTGGCGTGTGGAGCTACTTGAGGACGCGTATACGCCGACGTCCCTCATATCGTTGCAACGTCCGGCAGCGACTGTCCTTACGTGAGGTAGAAATCTTGACATGGGATCTCGTTCTTCGTACGACAAGACGAAAGTTGTTGGCATTGACCGGTCATGACATTTTATCGTTCCCTCTGCATCAACAGTGGCGTGTAGCGAGGGGTACATCGTGTACGATCCTCAATTCCCCCCATTTTTCAGCATTTCGGGATTTTTTCGTGGGACGAACGACTTTGGTTAGCTTCCGTGTCACCTCATTAACTTTATAGTCATGACCTCTTTCGCAAGACATGTGTAGAAGGAAGGTATGTTTCCTGGCCCTCCTAAGAACGTACGCTGTGTGGAATATAAAATGGAATTGAGACCATAGCAAATTGGTTCAAATGGCTCTGAGCACTATGGGACTTAACATCTTAGGTCATCAGTCCCCTAGACTTAGAAGTACTTAAACCTAACTAACCTAAGGACATCACACACATCCATGCCCGAGGCAGGATGACCATAGCACTGGATGAACATCTTCGCAATGCTTTCGTGCTTGCTAATCATGCCCAAAGGCGCTACTATTCTTTGGGTTTTCTCTGTTTCTTCGTTAAGTCCTCCGAGAATGAGAAGCAATACGCAATGGTTTTGTAAGTAACCTCCTTCGTGGACGGATTACACTTTCTTCGAATTGTTCCAGTGAATCTGTCTGACGTCTGCTGTTCTTACGATAGGTTTCAGGTCGTCATTTCACCTTAAATCGCCTCGTAAGCACAGTCCCTTTCCGGGGGAAATAATAGAGACAAGTTAATCTTATTTCAAATTACGTTACTCTTATAACTTGTGGTCTGGTACGCAATTCTATTCTGGAATATTGTTTGAAATGATCTCGTTGCTGATTTCGTACAGAGTTAATCTATTTCGTACAAAATAAGCATTCCTTGGGGTTGCATGAACACTGTGTCGCGACTGAGTTCAGAGGCGCGTTGCGAATGGCCTAGGGAACAGCCTGTGGGAGTTCCTTGTGACGTGGCCGGGTACGGTGAGTGAGGACCCGCCAGCTAGATCTCCAGACTGCCGACAGAGTGCACCTCAGGCGAATATTAGTAATCAGGACACCTATACATGAATAGGAGAATAAGCATCTAGAGCATCTATTCTTTATTGGGGATCACACTTATCGGAATGTTTTTAAATGACAGCATCTCCTCCACTCTATTGTAAAAACAGTCAAATGGTGAACACGTTCGCGGGTAATGGTGGTGTGTACCAATCGCAAGGAGAAAGTAATGATCCGCAGGAAGCCCTGTAGAGGATAGTCGCATAGTGGAGAGACTGGCAGTTGACCCTTAACATAAGTAAATCTAACTTTCTGGTATGCAAAGGCGTCTTCACACTTACAGAAGTATTTGCCAGTTTTCTAGCTGAGCGATGGGCCAAGGGCTAAAGCTAACTAACATTAAGATGCCTCCTATAGTGGTCACTTTACGAACAGAGTGAATCATATATGCGCCGTTGTGACTTAATGAAAGTTCCAATGACTGCAGCGTCCCTACATGTTTGAGACGGAAAGATAAGGGAGCGACATTAACGTTTCGTATATACCAGTAGGACTATGGCCAGTGCGAGAAAACAAGTATCTTGGGATTAGCTAAAAGCAAGGGTAAACAACAGCCGTTACTTTTTGTGAGGGCATGTAGCTGTATTCTATGGTTCATGATGATGGCATCCTCTTGGGTAAAATATTTCTACGGGAAAATGGTCCACAATTCAGATATCCTGTCGGAGACTACCCACGAAGACATCGTCATCAGGAAAAACAAGACTGGCAGACTACAGATCGGAACGAGGACTGTTAGATTGCTTGATAGTGTAGGTAGATTAGAAAATTTAAAAAGGAAAATGGATTGCTTGAAATTAGATACAGTAGTGATTAGTGATGTCTGCCGCCAGGATGAAGAGGGCTTCTGGTCACGGTAGTACAGGGTTATAAACACAAAACCAAATAGAAGTAACGCAGGAACAGAGCAAATAATGAATAATAAAACAGGAATGCGGCAAGCTGCTAAGAGCAGCATAGTGGGTGCGTTATCGTAGCAGTGACAGACAGCAAGCCATCACCAAGCACGGTAGCGTCGTGTGTAACTCATATAGCTCCGCAGATGGGAAAACTGAAAGAATGTATGATAAGATAAAAGAAATTAGTGAGGTAGTCAAGGGACGGGAAAATTTAATTGTGATCGGTGATCCGACTTCCCTGCTATGGAAAAAAAGGAAAGTACGTGGAAGACACGTTTAGATGCTGGAAGTTTGAAGACTGATTATATACTGTCAGAAAAAAATACACCTGAAAAGACGGCGTCGATTTCGATCCGAAGACGGCATATGCCATATGTGGACGATAGATCTACTGATAATGAGTTCAACGTCTTCTGCAACGTCATCCTCCCTCTTTAACAGGCTATGCTCACAGCCAGAACGCTCATTGTTGTGCGAACGTGTGAAACAAACGGGCAGCCATGCCAAGGAGCGCAGTCGTGCTTCCTGCATCCAACCGAGCGAGTTCGGAAGAGGTTACACAGTTGCATCCCGAGTGTCGGGATGACCTTTCGGAGATGTTGGTATAAGTGGTCACGTGAATTTTCACATACCCGTAGATAAGGTTCTGTACGTCCATGCAGCAGAGTCGCGCGCCAGGATCGTCGTAATGTAAGGGCAGCATGGCAGATAATATAGCTGCCACAGAGTAGATAAGAATGTTTGTGAACCCAGACATGTCAGTTTTCTGTGGGGAGGGGAGAGAGGGGGGTGGGGGGACGGGGGACGGGGGTCGGGTGGCGTGGGGAGGGGGGGAGAGGGGCGGTAGGGAGGAGGGGGCAAGGGGATGGACGAGGGAGGAGAGAGGATGTAGGTGGAGGTGGTGGGGGAGGGGGGGAGGGGGAGGGGGGAGGGGAGAGGGAGGAGGGAGGAGGGAGGATGGGGGTGGTGGAGGCTGAGGGAGGAGGGAGGATGGGGGAGGTGGAGGCTGAGGAAGGAGGGGGAGGGGGAGGGGGAGGCTGAGGGGGGAGGGTGAGGCTGAGGGGGGAGGGGGAGTCTGAGGGGGGAGGGGGAGGCTGAGGGGGGAGGGGGAGGCTGAGGGGGGAGGGGGAGGCTGAGGGGGGAAGGGGGCCGACATCGGCTGAATGAGGTGGAGAGCCCTGTGTCCTTCCCTCGTCTGTGTTTAGGAGGGCCAGTGACCTCTGAGGGATTATTTTCAAATGGCGCGTTCCGACACTGCTTTGGGTGCAGCAGAGAGGGGGTGAGGAAGGGGAAAGACGGACGCAAGTGCAGTCAGAAGCAGGCGAGCGGCTGTGCTGGGACCCCACAGAAGTGACTGGTAAGAAAACTGTGGTGTCACCGCCAGACACCACACTTGCTAGGTGGTAGCCTTTAACTCGGCCGCGGTCCGCCAGTATACGACGGACCCACGTGTCGCCACTGTCAATGATTGCAGACCGAGCGCCGCCACACAGCAGGTCTAGAGAGACGTCCTAGCACTCGCCCCTGTTGTACAGCCGACTTTGCTAGAGATGGTTCACTGACAAATTACGCTCTCATTTGCCGAGACGACAGTTAGCATAGCCTTCAGCTACGTCATTTGCTACGACCTAGCAAGGCGCCTTTATCATTTTCTATTTATCTTGTGATGCATGTACCGTCCGACCGATGTTCACCAATTATGGATTAAAGTTAAGTATTCTGTCAGCTACGTACTTTATTTGCTACTATAAATTCCCTTAATGTTCCAGACCTCACGCCAGCCTGCGTGAGCTTAACGCGTGCCTTTCGGCTACCAATCATAGTGGCTTGGCTGTCTTGCCAAGTCACAACAAAAACCATCAGGACCGACGGGTAGACTGAGTCAAGTAGTAATAACAAATTGCACTTAGTTCTTGCTACGCGCAGGGCCATCTTTTTTTTCGCAATTTATGCAGAGACACTGCTTTCAAAATGTGCAGTGGGCTGCCCATGACGCTACTGCGAACGCTGTGCAGATCAAATTCCATACCCGTGGCACTGGACACTCACCGACTGGCGGATTTCCCAATAACGGATTGCGGCTATCTGGACCCACGGTGGGACGCTTACTGGCTGATTAGAATATGAAATGACTTCACACCGTAATGAATCTCAGATCAGAGGCCGCGTACATTTCTGTAATCAAATGTTTGTAATCTATGGAGTCACTTGTAAGTAATGCAAAAACAGACATAATATCTTATAGGATAACCGCAATCAGTGATTTTTCAATTTTCTTATAATCCGTCTTGATTGCAAAATGTTTATTCATATGACCGGTTTCGGTTCATCTACAACCATATCCAGATGTGTAACGATAATGATAATAATTTACTATTTCACGAATGCAAATCTTTTTCATCTTATCTAATCAACATCAAATGTACCAGAACGTACCTAATATTTAGGTTACAGGAGTAACTCGCCCAAATCCAGCAACTTTCACAGCCTGCGTCACGTAAAATTGGATGGCAGAATGCACGTCATTTATATTATTTATAACACTATTACAGACAGGTGGCGTCTGGTGTTGGTCTGTTCGTATCTGTTCAACACGGCAGTTAAAGTAAAGAAGTCGATTATAGATGAAATGCATTCTGCTCACAAGAACAGAAACGAGCTACTAACTCTTAAGGACTTGAATAAGAAGTTAGAATCACATCAGGTTATCGTCACGAAGGCAGATAATGGCGGCACTATGGTTTCAATACACGATACAGACTATATAGAGAAAACTGAAAAGTTCTTTATGGAGAACGGAATAGTAGAGGTCAATAAAGAACCAACCAGGAAATTTCAAACAGACATAAGGAAACAAATATATAACAGTGTGTTTCTCTTCACGGAGGAGGAAAAGTTTAAACTGAAAGTAATGAATCTGCGAATCCCCGAATTACGGTCACAAATAAAGCTCCATAATGTCGAAAAATCGATTCACCCAATCGTCAATAATACCAGTAACCCAAATTATAAATTAAATAAAGAGCTAAATAACAGATTGAAGGTGGCATATACAAAACGTCGGACGTTTAACATTAGGAACAGCTACGAATTTGCCGAGGAAATTAAAGACGCAATTATACCTCAGGATGTGTCACTAGCTTCATTGGATATCACCAATCTGTACACAAACATTGCCGTAAAAGAAATGATTGAGATCATTAAGAACAATCTCCTCACACATGGTAAATTGGCATTAGGGGAAGTGATTTAACTACTGAAAATGCTGGAACAGGTCTTATCGTTCAATTACTTTACTTTCAATGGTAAAATTTATCAACAGAAAGACGGGTTGGCAATGGGAAACAGTTTAGCTGGGACGCCGGCTGACATTTTTCTAAATCTCTTGGAAAACGAGAATTAGATTCACTATGGAATTTGAAGAAGACAACCGTATGATTACTTAGATTCAACACTAATAAAGAAAGATGGGAACCATGAATTTAGCATATTCAGAAAACCTACGTGTACAGATTCGGTTATCAATGAGCGCACTTGTCACCCACCCCGATACAAATGGGCATATTTTACTTCGATGGTATACGTGCTACTAAGATTGCCACTAATCCAGCAGGAAGTAGAAAAGTTATTAAGTATTTTAACCCTCTAACGGTAAATGGCTCTGAGCACTATGGGACTCAATACCTGAGGTCCTCATCCCCTAGAACTTAGAACTACTTAAACCTAACTAACCTAAGGACAGCACACCACACCCAGTCATCACGAGGTAGAGAAAATCCCTGATCCCGTCGGGAATCGAACCCGGGAACCCGGGCGCGGGAAGCGAGAACGCTACCGCACGACCACGAGCTGCGGACTGCTTTGCTGAGCAGAACCACAAAAAGAAAATCGAGAAGATGGCCCATGCGGTACTTTTATGCTATTTTAGACATCGCTGCTATAAATAGATTCATCATTTACAAAAGCAATAGCAAAATGGACAGCTTTTCTAATGACGCGAGAATATCATTTCTCAAAAATCTTCCGCTCTTTGACAAAACCTCTTATGGAAAAGAGGTTGAGTAACAGACATCTTCCCCGTGAGCTCCGTTCGTATATTGGAAAACTTTTAGAAAAAGAACCAGTCGAATTAGACAAGCCTATCCAAGCACAGCGACTAAAGAAAAGAAGATGATTTTTGTGACAGATCAAAAGATATGAAGCGGAATGCTTTTTGTAGTAAGTGCAATCGTTCCATATGTGGGGAGCATAAAGTTATTATATGCCCTGGTTGTAAAGATTTGAGATGTGATAAACTGTGCCAAAAATGTATTTTCAGGGCTGCATGTGATCGCTTCCACGATAACATACATTTATTATTAGTTCCTATTACATTACGTGTACAAAGACATTTATTATTGAAAACTTTATATCTCGAACTGCTGACATTATAATTATTTTCTACAATTAGTAAGAGATGTTTCTCATTTAGTTCCTATCTTTAGAATTTCTAAAGCACTCAAGTTTCTAGTTGATGACTGAATCTATTGATTTTTATTATGTTTTCAATAATTTTATGGAGAATATTTCTATTGAGGTATTTTTTTGTAATCAAGTTCCTACTTTTTTCCAAAGTACATTATATTCTTACTTTTTGACTATAAAAATTAAAAAAACTTGTTGTCGTAAGAAATATTATATGTGTTTAACTGATAATAAAACTTTTTCCCATTATTCATTTTTTATTTTACCCCGAAGAATCGATTTTGGAGGGTGGGGTCTGATCCAACCCCACCTTACCGTTTGTGTCAGGAAACTTCACCTTGCCGTTAGAGGGTTAAAACAAGTGGCCGTAGCGAACGGATATACGTGTAAGCAGGCGATGAATATTTATAATAAGATAAAGAAGAGGAAAATGAAACAAACAGAAGGAAGCCGCAGTTAAGAGGAACAACAAGAAAAAATATGTGGCTGTCACAGTGGAAGAATTACAGATAAGATTGAAAGATGCTTTCGTAAATCCGAGGTTAAAATAGGGTTCCGAACAAATAACACGCTAAAATTGAAGCTCCGGCACAAAATATATAATAGTAGCAATACATTTCAGGATTTAGGTGTATATAAGGTAAAATGTGATGACTGCTGTAAACAATATATAGGGCAGACTGGTAGGAACCTTGAGTCCAAATTCAGGAAGCACACCTACTCTGAAAACAAAACAGCGTTTGGGGCGCAAATGACTGCCTCAAAGCACTCAGTCAAGAACATTGAAAGAAATTTAGTCATCCTGCATGGAGCTCATAAGGGACGGTTTCTTAACATTCTGGTGGAAATTGAAAGTTACACCCGCAAAAAGAAAGATCCGGATTTAATCCTCAACGAGCAAGGCGAGTTCAATCATAGCGCCTATTTTACTATTTATGGCGACTTACTAAGATGACAACTGTTGCGTGTGGAGATCCAGGCCGAGGGATAAGAGATGATGCGTGATGGAGGAGCTGGAAGATGCGTGCAGCGCCTGGCGTCGTTGACTGCTGCGACCATCCTGCGCGGCCCTCTTGCCCACGGCGATGGACATTAGACAACTGAGCAGATCGCGGCACAACACCGAAATGGCGTGAAATACGGAAGCAGACCGTAGAGGAAATCAAGTCTACACCAGCGCCATATATATAAAGATCGCCCTATGTTTTTAGATAGTATAAAAATGATAAATTTGCTGTGTTTTTTTTTTTAATTTCGATAAATACAGATTGTAACCTTGATATCTACAGATTTTAATTAAGTATTTTTGGAGATAAAAGGCAATCAAAAAAATCTACTGAATACAGTATGTGCATATGTAATGTAACAAATGTGCCAGACTCCACCTGTCGATAATAGTGTTATAATTAATATAAGTGACGTGCATTCTGCCAACCACTTTTATGTGACGCAGCATGTGAAAGTTGCTGGATTTGGACGGGTTACTCCTGTAACCGAAATATCAGACACGTTCTGGTACATTTGATAATGATTAGATAGGATGAAAAAGATTTTCATTCGTGAAATAGTAAATTAGTATCATTATCGTTACAGATCTGAAGATAGTTCTAGATGAACCGAAACCGGTCATATGAATAAACATTTTGCAATCAAGACACATTATAAGTAACATTGTAAACACTTTTAAGTTACCTAGGTCTTACAATTATCTGGAGCCGATTATGGTACATTTGAAAATAAGCCGATGTTATTTCTTCTCGATAATTGTTTCTGCTCCTTAGAAGATTATCTCTTAGCATTCGGAGTGCGACACTGATTCTCGTGCTCTTAAGCTGAACATTGTTTTGAGGTATCTAACAAGCTGTAAAAAAAAAGTGGCACAGTCACATAATCTTCCGTAAACTGACTCGTTCCACGGCATTACGCTAAATCATGGATGATAACCAAAGGAAAATAACTAAACTGTATTCAGATCACCATGCAATAGTTTCAGCGCTTGTTTTGAGGCTGTCTTCCGGTTATTAAAAATGCGCTACAGCGCTGTGACAGAGACGACCAGTGCAGGGCGGACACACAGCTCGCACCTGGGCTGCCTCCCTCCCCTCCCCCTTCCCACTTACATGTAAATAGATTTAAGTGCCTGTCAGGGGGTTCAGCGAAACACGTTCACAATAACTCTCTATTATTCCAATTTAGTACAACGCGGGGAAAATATGAACTATTGCATCTTTCCGTGCGGGCTCTGATTTCCCTTATTTTATTATGTTGATCGTTTCTCCCTACGTAGGTCGGTATCAACAAAATATTTTCGAATTCAGAGGAGAAAGTGAGTGATCGAAATTTCGTGAGAAAATTCCGATGGAACGAAAAACGCCGTTGTTTTGATGACGTCCATCCCAAATCCAGTATCATTTCAGTGACACTCACTCGCCTATTTCGCGATAATATAAAACGTGCTATCCATCTTTGAACTCTGTCAGTGTATTCAGTCAATCCTGTCTGGTTCGGATCACACATTGCGCAGAATTATTGTAAAAGAGGCCAGACAAGGTTACCCTTCCCCACAACATTTTATTTCTGTTCCTTCCAATTTAACCTTCATGCGCTCGCGCTAGAAATAGTCACGCGCGCGCTCGCGCGGGCGGTCGGCCGACCGCCCGAGAGTTTTCATCAATCTCTTGAGGTTTTCCGTTTTTAAAGGTCATATTTCCATAAAATATCGACATAGGACATCTCACACAATATTGCAAACACATTTGTAATCAAAACTATTTATTTAACAATAAAATATACAATGGAATATAAAAAAGAAGCCAAATACCCAAATGAAATACAAGAACATTTTCCTAATTGCAATGTTTTGGGACTATATAATGTAATACATAAGACTAGAATTATTCACTGTCTTAACTCGTCACAAGAAAAGCTAATTTTGCTTTGAAAACAGAATTTTTGATTGAAAACGTCACAAACATTTCTGTCAGATGAAAAAATGGTTCAAATGGCTCTGAGCACTATGGGACTTAACATCTGTGGTCATCAGTCCCCTAGGACGTAGAACTACTTAAACCTAACTAACCTGAGGACATCACACACATCCATGCCCGAGGCAGGATTCGAACCTGCGACCGTAGCGGTCACGCGGTTCCAGACTGAAGCGCCTTTAACCGCACGGCCACACCGGCCGGCTCAGATGAAAATTGCTGATCAATCTACATGCATTTGATTTTCGTTTTGAGGCTGACAACAATTATTGCTCGTAACTGTCGTGGTTGAATGTCGTAGACAGACGTTTTTTCCACATTCACCGCATTCCCGCCTTATTTTTGTATTCTTTTTTCAGCCACACAAATAACATATTCCTCTCCTTGTAGGGATTGATACAGCTGGATAAACTACGTCACTCTCTCTGTAATTTTCCAAAGATACTAACAAATCTTTTGGTAAATGCTTAAATTTAGCTCTTTCTTTCACGTTTTCGCTCATCAGTTCCAAAGATAACGCATGTAAGAATTGTCTTCTCGTTTTATCTTTCATATTACCTGTGTTGAATTGAAAAATGCGTAACGAATTTATTCCTGCCAAGTCAAGTTAGCGGAATAACATACATGGAGGCCACCTTTGTGTTCTTCTTATTGTTGAAATTCTGGAGCACATGCACATTCACTAGAGAATTGGAAGAGTGTATAAAATTGAGGAATTATAGAGGAATTACAAAAAGAAATACTTACATTCATAAGTAGACGAGTAGAACAAAGTCTCGTAAGCGCTCGCAAGACGGTAAACTGACCGCCGAACGAGTTCGGACCTATTTGAACTTGTCCTGAGAGGCAGAGAGGTGCGACTTGGACGAACTTTGAGCAGCATCTGTCGGAAAAAGGTGCAACTAGAGAATACATGTCCCTCCCGCCGCCTCGTTACCTTTGTGGAGTAAGTATGGCGCGAAATTGCAAAAAGGCGGTCACTTCACCAACCGCGAGCGCGTGAAGGTTAAGTTGTTCATAATTTATTTCCTAGGTATTTGCGTGAATTTACAATGAATCTATGTGAATTTGCACGAAGCCGACAGAACAGAACCGCTCCTTTATATGGGGTTCCCAAAACTGGATTTCGCAAACCGATTTCCCAATATCGCTTCTGGAAAGTCATATGTCAATTCAAAATCGATTCTGAAAATCCACTTCTAGCTGCCGGTTTTCCAGTTTCACAATCGATTTTGCCTTCCATGTAAACGGAACCGGTTTTGAAACCTGCTTGGGTTGTCAAGTTACATCTTGCTTTCAGAATATTCGGTTAATATGGGCTTATTTTGGAGTGAAGGAGAAGTAGAGATATCAGACTGAGCGTGAAGCTGTCTACCGGTAATATTTCGGCGAAGAGAAACAATGAGTGTGTCGACTGACTCACAAACTGGATGAAATGTTTTCCAGACGCCAAATTTAACTGGATTAGAAAATCCGCTTCAGACCTTAACATATACACGCGACAGCGAAAAACGACTTCCAACATTCGGTTTTTGTCTTTCGGAATATGTGTCGCACGTAAACGTTGTGAATCACGAGTACGGCGCTTTGCAACGATTATCCGCGTAGACACGCAGATGTATGTACTGCACCGACGACTGTCATTTACTGCGTTGACGGATGGAGGCAGCACTTGCTTTACAGACAAATGTGAATTGAAAAGGAATCACACATTATCTAATTACTTTTCGACATCTACTTCGTGTGCCACATTTTATGGGTGTAATTCCCTAAAGAGATACTGTTTTCCTCAATACCTTCCTGCTTTCTTTTCATTTTGATGTTTACGTTTAACATACAAATAGCTCACACAAGTTAAAACGTATAGTGTACACTACTATCCTACACTGAAAAATATTTAATAAAAAATGTTCAAATGTGTGTGAAATCTTATGGGACTTAACTGCTAAGGTCATCAGTCCCTAAGCCTATACACTACTTAACTTAAATTATCCTAAGGACAAACACACACACCCATGCCCGAAGGAGGACTCGAATACTCTAAAACTAAACTGAAAAACGTTTAACATATATTGAAAAATATTGAAATTTTCCGGGCAATAACAATTTGAAGTCCAATTTCTTGTATCGGCCACCGTTTCTCCACAAATAATATCCTTGTGGCGTGATTTTGATTTTCCCAGACTTTTGATACTAAACATAAATTAACAAATAAAAATACATACTTAATTACTCATCTACCTCTTTAAACTTAAGAATGCTGCCGCTAGTTTCGTCTCTATAAATTTTTTATTAGCAAAAACAGAGTATTTCTCAGTCGAATCCCATATTCCGATATCTCATTCAAAAATTGTTCACACTATGCTAAATCGGCTACAATTGCTCGATGAAGCTCTACTAGCCCCATCCTAGACGCTTTGTTCACACTAATTGGCCAAAGTATTGGCGAGCTATTAGCTTTTGAACTTTCATAAACTTACAATTTTTAAGACGACAATAACGTTTAAACTATTATACATTTTTGTGGCGCGTCTAGATAATTTAATTTTTCATGTTTTTCTGTCCATGAGTGCCAACTCGCACCTCCGTGTCACTATTTGTTCTATTTTTCTAAAATTTTTCTCTGGAGCATAAATTTCTCCAAATGCGCCAACACGGCCATATGCGCCCCTGCCAAAAGTCCGCTCGGGTTTTTCCAAGGCAGCTTAAAAGCTAGCCGCCCGCCACAGCCCCGTAGGAACCGCCAGCCACGTGCACTACGGTGGGAAACTGTCGCTCTAAACTCCCTCCACAGCTTGTACGCTCACAAACCCTAGTTGTTGGTGAAAAGTCGGCTGACCTTTCCGTTCCTCTTCTCTGTAGTTCGCTTCTGTGATTACTTTTGTAGGGAAACCATAGCTGCTTCAATCCAGTCCCAGTGATAAGCTGTGAGCGTCCATGGTAGTTGCTGATGCAAGGCCGTAAGAGCATGCCCACCTGTCCCCAACTGTCGTCTAGTGTTGTGTTGCCTGTCTGGCACGACGAAATATCTTCCTGCAGGTGAGGGTGTTCCATTTGATGGGATACTAGAGCAAATCGTGGAATAGACTCCTCGTCACGGCAGCGCAGTAGAGAGACTAACGAAGTGAATAAATTAGCCTTCTATGTGAGTGACGTGTCGAGTTAATTGGGCACACTCATATGTCTTCTTATTTTCTGTATAACGGCTAGTATCTTGGTCAGACGGATGGTGTTGCAATAGAAAGCCCATTAGCTCCAGCTGTTGTAAACCTCTTCACTGGGAATTTCGAGGAGATTGCTTTAGACATGGCGTCATTAAAGTCTAGTTGTTTCTTTCGATACATTCGCCATTTGTCCGCACAGATGTGAGATGCCTGACAATTGCTTGTAATATCTCAACAGCATTAACAGTAAGATCCATTTCACCACGGTTGTAGAAAAAGACAATGCATTGTCCAAATCTAAGATCATGGTGACTCGGAGAGATAAGAGCTTGCATGCGGGCTTACCAATAATCGTTCTTCCCTCAAAATATTCGTTACAGAAGCAGGAAAAAGGGGGACGGGGGTGGGGGTATTGAGTCACAATGGTACACAAATTACTCTCTGCCACAGGCCGTAAGGTGGCTTGCTGAGCATGTCTGTAGATGTTGAGGCAGAAATACGGTCATGAGTGTGGTGATGCTAAAAGCTACAGAGGCAGCTGAAGCAAAGAGAACCTCCGTGGACGACAAACAAGCCAAGTATTCAACCATAAAGTTCCTGTATGTTAACAGGCAATAAAGTATCGAGAGACATTCCAAAGACGCGAAATAGAGGGACTGTCACGGGTCCTCGTCGGGGGAAGAAAACAGTTCGAACATAGTGCGGATTTCACATATACATGGATACTCTGTAAATCACATTTAAGTGCCTGGCAGAAGGTTCACCGGACCACCTTCACAATTCTCTATTATTCCAATCACGTATAGCGCGCGGAAAGAACAAACGCCGTTACCTTTCTGTACGAGCTCTGATTTTGCTTTTTTATCTTGGTGATCGTTCCTCCCTATGTAGGTTGGTGTCAACAAAAAATTTTCACATTCGGAGGAGAAGTTGGTGATTGGAATTTCGTGAGAAGACTCCCTCACAACGGAAAACGCCTTTTTTTAAATGATGTCCAGCCCAAATCCTGTAGCATTTCAGTTACACTCTCTCCCATATTTCGCCGTAATACAAAACGTGCCGTCTTTCTTTGAGCTTTTTTTCGATGTACTCCTTCAATCCTATCTCGTAAGGATCCCACATCGTGCAGCAGTATTCTATAAGAGGACGGACAAGCGTAGAGTAGGCAGCCTCCTTAGTAGATCTGTTACATTTTCTGTGTCCTGCCAATTAAACACCGTCTTTGGTTAGCCTTCCCCACAACAGTTTCTATGAGTTCCTTCCAATTTAAGTTGTTCATAAATGTAATTCCTAGGTATTTAGTTGAACTTCCGGCCTTTAGGTTTGACTGATTTCTGGTGTAACCGGAGTTTAACGGATTCCTTTTAGCATTCACCTGGATGACCGGACACTTTTCGTTATTTAGGGTCAATTGCCAATTTTCGCACCATACAGATATATTTTATAAATCGTTTTACAATTTTTTTATCTTCTGATGACTTTATTAGTCGATAAAGGACAGCCTCATCTCTAAACAACCGAAGACGGCTGCTTAGATTGTCTCCTAAATCGTTTATATAGATAAGTAACAGGGAAAGACCTGTAACACTACCTTGGGGAACTCCAGAAATCACTTATGTTTTACTCGATGACTTCAGGTCAGTTATTACGAACTGTGATCTCACTGTCAGGAAATCACATATCCATTCACATGAATGGGGCAATATTTCATAAGCAAGCAAATTTACTACAAGCCGCTTGTGTGGCACAGTGTGAAAACCTTCCGGAAATCCAGAAATACGGATCGATCTGAAATCCCTTGTCCATAGCACTCAACACTTCATGCGAATAAAGAGCTAGTTGTGTTTCACAAGAACGATGTTTTCTAAACCCATGTTGACTCTGTGACGATAGACCGTTTTCTTCGAGGTTATTCATAATGTTCAAACACAGTAAATGTTCCAAAATCCTGCTGCATATCGACGTTAACGATATGGGCCTATAATTAAGTACATTACTCCTACTACCTCTCTTGAATATTGGTGTGACCTGTGAAACTAGTCTTTGGGTACGGACCTTTTGTCGAGCGAACGGTTGTATATGATTGCTGGGTATGGAGCTAATGCATCAGCATACTCTGAAAGTAACCTAATTGGTATACAGTATGGACCAGAAAACTTGCTTTTATTAAATGATTTAAGTTGCTTCCCTACTCCGAGGATATTTGCTTCTACGTTACTCATGCTGGCAGCTGTTCTTGATTCGAATTCTGGAATGTTTACTTCGTCTTCTTTTGTAAAGGCATTTCGGAAGGCTGTGTTCAGTAACTCTTCTTTAGGAACACTGTCTTCGATAGTATCTTCATTGCTTTCGAGCAGGGAAGGCATTGATTGTTTCTTGCCACTAACATACTTCACATATGGCCAGAATCTCTTTGAAATTTCTGCCAGGTTTCGAGACAAAGTTTCGTTGTGGAAACTGTTATAAGCATCTCGCGTTGAAGTCCGTGATAAATTTCGAGTTTCTGTAAAAGATCGCTAACCTTGGGGATCATCCATCCGTTTAAATTTGGTATGTTTTTGTCGTTGTTTCTGCAACAGTGTTCTGACCCGTTTTGTGTACCAAGGAGGAGTAGCTCCGTCGTTTGTTACTTTATTTGGTATTAATCTCTCATTTGCTACCGATATTATTTCTTTGAATTCAAACCACATCTGGTCTACACTTATATTATTAATTTTGAGTGGAGTGGAGGTTTTCTCTCAGGAAGGCGTCAAGTGAGTTTTTATCTGCTGTTTTAAATAGGTATATTTTTCGTTTAGTTTTGGACGATTTGGGGGTTATGGTATTCAATCTCGCTACGACAACCCTGTGTTCACTAGTCCCTGTATCGGTTTTGATGCTCGTTATTAACGCAGGTTTCTTTGGTCTTAAGAGGTCAAGAGTGTTTTCCCAACCGTTTACTAATCGCGTGGTGTCATTCAGAGAATGCGTTTAGCACAATTTGGGATGAGATTTATGCGTACCTCCGGAATTAAACATGTATTTTCGCCAACATATCGAGGGTAAATTAAAGTCACTACCAAGTATAATCGTACAAGTGGGGCACGTGTTTGAAATGAAACTCAAGTTTTCTTTGAACTTTTCAGCAACTGCATCATCTGAATTTGGGAGGTCGGTAAAAGGATCCAATTGTTATTTTATTCCGGTTGCCAACAAGTTGAGTGATAACGCAGTTCTGTTGCTCTTTCTCTGATGACGTAGCTCTCGATGTGGCTTTTAACCTTTTCTTACTTCCTGTATATGACGACATTTTTCACAGATCATGAAGCAGTATAACCTACTCTCTGTTACCAAAACTTGAATCACTCACTTTAAAAGTAACAGCAATATTCATTTCTTGAGTTAAAACGATGAGCATTACGTGCGTCACAGCGGTACTCTGATCGGGTTGTAGCAAAGTACGAAGGTGAATAACAGGCACACGTCAGTTTGCTCTTGGTTTACTAAAATCATCTCGAAAACTACCTCAAAGGAAACAACCATCTATCGTTAAACCAATAATAACAGCTCATAACATCTCTGTCAGTTTAACAGCAAAGAAAAATGTGTGCTGAATAGTCAGAAACCAACAGCCTGAAAAATTTTTGCATCTCCGTCACTTATTTCGTCTCGTCGTTTCCTACGCACTGACTGAAAGCTGCAGCACCGCAGAAATAATGGGCAAAGTGGAGGCCAGCCGGTGTGATTAGCACTTCCAGGAATGCGGCGGCCGCTTGGCGGTCAGCGCAGGTATAGCGATTACGACAAGAGATAAGGACGCGGCATTCGGGACCGTGTGTCGCGAACACGGCTGCAGCTGCAAGCATCAAAACAAAGCACGACAGTACATGACGTTCGCTTAGTGACAAAATGAGATCTGAATGTAGATGTGAACGAAAGCAGCATCACAATTTGCTAAAGTGTAGCACGGTAAATTCTGGCCGCGTGACTACGGAACACACAGACTGAAAAATAAACGATGTATGGCAGACACTGTATAAACATAAGACGGATGCTGTACGTACCATTGCTTCGCTGTGGTTCGTGCAAGATCCGTTGGTCGACAGCTGCGACGTCCGAAGAAACAGCTTGGCGCCTTCAGGGGGTTGGCGGTGGGGTGGGCGGGGGCGGCTTGCTCACGCACGACTCCTCTACTACTTGGTCCTCTTGCACGCTCCAAGTGTCTTTCACTACTTTGCTATGCAATGAAAATTTAAGAATTTTGCAGAGAGAAGCTTCTGCTAAGGTTTTGCTCTCAGACAGCTACCACCAGATCGTTCCAAGATACATATGATGATACTAATTAATAATTTTCTACATTGCTTAGAGACACTTAGACGAAGCATCTATAGCATCGTCTTCAAAATAAGTTCTTCACCAACTGACCAGAACTATCTGGACACCTATTAGCGAATTTTAAAATGGGGTATGTCCACTCTTCGCCTTTATCACTGCTTGAACTCTGCTGGGGACACTTTCAGTGACGTGTATGAATATCTGTGGAGGAATTGCAGCCAATTCTTCCTCGACAGCCGAAACCAGAGTATGCAATGAGGTGGGGGGAAGTCGGCGTTCTAACTCATGCCAAAAGAGTTCCATTATATTCAGGTTGGGACTGAGCAGACCACTCCATTTCAGGAGTGTTATTGTCCACAAACTGCTGTTTGCCAGGGCTCATTGCCATGCGAATACGAACAACAATAGCGTCAGAACTTGGTTCAAATGGCTCTGAGCACTATGGGACTTAACTACTGTGGTCATCAGTCCCCTAGAACTTAGAACTACTTAAACCTAACTAACCTAAGGACATCACACACATCCATGCCCGAGGCAGGATTCGAACCTGCAACCGTAGCAGTCGCGCGGTTCCGGACTGAGCGCCTTAACCGCGAGACCACCGCGGCCGGCGCGTCAGAACTATTATGCTACTGTACGCAGTACACAATACCGTAAAAGATGTTGGTTTCTTCCCAGAACCAGTGTTTTCTCAAGGACAATAAAGAAATCAAGAGAATCGTCCCCATTCCGTAATACCAATCTCCTCTGTACTTCTTGCCACTGCACACGAGCCGCGCGGAATGGCCGCGCGATTGGAGGCTCCATGTCACTGACTGAGCGGCCCTTGCCGTTGGAGGTTCGAGTTCTCCCGGGGGTATGGGTGTGTGTGTTGTTCTTACCATAAGTTAGTTTAAGTAGTGTGTACGTCTAGCGATCGATGACTTCAGCAGTTTGGTCTCTTAGAAATTCACACACATTTGAACTACATACGATGGCAGATGACATTCTCTACGTGTTCTGCAAACTTAACATTCTTCCGTCGGATTGAAATAGGGCATAGCATGATTCCCCGTTCCAAATCACTAGTTTCCATTCAAACACTGACCGGTAGCATCGTTCTGTACATCACCTCAAGTGTCGCGTAGCACTGACTACACAAACTTGGGGTTATGAGGAGCTGTTCGACCACTGTTCTAGTTCATTCCCCACCCACAGTCAATGCGGTAGCTGGAATACTGGTAATATTTTTAAACTCATGAGTGATTCTTTCCGTTAAGTTCGTGCGATTTTTTACAACTACCCTCCGCAGTGGTCGATGGGGCGACAGTCAGTATACAAGATCTCCCTGGGCTTGGTTGAGCTGTGAGTGTTCCTTTGTGTTAGCACTACACAATCACGTTGCCAACAGTCGACTTCGGCAGTTTTACAGGATTTGAAATGTCCTTGGTGGATTTGTTATTCAGGTGACACTCAACTTCTATTCCATACTCGAAGTCATTGGTTCTCCCAAACGACTCATTCTGCTAGTACTGCTTCCCTACTAACAACACAGTGCTCCGTGTGTCCTTTTATAGTGGCAGGTCTGCCACTGATGACTTCAGATGGTGCATTTCTTGTTACATAGGGGTGCCCGCATTCTTTGATTAGACAGACTTGTGCTATCTCAAACAATGTTCCAGCACTTTTCACTACCAAAGCGCTGCGTCGTTCTTGCCGTTCGCTGCTACAGCCTGAAGAAAAGCAGCATTTCTCATAATGAATGCTTAATTATACTATGACCGACGTAAGGCAATGTACCATTAGAAGCGTTGCTTAAGCGGAATTTAATGCAGTCTCTATGCAGAATAAACTGACGGTATTTAACATAGGGACGTGTTTTCGAAGACATGTCGGAAGACTTAGCTGCCTGCCGAATATAGACAGTTGTTCGAATGACAATACAACTGCATTCCATACAAACCTGTCGTTTAATCGTAACTTTGAAGTGAGAGATCGAAGAGGCTTTACATTACGTATTGTTAAATAACAGTGGGGAAACCCGCTAAAGGAAATTTATGTCTATGTCATTCATTAATAACGTTCTGCAGTCGATGAGGTTACCAGCAGCTTTTCAGCTTACTGACGAATAAATAGTGCCGACCGGAGTGGCCGAGCGGTTCTAGGCGCTACAGTCTGGAGCCGTGCGACCGCTACGGTCGCAGGTTCGAATCCTGCTTCGGGCATGGATGTGTGTGATGTCCTTAGGTTAGTTAGGTTTAAGTAGTTCTAAGTTCTAGGGGACTGATGGCCTCAGCAGTTAAGTCCCATAGTGCTCAGAGCCATTTGAATCATTTTTGAATAAATGGGAAAAAAACGGTATGTGCAATTGACTCTGTCTGACAAGAAAAATAGAGCACTTCACCGGTTGACAGGACATCTGATTTATTTCAGTGATTAGAAAATCGAACTTGCCAATTAACTTGGTAGAATGAGACCACTTACCAGTATAACGTTGCACCGCCTCTGATCTGGATGCACATACTGTCTCAGTTGGGAAGAATGTCATAAAGTCGTTGTATCCTCTCCTCAGGCAAACTCTTCAAGCAAGCTCGCTCACGACTATTGCAACTGGCTCTCGACATCCGGGATACTGGCGAGGGGCTGTAGTTGACATCCGAGCTGACACCGCACGTTTTTTATCAACAACGGATCTTCGGGCTACGGGAGTACCTCGGCAACAAGCAGTCACTTCACAGGGACGTATGCCATGTGTTGGGGAGCATCCTGAAAGTAGCACCTCGACACAGTCGCATGAGAGGCAACACGTGAGGACGTAGGATGTCCGTGACGTATCTTTGTGTCTTTCCCTCAATAATTACCAGCTGTGGTTTGAATTTATATCCGAATGATTCCCACACAATGACACCAGTATCAAAACCGCTGTGCCTCTCCAAAACACAGGAAGAACGCGACCTGTCCCATGGCCGCCGTCATGCTCGCTGACGGTGGTCATCCAGCGTGGAGCCGAACAGCTGTTCATCGCTGAACACAGTGCGACGCTTCTCGGCGTCCAGGCAGTACTCCAAAAACGGCTGTTTGTGGTGTTAACAGTGACCTACGCCTGCGACGCTAATTCCTTGGTCCGGCTCCTGCCAGTCTCTGAACAATGGTGCGTGATGACACAGATTGTAGCAGGGTATCTGTGACTTCATCTTGGATGGCAAATGGTGATGCGAATGGGTTACGATGTGTTTGGAGTTGGGCGATCCTCACTTGTGGTGGCCAGACGTGGTCAGTCTGGAGTTCGAGGACGAGCACGCCTATATCAAGTTCCCATGTTGTCCAAAGTCGTGCCATTATCACACGAAAAATCTGGATACTGCACGATTCGACCAGTCGCCACAGTGAGGCTTCTATCAAACTCCGTGAGGCTCCAGCAAGGCCACCACGTACGAGTATGCAGCCTCTCCGTCTCCTCCACAGTGATCGCTCAGCATCTGATGCTGCTCGCGCCCCTTATATACCTTCTCAGGCCTGGTAACAACACTACACACGGACAACAATAATGCTCTCTCTGGTGGCTATTCTACTTGTCACGGGGAAATTATGTACTCTCCGACACTGGCAGCCAATGTACGTGCAATGAATCCCATCATACATGAAGAAAACAGTAAAATTTCTCAAGGGAGCGTGAGTTATGAAAACTTTACTTCTTCGTTCTTTTCGTTATCCTTGCCTTCGTCTCCGACGCATAGTGCCGTAGGAGGCAAAATGAATCCCTTCATGTAACAAGAATATAACGCCCTAGCTCAACGAAAAAGTTTTACAGTAATTACAAGAAAGGAGTCTGAGCAACATATAAATTGCGAGCTTGAGGAATCAGGAACATTTAGTGCTCAAAAACAGAATGGCGATCCCATCATTTCAATGATATTGCAGATGGAAACATATACCTTACACCTAACTTTTACTAAGAATTCAGGCTTTTCCGCTCAGTGGTGGAATACGGAGCACACATTGCTGCGATCTCCTTCAGTACGGAAAAGAAACTGCACTCTGTTAGTTACTAAATATGGTTATTATGCAGATCTATACGGAAGAATTGTTGGTTTATTTCCAATGGAAAAAAATCATTTGCAGTTTTACCAGTAGCGTACACGCCGTATTTTAGAATATCTTTCATGAATGATGTAGATGCTCATTTTGACTACAGTTCTAGTAAGTAAAATCCATTGTGAACAATACTCTATCAAATGGCTCTGAGCACTATGGGACTTAACTTCTAAGGTCATCAGTCCCCTAGAACTTAGAACTACTTAAACCTACATCCATGCCCAAGGCAGGATTCAAACCTGCGACCGTAGAGGTCGCGCGGCTCCAGACTGTAGCACCTAGAACCGCTCGGCCACTGCGGCCGGCAATACTATATCGTAAAACATTTCAATTATGATTAAAGTTGACCGGAAATCCCTTGGAACTGCACATTAAGATTAGTTACAAAAAATTCAACTACGCTACTTCCAGAGTTACAAGTTATTTTCGTTCATTTAAAATGCGTACATAATGATCTGAGAAAATGCTAGCTGTGCAATGGAATTTCTCCTTCGTATACATCGACTTGCTGTGGGACTTTTAAGGAAGGACAGTATTTGCAACACACACTGGTTCTCACTCGGAGACACTACCGAGCATCGTGACATTGTCTGCTCGAAAGAGATTCTCTAAAATTCCCAATCAAGTCATCAACATCTAGATTTTCTGAACTTTTCGTGAATTTAAATTTTGCACACGCTTGGAAAATATTTCCTGCCCCAACTCTCTGATCTTCTGTCCTTCGGGTCCTGGAGGGTGGGGAGGCGGCTCACGTGATGACGTGGCATTACGAGCTCCTGGATTCGCAAACAATTCCTCGTTATCTCGCGCGTTCCATCCCCTCCACCGCTGCCACCAATTCCTCCCCTTCCAGTATCATTACGAGTCACAGCTACATCTATTGAGCCCGTAGACAGTGGACCAGTTACTGAGGTGACACAGAGTGAACCAGTGTTCGGTTGACGGAGCGTCACTTAGTGACGTTTGTTTTGCTGTGAAAGCCACGTTGGAGATGAATCCCCAGTCTACTTCGCACGGAGAATCGGACGAGGAGTTCTCGAAGGAGAGTTCGTCGACAGAAGGGCAGGCCGCACCTGCTCCGAGCTCAAACTACATGGTTTTCGAGGTAAGCGGGCAGCGCCTTGTGCGATATTCCTTACATTTTGGTGCCTAATTCGGAATATAACGCCTATATTCAGCACGCGCTTCGTTTCACGAATATTCAGAGGTGCAGAGTAGGACAGTAACAAAAATCAAACAGCCTGTGATTGTCAATTTGGTGGTTTAGACTTTAGCAATAATCTCGCAATTAATTTGACATTGCCTTTTCTACCATTTCTCTGTGTTCTTATGTTTTTCTTTGTAATAGTATAAACGGTTCCGCCACAAGCCACGTAATAGATTAATTCACATTTACAGTACGTTTGCTGACTTTAGACTGAAAAACGAACTGCGCAATTGTTAAAGTTTTTGAAATTTCCTGGCGAATTAAAACTGTGTGCCCGACCGAGACTCGAACTCGGGACCTTTGCCTTTCGCGGGCAAGTGCTCTACCATCTGAGCTACCGAAGCACGACTCACGCCCGGTACTCACAGCTTTACTTCTGCCAGTACCTCGTCTCCCACCTTCCAAACTTTACAGAAGATGGGAGACGAGGTACTGGCAGAAGTAAAGCTGTGAGTACCGGGCGTGAGTCGTACTTGGGTAGCTCAGATGGTAGAGCACTTGCCCGCGAAAGCAAAGGTCCCGAGTTCGAGTCTCGGTCGGGCACACAGTTTTAATCTGCCAGGGAGTTTCATATCAGCGCACACTCCGCTGCAGAGTGAAAATCTCATTCTGTTAAATTTTTTGTCTATTGCTAACATGTGGCACACATTTTGAACGACATCATTTGTATGTTGCCCCATCCGTTTAGTGTGGAACAGTACTTAGCGTTTTTTCAAACCGCCAGGTACCCTGATACGCAGATTCTTTGCGTCTTTTGCTTTCGCTAACGTTGGCCATCTTCTAACTCATTGAAAGAACTCAGTACCTTTGTAATGAAAAGCTTTATGCCACGGAACGTAGTAGCGGTATCAAAATGGAATCTTTAAGTGTATTTCTGTGTTCTGTAGTCTCTGTGTATAATATAAACACTCTTCCCTTCTTCTCCTTTGCTACTTTTGAACACGCTGCTGATAATAAAGTTTAACATGTCAGTAGCACTGAATGAGATGTGATGTTCGAAATAACGTAATGCATGCCAATAGTTTAGCAGACACAAGCGCACTTCTCAGACTGCATTTACTCGGTTCGTTTCGCCACTATTCAGAAGTTTTGTTTCAGAAAGAAAAACGAGAAACTATTCTCAACGTAGTGATTTAAGCATTACTAACTTTTTCGAAATAACATTAGGGTTCTTTTCAAACAATTTCTCTTTCTCTGTCGCATTCATCGTAATATTATTTAGAGTCTGATCATAAAACTCATAAAAGCTTAATTCGTTTCACATTAATTTTGCTAAATGCTGATTGAAAAACGGACCCCGTAATTGTAGCGGGTCGTCTCTATTTTTGGAATATAGAACGCTTTTAGATTTGCGATTGGTACTATTTGTATTTTGCCCCACTTGTTTAGTCTGGAACAATAGTTATTCTGCGTCTTGCTTGTAAGAGGACTCTGCTAATGAAAACATTTTAATGTGTGGAAGTCACCAGTTTTACCAACAGGTGCACAAATGGTCTGTTTGCTTCACGCGTTCTTTTACGGCGTATTGGATAAGTTTTTCTTTTTCATTATTCCGAGACTTGTAAAATGAATATAATGTTGACTTTCACGTTGTGTCTTGGTTTCAGAACCATTTTATGACTGATTCATCATTACATTACGTACATCTACAAGTTAGTCTCGTAATGCGTCACCTCCTGTTAAGTGTAAGGAAGGGACAGGAAAAGTTAATCAGATAAAGTTGTATACCGTTATGATGTGGTGATAACTGAAACTGATAACTTGCAGCCTCGTCCCAGTGGTAGCCCATCTTAACAGCGAAGTCGTGCAAAACATTTTTGTTGGTAAAAATCTATTACTGTTCATAAGAGGAGATTTCTGACGGCCTCTGATGATGTTACCACTGACCATTCCATAACTCATTTAAAGAACGGTGTTATTTACAACGAAATGAGTAACGCCTTAATCGTATCAAATTCAAAGTATGTTATTGAAATGGGGCAAAAGTTGTTATTTAAAATAGACACACTGAGTATTACACTGAACGTCCAGCGCAGGTCCGTGGCTATATAGGACCCTGGCAAAGGCACCGGTACAGAGGGAGCGGAAAGACGACAAAAAGCAAACATATTTGAAGCGTTAACCCGACGAGGTACTTGAGTTCTCCTATCGCTCATGTTCCTCTCTTCCTTTCCCTCGGCTGACAACCTAAACATGCTGTCTTGCCACGCCGTCATTACATACAAGTAGCATAATAAAGAGTCGATATACACTATCGAACAGACGCCTGTTGCTCACGTGATTTATTTTAGAACATAGTGCCTGGCTCACAAATCTACCGCCTACACAATTCGCTCATATTCAGCAGTGGAGTTCCTGCTTCTCACTTCATTGCGGTACTGCACAATTTCAAAGGTCGTCGGACAGTTCTTGAAACAAGTATGTTATATGATTGAAGGCGATTTCTGCCCGCAGCGGACTTGAGTAAGATGCAACGGTGCGGGAAGGGAACAGAAAAGATGGAGGGGACGTGTAATTTAATTTCACTTAAAGGCAGTACTTTTGCTGCTCTCAAAATTTGCTTGGTACGTTTCACGGATTAATTTCGCCCTGAACGGTGTTCCGATACCTCGCAGGTAATTTTTTTTTTTTATTCTCTGGAAAAAGTCTACACCGGAGCTTTAAAATAGTACGCCTGTATTAAATCGCAAAGTACCTATAATTTGCCTGTACATATCAGTATCCTTCGTGTCGACTGTCATTTAGTTACACATGCGAGGAGTCTCAGAGATCTGCAGTATAACTGAAATAATATGAGATCCGTTCCGAAGTTGTGATGGGTAAATAACGTCTTTTGTTTGCGACTGTTATTTGTAAATCTGAAATCGAAACTTTTGACTTTTATGACTGGGAGAGAGCCGGGGTTTGTTTCGCTGAAGACCACCGTTTCGGCACCTAAACCTTTAAAAATTAAGTACTTGGAAGACCTGCTGTTTTCTTTTAAAAATCAAGAACGAACCGGTCAAATATCTTATGATAAAAACAGGAGTTGAAATAATCATACGTTAGTGAGTGAGTACTCTATAAATTATAACATTCTAATTTAATCATTGACATTAACCAATTTTCAGTCGGAACCTCATTTGGTGTACATGATTTCTTACATTATTTAAAGGCACGTCTTACGTTTACAAAAATACCGTCTGGTATACTTTTTTCCAAGTTTTGTTCAGTAATCACGGAATAAAGTACATTTAAATAACGATCGGTCTTCCATTATTATTAAGAGTACACAAAGCAATAAAAACAAAACAAAAAAATTATGCTGTGATTTGATGTTTTTTGACACAACATTTCCATAGCTAGTCTTTGTTTGCAGAACCAGAACTCATGCTAGTGAATTTGATACTTCAATTGTCCATTTCCCACTCTTGGTTCCTGTATGAAAATTCGGACTAAAGTCCATTATGCAAATTCTAGCGAGCCATATATCCGTTCCACTCAAACATTTGACCAGTAAAAAAATTGGCGAAGTGCGAGTAGGACTAGTGGTGTGAGGATTTCATATAAACTCAGTTATGTATGTAGATAGTTCATCATTCCCGGGAATCGAACGACGATACTAGCAAGATACCAGTCCCGAAATTTCCTAAACTTTCAAGAATGTTTTAATTTTATTGATCTTGATCGTGTTGAGCACCGCAGCTGACATCAATGTAATGATTAATTAAAACCATCTCAGCTGTATCTTTACACATGTATTGTGTTACAGATGATTTCGTTTGTTAAAAATTTTCAGGTTGGCGAGTTGTTCTTAAGTCATACATAAATGGTCTGGTTGTCGCAGGTAATGTTAAGGAACAAATCAAAAACCACAGATCATAAACATTCTAAGGGCGGCAGTATAGCCAGAAGACACGGCGTGCTGCGTGCAGTAAACTGAATATGTTCAACAAACTAACTCGTTAGTAACACAATAAATGTGTAAAAACACAGTTGAGGTGGTTTTTATTCACCATTAACGACAGTTTTAATTTCAAGTCGGAGGTACCAAACCTCAAAATAAGGCTTCTCTGACTAATTAATAATATTATGGGTGTAATAACGCTTCATTTACTTTAATCCTACTTGTGTTATAAAATTTACTAAACGTTGAGGAAGAAAAATTACTGGTTTTACTGTGGCGTGGGGGGGGGGGGTGAGGAGGGAGGGGGGAGAGCGGTTTCGGGGAAGTTCTACCAGCAGTGGGGTTTCACTTTGCTATGGTCTGGACCAACGTCCGTATCTACATCTACTCTGCACTTCTTACAGTATATTCTGTTCCACTGGCGAATGGCATGAGAAAGAAAGACTGTCACAAAATCTTCTGGTGAGCTGACACTACGTTGATTTTCCAGTCGTACTCCTGTCTGCAGGTAGTTGTAGAAGGAAGTTATGAAGTAATAGGTTGCCTGACTGTGATTGCAACGAAACTGCGGCGGCGAACAAAATTTGGCGAATCAAGGACATGAATCCGGGTTTTCTGCCTGCCGCGAGTAGTCGCCTTAGGAACCTGATGATGTGTTCATTACATTGCAAGTTAAGCATTTCTAAAGTTTGTTTTGACAGCGAACTATGTCACTCAATCTTCACTGACTTCTTTGTAATTGAGTACGTGCATTTTATTTCAGTGAGTGTCGTTCGGTTCATCTTGGGTCGTACACTCCCGAAGTGTTTCTCTGTGAAGCTAAAGCGTCTCGGGATTTGACGAACGTCTCTCACTTGCCAAATGAATCTGTGGCGCAACGCACCGTTATTCCGTGGACCTAACTTCTCTATTAATCCTACCTGATAAAGATCCCACACTGTTAATACTCAAGAATCTGTCGAACGGGCGTTTTGTTAAAACTAGTGAGTCATAAAACTTATTTATGTGGAACTTTCGCTGTAACTCGCTTCTGACTTTTTCTCCTGATCTATACTTGTTACTGTTTCCATTTATTGACCCTCAATCGTGTAAACGTACAACACTCGACCTTACGACATATTTCTGAGAAGAATCAACAGATAGCCCCTTACGTAAGTGTGGATCTCCCGTAGTTCCCTACAACTTACTATCATTGTGACTTCCCTATATACAACAGCATCACTCCGAGCAACCTCCTCCAGATTATACAGGCCTACATGGATGCCAAAAAGCGGCAACAGTTTCTTGTAATTAAAAAAAAAGTTCGAGGTTTGTTGCAGTGTGCTCGGCGATTGGTGTGGTTCGCGTTTTAATCACAGTCACGGTGTATCCTGCCCTCTAAAACTAATCATTCAGTAATGGAAGCATCGCCATTCCAAACCTGATTCGTAGTTTGGCAAATTTCCATTGAGCACTGGTCTTTAACGAGTTTGGATATTTCTTGGTACGGCGTTCACTCCTTTGCAGTCTGAATACTCAGTAAATGAGTCTAGCACATTTGCCACGATTGATTTTTATACCATTTTTAAAATGTTTTCGTTCTTTGGACACCCAAAAATTGCACAATCGTATACCGAAATGATCAAAATGGTGGGTACTTCATGGCACAGAAGTGAGATTACGCTAGCTGACAGTAATTTTAGCGAATACCTTTGTGGATTTTGTTTGAATTTTGCGAACGTTTTACCAGAGAGAGGCCACGTCGCTACTGACTACAGCAGTGCCACTAGTGTGCTGAGTCCCAGTGCTGACAACGCTAGTTGTACGACCAGTGTATCGAGCGACTGCTTCTTAACGGAAGTGAGTGTGGATAGTTGATTAATTCCTCAGATGTAGCGTTAGCAATTGGGTTGCTGAAGAAAGAGTAGCGCGTTGGATGCCAGAATTTATAAGGTTACGAGAGACACAATGGTACACTTTGTTAAATGATGAGGTGATAACTGTAAGTGAATCCTCCATGGTAGTTGACAGCCTATGGAAATCCACTATTTATTTAATCATCGAACGCCTTTCGACCTTTTGGACTATCGCGTGATAGCTGAGTGTTGTACCCATAGGAAAAACTACGTCAGACTTACATAGCTGTTACTGATACAGATTCAGTATGTACAGACTGTTTACAAGGGAAAGCATTACTTTTAAAATTATAGTAAAACAGTACAATTTAACGGAAATGAAAAAAAATGTTGAATTTATTATTAGAATTTAACACCTGCATAACTAAAGCTTAATTTAACAAAAGGAAAAAGGAAATTGTCCCTGAACATTTAAAACTAAGATCCCATTATGTGTCATATTTTTATCAATTTTTAGTACTTTCATTAGTATCATATTTATTATTTTCTTCATAGGTTGTAAAACAACACAGATTTCACCATATCAGTAGTTTTCTGTTAAAATTTGTTCCTTAAACGGTAAATTTACGCTTTATGTTGTACAGTTTTTCACTTGTTCCGAATAACCTAATGCCGCAGCTCTACCTCACTCACCGACTCATACTTTTCCATAGTTCTCGTAGAAGATTTTTATACAGACTACTCTGTGCCAAAGACTTCACTGTGTCTTAACCGTTGAACATTAATGTTGCTCTGTTGTTATTATTGTAAACTGAAGGTCTCTAGAAGCGAGACTAAAGTTTTTACTGAGATTGTGTCAACATACGGTATAGCACACTAGTTTTTGCAACTACAGACTGGTTCCTGTTGGCCAGCGAACAGAAGTAGAGTACTTTTAGGCCCTTTACTTTTTCATACACTTATATCAATCTGGTAGAAACTATAGACATTATTTAGAACGTTAAATTTGTTCTAATTCAGATCTGAAGGCAGACTGGGATTCATTTATTTTATTTTATGTATCCAGAACACCATACATTAAAATCTAGTATAAGTCAATTGTAAAAAAATTTAAATTTAAATACGTTTTTCCCAGTCATAAGTTACATGGACGGTCTTATCATTACCTAACTGTACACTAGCTTGGTACACCTTGTGCTGAGGTTTGGGCTAGTCTGTAGGTTGTCATCCGGTTTGGCATCCCCAAAGTCGCGTACTGGTGCCCCATCGAGGTATCCCCACCGAGCAAGGTAATACTTGCTATGTGAGACCGTAGTCTGCAGCCTGTGGAGAGCCTTCCAGGTTGGGAAGCGTTTGTTACTTTCAGCCGCAAATTCTTCCTTCAGCTACAAGATAGGATTTGGTGTTGCCTCCTTCCATATCGTAAGTCCCCTCTCTTCGATGGTGACGTTGATTGGCACTGACGTCCAAAGGCAGCTCTTTCTTCAGCAAAGTCACCTGGGCAGTTGTTGGTGCCCGTGTATAGGGTGACGATTACTTGTCGTCTGTTTCTTCCTCTCCACCTCGGCTGCCACTTGCCACCGTATACAGGGAAGGCGGGGGGGGGGGGGGGGATGGGTATATCTATGAGAGGATAGATCTCCTCTGTCAGTGTGGGCCTCAGACATCCTGATATGATTAGGGATGACTCATTTACGGCCACATCGATGTGTTTCAGATAGGTCGAATTCTTCCACACATGCGCGCCATATTCAGCTGATGACAAACTGAGTAAAGTGGCTGTTTCTAGAAACATATGTGGGTCAGCACCCCAGTTTGTGTTGGTCAGGTTAGTGTCCCAACAGTGCGGTTTAAATGACTGAGTTCTGACCAAATTCGAGCATAAGTATCTGGAAGTGTACGAGTGCTCTAACTCTGCCCTTTCCAACTGATACGGAGCTTTCTTTTGGCTTCCTTATTACTAAGGTAGAAACTACAAATTTGCGTCTTTGCTGGATTTGGTTTCAGTTGGTTTTAGTAACAGTAATCCCCAAGTTTTCCAAGGATACTAGTCCATTTCTCTTTCACTTCCTCGAAGGTACTCCCTTAGGCAGCTACGGCGGTGTCATCAACATATATAAACTGCCTGCCTTCGAGATGCGTTGGCTGCTCATTAATATATACATTGAACAGCAGCGGAGCTAATAAACTGCCTGAGCGAGAACACTTTATTTGTTTCTCCATCTACTATTTTTTTTCCTACGTGGTAACACAGAAGCGCCTATTCTGTAGTACACACTGATCAAATCTTGAAAATCCAAAATCCTTATTCATCTGCTAAACCTCATATATCACTCTACCGCAGGTAAAAGTATTATAGGCTGCCCTCAAACCTATGAAAACCGTGCAAGACACCTTTTTTTTCTTTCATATCCATCTTCAGTGTACTGGGTTTAATTTAAAATTTGCCCGCTCTATGAGCAACATGATCAAAATCTGGTTTGTTCAGGCGTTAGGATCTCACTTAGAGATTTTGGGATATTCTTTTCAGCACCATTTTCTCGAGGGATTTAAAAAGGCGGCAAAGCAGAGATACTGGACGAAACTGGTTAACATCTGTTGGATCCTTGCCTGGTTAATAGGAATTCCATTCTTGCTTTTCTCCATACCCTGTGGATCTGCAGTTTTTCGTCACGTCCGTTAACCACCTAAGAGGTTTTGACCCAAAGTGTCTAATTTATTTGGTCCTTAAATCGTCTTGGCCGGCTGCCTTATTATTTTTCATTGTGCTATATGGCTCCATCGAAAGGAAAACAATGTTTTTGTTACTTTGTGGAGGTTGGAACTTACAGGGATTAGATATCGTTATCCATCGTTTTGTAATGATGCTCTGTAAGTCTTTCTTTGTGCTAAAGCTCACTATATTAAAGACAGTTACAGAATAGTCTCGTAGCTCCATTACGAATTTAAGTTTAGGATGTTTGGACTTTAAAAACGTCGCATCAATGTATAATTTCTTCCACATACATGGCCCAGTACTTAATTTTGCAATGAAGACCATGCGACAGTTTTTCCATCGTTTCCTTAAGTGGTTAAGCGCGAAGTCTGGGATTGTTCCTTGGAAAAGATCACGGTCGATTCCCACTGGAATTCTCCGAAAATCCGAGTTTTGGCTACATCCCTCGTAGCCGTCGGGACGTTCATCTCGATAACCTTGCTCCGTGTTACGATCATAGGCAAGTAGTCTTTTTGTTGCAATCTTCCGTCAGTTCTCAGTCAACAGAAGTTGGCGGACGCTTTGCTGTTAGGTGTCGCTGTCAACGATACGACTAATAATCATTGTACTGAGATTGCATCTTTGTGCTGCATTCAAGTACCATTATTTACTATAGTAATATAGACAATTTTTTAAATTTTGAAGTTACGCTCACAACTACAACCATAACTATTTTGAATACTCGTTCGTTTGAGAATAGAAATTTGAATTAACTAATGGCGAGAGATTTGTTGTTTCATATATAGGCACTTCAGGCACCGGGGGCGTTATTGTGAAGCTGTACCCCGCATGCCATCTTAGATGTATGGAGGAGGAAGTCACAAGTCACCTGAATCCTTTTGGAACGTTCGGAATGTCAACAACAAACCTCTCCAGGATGCACAGCGCCTCTCTTGCAGCGTTTGCTACTGGAGTGTGTTCCTTGATTTTAGGAACGCATTAGAAACCATTCTGTACTGTCATTTAATGACCAAGATAAGAGTTTGTCCAGTTTCAGTCTCCCATTTTAATGCCGTGAGACAGTAGAGCCATTCGACTAGAGTTGATTCAGGCAGCCTGTTATAATTCTGCACGGCTCGTTTAGGGCAATATCCACCTGTTTGGCATGTGTTGAGTGTGTTTTGTTTTCATCGATGGACTCCCATTTTGTCAGGTTAGCCCGTGATGTACCCACTTCTGACCTCGGCCTTTCAAGGACTTCCACATTGGCCAGTTCCCATCATGAATAGCGATAAATATTCTGAAAATCTTTTCCAACCAGGACCGTGGAATGTCTCAGACCTTCATAGTTGCAGCCTGTCGTCTTCATCAGCGGTTGCTTATTTCTCTGATGTTCTGAGGGAACTTTCTCTTAACCTTAGTTGTTGTGGGTAATATTGTTGTCCATGCATTGGATACGCTTCTTCCTGCCTCAGTTTCGTTATTTCCATACCTGCAGCTCTTTATCTTCGAACAGGAGGTGGTGCAATTCCTGCAAGACAGGAGATCCATTCGACTAGAGTTGATTCAGGCAGCCTGTTATAATTGTGCACGGCTCGTTTAGGGCAATATCCACCTGTTTGGCATGTGTTGACTTATGCCTGACGGGACAGACATACTCTGCCTGCTAAGCAAGCCATTAATCCAGTGTCACATCATGCCTGAAATTAGGCAAGCTGTTATCTTGGTCATTACACGACAATACAGAATGGTATCGAGCACGTTCCTAAAATCAAGAAACACGGCATTAAAATGGGAGACTGAAACTGGACAAACTCTTATCTTGGTCATTAAATGAGAGTATGGAATGGTTTCGAATGCTTTCCTAAAATCAAGGAACACGGCATCAACATGGGCGGCTATGAAAGTCATACGTTGCTCTGGATTTCGTTTACGAATACATGGAGCGCTCTCGGAAGACCTATTTTTACAGAATCTGTTTTAATATTTATAGAGAAATTTTTCATTCTCCAAACAGATCCCCGTATGTGAGTAAGAAACATGTGCCATTACGCTACTGGAAACAGACTGACATCAGGGCTATAGGCTTATAATGAAGCGCAGCAGTTCAGCGAGCTTTCTTGGAAACGTAGTATCCATCGTTGTTCCAGCGACCAACCTTTCACTCCTACTGGAAGGGATCGAAGTTCTTTCACATAATCTCTGTAGAATCTCACACGTATTTTATCTGGTCCAGATGTCATTTCATTGTTGAGCTAATTTAGTTGATTTTCCGTTCCACGAGTACTTATCTCAGTATCTGTCACTTATGAGGCCGTCTGCTGATTGAAAGACGATAACATTTTATGATCTTCCGCTGTGAAACAGTTTCAGAAGACTTAAGTTTTTCGGCCCTCTGTTGTCATACTAACTTTACATAGGACCAAAATAGCTTAGGATTGTTAGTCTCATTAGGTGGCAAATTTTTACTTCCGACTTCATATAACGTCTCACACTGCTCTATTTATGCTTATTTTCCTTCTTCCATGTCGACAGAACGTTAACGCACCTCCTCTCCCAGCCATCACCTCTCATTTTTTCCCCCATCACGTGATGCCACTTCTGTACGATGGCTTAGCCACTTAATTGCCTCCGTAAAGGGCAGTGTTCTTTCATTGCAGCTAGAGAATTCTGTAAGTAAGGTGTTTCCATCTGCTTAGTATAGTCCTCATTCTTCGAGTCCAGTTATGTTTCTTAAAACAACGTCTGCCCTGTTAGGTTGTCTTTCCATACCAGAATACGTCCCATTATTTTCAAGGTAAGTTAAATTTTTTTTTTTTGAGTCCACTGATTTCGCAGTTGCACTGTTTTTTGCGTATATATAGTTACACTCTTTATCTGATGTAGAGTACAACGTTTAGAACTCCAATGGCTCAAGTGGTGTCTCATAATTTATTCGAATGTCACCTTCTGTCAGGTGTTTGCTGTTCATCCTTACTGGCGCACAAAACTGGCGTAGTGATGAAGCAGATAGGCCCTACGTTTTAATTTAGGACCTCTGAAGTAAGGAATCCTGCGTGACCAGTTTCGAAATAGCTTTGTACTTACTCCAAATTTTCGAGGCGGGCTGTTGAATGTTTCCTTTGTGGGTCGATATGCGTATCCTACATTCGATCTCATACTATTTTTCACACATTATTATGTTTAATATTTTCTAACTATTCTTACGTTATCCTGAGACATAAATATTACGCCACAATTGATAATCGCCCTGACTAGGTGCCACTAGACAGTTTTATCTGATAACAGACAGTGAAATTCACGCTAAATGGGTTTGTTTACTGGAACATTTTATAAATAACTGTAAGCTCTTTTATGCGATTGTAAAGTCGCATGTTACGCGGCTGTTGGATAGGAATATACATCAACACAAGTTGCACGGTTTTGACATTTAGACTTCTTTCTACTCTGACACATTACCGTCTAATCCTAGAGAGCAGAAATGATTTATAGTTCCATTCCGTCCGATCTCCTGCTGAAAGTGGTTCGGTTCTTTGCTGAATGTGTCAGATCGCTGCTAGTGTAGTAGCGAACATGTCAGGCACAGTTCTGTATTAACGTATGTGCCACTGAAGCGTGTAAAAGGATCACAACAAATAGATAACCACAACAGTTGGATTTTAACGGATCAGCAGTATTTTCACACAGAAGATGTACTATTACTACTCTGACTGCAGCAGTGATATGCTTCGTGAGTAGCACACTAATTATGTACGAGCAGCCATAACAGGAAATCGTCCTGTTGTCTTGTAGAGATGAATAACTTTGGGTGCGTTTTAGAATGCGAGAACGAATCATTGTGAAATTGTCGATACTGGAAATAAAATCCCATAACCATTTACGAGTTCACGAGTTAAGAAAAACTTGAGGTAATCTCAGTAAAAGCGAAGAAGAATTACAGAGAATTATAGGACGTGTTGAATGGAGTGAATAATCTAATGACTACAGAATACGGATTGAGAGTAATCTGAAGAAAGACGAAAGTAATGAGCAATACTAGAAAAGAGATTAGCGACATTTAACTTCAAAATTAGGGACCACACAGTAGAAGAAGTTAAGGGAGTCTTCTACCTTGAAGTAAAATAACAGCTGGTGGATAAAACAAGTAGAAAATAGCAGACTAGCACAAGCGAAGAAGGCATTCCTGATCAAGAGATATCTACCAGTAATAAACATCGGCTAGTGTCTCGAGTTCTTCGGCCGACTTTTGTTAGACAGTTTTTCTAACATTTCACCAGCATGAATGGCTCTACCCATTGTTCAAAAAATGGTTCAAATGGTTCTGAGCACAATGGGACTTAACATCTGAGGTCATTAGTACTCTAGAACTTAGAACTACTTAAACCTAACTAACCTAAGGACATCACACACACCCATGCCCCAGGCAGGATTCGAACCTGCGACCGTAGCGGTCGCGCGGTTCCAGACTGAAGCGCCTACAACCGCTCGGCCACACTGGCCGACCCCATTGTTCCTCAGATTTCTTTCCAGGTATTGCCTCTCGCGTCGGAGATGAAGCGGTTCACGTTTTCGTCTTGCTCGCATTACGAGCGTATTAATGGCTACCCCATCAGTTACGTAAGAAGGGTCACAGAATCAAAAACTTAGCAAAGTGATACATCGGGGAAGGTAAACTTGGGTACAGCCTTTCTTCGGTACAGTCCCAGAGTGACGTACATCTTCGGCCGTATATTGAGCAAAGACGATGTAAAGACTATTTATAAACCGAAACAAATCAAAGTGTATTTCATGTCGGCAAAGAAGGAAAGGGATAAATTTGCAACGTCGGGAATATACCGCATACCCTGTGCATGCCGAAAAATCTTTGTCGACATGACTGGACGATGAGTTAGCACCAGGATAGGATCACCGATCATGAGCAATATTGCAGGTTGGGACAGGTGGAGAAATCGACCGTGCTGGTGCACACGCTGTGTGAGACCGACCACACAGTGAAATTCGACGACACGGAAGGTCTTTCTGTTGAGAGGAACTATCACACCGGCTTGTTCAGGGAAGCTAAAGAAGTACACATGCGTGACAACAGCTTCACTAAGAAAGAAGTAAGCTTCAATGTGAACAGATCCTGGTTTCCTGTGCTGCAGCGAACGACTTTTGTAGGTAGCAAGGGGAGAATCGTAGCGTTAATAACTCCGGAACAGCCCTCGGACGTTGGTGTGCCAGGTGAGGTCCTGTCCACCACAATGGAGGATAAATCTTTGACAATACAACCACTCGTACTGGCGAAACGACAGAAGAACCGTCAAATAAACGTTGGCCGAAGAACCTGAGACAGAATCCAACAGGCAGTTTGTCAAGAAGCTGTCACGAAAGTCCTAAGACTTCTGTATTAAACATCTGCCATAATTTGAGAAAGTCGTATCTGAGAATATACATTTTCGCACAGCAGTGTATGGTAGGGAATATAGGACTTCGGGAAAACGGTAAAAGAAGAGAATGGAATCGTTTGAGATGTATGCCATTGAAGTGTCTTGAAAATTAGAGAGGTAATTGGAGATGGAGTAGAATTTCAGCAGGGGAAAAAAGGGTCGAGAAAGTAAACGGCACTGGTGAATTACAAGGCACGAACCCATTATTTGTTTGAAATGATTTCCGGAAATAAAGCAATATAGATCCCCACTCTTCACGAATTTGAATTTTGCGCCCAGACACACAAGTTACAGTGTTCGTGTTTGCGTACGCAATAACAGTTCTGAACCAGCTTTATAGTGCTAAATGCTTGTTACATAGTCGTCTACCTGGAGGTGTCAAAAATTACATTTTGGCTACTCCGAAATCCCTGCCACAGGGATACACTTTTTGTGGACCTTCCAGTGTAAATGGTTATTACAAACCGTAAGCCCGGTGGTAAATGTATGTTATATAGCACTACAGGCTAAAAAAATGTTGTTCGGTCACAGTGAGCAGGCGTGTACTGTATGGGGGAATGACCAAGTGCTACGCAGTGTACAGTGTTGTTACTACTAGTAAGCTTTCCACAAATCTCATATATTATCCTATGTTTTTCACCTGTTTTGAAAGCTACAGTTACCACACAGTACTTAGTATGAACGGAACTGAAATCGGTCAGTCGTCTTCTTTAGGAAACGGCAATGTTTAATTTATCTTGAATAAGATCTGTACATGTACTCTGTAAATCTACTCATGAACGTTTTTAGGTAACTAATATTCCTGTTACAATTTTCAGGTTATTTGTGTGCTATCTCTGACGAAAATTCACGAGAATACACCATGCTGCAACCAGAATCGAAGGTAAGTGAGAACCTCAATTCGTTGAATCGAGTTACATGTTTGCCTGATGTTTAGTATATGTGTATCGGCTTTACAGAATTAAACGTTGTTGTGTGAAATGGGACTGACTTGCCACGATGTGTTTACATAAACTAACAGCATTCATTAGTGTGTTATTACTTAGTACGTAGTAAGAGAAAGGATTTACGGTCGTTTTAAACTGAGTTTGCTTTTATACTCTACTACGTCAGCAGTTTCTTCTGTAAAGGTGTTCTCTATTTTCTAAGTGCGACGTTAAGTCTATGATATACCTATTTTTCGAATTTTTATAATTCCCGTCCATTTACAAGTTTACATTTGTTGATTTTAAAGTTCTAAACTAATGTAAATACGCTAACATGAAAATTTTAAGATTGCTTTTACGACAGGAATTATTACTGATGATAAATGCCTCCCAAATTTATCGTAGCTTATCAATACCATTTTCGAATAATTATCTGGCACTGGAAACTGCCACGGTCTGCGTTTACTGCTGAATGTGCACACTGTACAGTTAGTTGAACGCACGTCTGTGTCCTGTTTTCTTAGTGTTAACGTACGTATGTCAAATAAATCTGGTGTCCGCTACACTGTTGCTCACGTGCCTTGTAAACAAAAGCACTGAAAGTAATTAGAGAAATGAACCATTTTTGTAGGCAGTGGGAAGTCTCGTGCATGAAGAGGAATTTACATTCTTGACCATGATGCGCCTTCAGTATGGTCATAATTACTCTTGTCATCTCGAGGATCGTCTCGCTCGTAGAACTGGCTGGCAGTTCGTCCTTTTCCTTGGTGATGTAGGTAAGAACCCTGTGAAAAAAACCAAATACGACCCCCAAGGCAAACACGGGTTTTTAATGGCTTTATAGTCGATCCTTTATCTAAACTGGGGCGGGCGAATATATCCTACGTGCACCTCCACATTTGCCAGGGCATTTGACGTTGTGTGGCGGAGGTTACCTTGGATATCACTCTCGTGTCCAGAATGAGATTTTCACTCTGCAGCGGAGTGTGCACTGATATGAAACTTTCTGGCAGATTAAAACGGTATGCCGGACTGAGACTAGAAATCGGGACCTTTGCCTTTCGCGGGCAAGTGCTCTACCATCTGAGCTACCCAAGCACGGCTCACACCCACTCCTCACAGCTTTACTTCCGCCACTACCTCGCCTCCTACTTTCCAAACTTCCTTGCAGAACTGGCGGAAATAAAGATGAGAGGACCGGACGTGAGTCGTGCTTGGGTAGCTCAGATGGTAGAGCACTTGCCCCCGAAAGGCAAAGGTCCCGAGTTCAAGTCTCGGTCCGGCAAACAGTTTTAATCTACTAGGAAGTTTAACTCTCGTGTCCATTTTTCTTATTCCATCCGCCCGGGAGTATCATTCTACAAGCCTCCAAAGAAGCTCTCGTATGTCTGATTTGTCCATCCTGGTAATGTCGTCAGATAGGAAGACGAATGAAGAAGTATTTGAGTAATGGAGAAGAGGAACCAATTTATTGATAATAACTGAAGAGAGAGATTTATTATGACACTCACGCTGGTGCATTTCTGCAATAGAAGAGAAGCAGTAGAAAGTCCAGGACGAGGTAGTGCAAGGGCAGAAGTTTGATGTCAGAAGACGCCTATATTCGTGGCTGAAACGATTAATTAAGTGGAGATTGACATCTTGCTGACTTCAGCCATAGGGGTGAAGAGAGGAACCAGACGAAAATCATCACTTCGTGAAATGTATGTGGGAGGAAGATATACTGTATGTTACCTTGCTATTCTTGGATCGTACACTCACAGAAATTTATAGCAAGTCCGTGTGAAATGCAGAGCACGCTACGTGTTCGAAAAGTCTAATCGAAGCCGCAATGAAATCTTCTGCTCTTCAGTCGATTTCCTTTCGTTTCTGTACTAACTCTATATCGTGCGAATTCCTCAATGAAGATCGCTAGTCAAGAATTGTTGGCAAGAGGTTTCTGTGATCTACTTCTTTATAGAGGTAAAAACAAGTATCCTTAGAATTCTTCCAGTGACTCTCACTCAGGTGGCAGCTTTTCCTACTCCTAGTTTCAAGTGGTCACCCCACTTCAGGTTCTTCCAGACGTACACTACTCGATATTTTACTATTCTTCGGCAACCGCATAATGAAACAGTAAAGGATACTTACGCCCGTTCACGTGCAAATATAAATTTTATTTGTGAATAATATCACCTGCTAGTGGTTATATCGTCCATATCTGATCAGTGTTTCAATGTACAGACCGATTTTAGAATAACATGAAGGAAGGGCGCTAGCGAATGCCACAAGCAGTTTCTGACATTTTCTACTGTTTTCGTTGTTATGAGTCACTACGTTGTGCATTTTTTATTCAGCGCTTGTAAATACTATGAGTTCTACATATTTAAGTGCTGTGTAATACCTTATTCCAATTTGGATGATTCTGATAGTTCTACAGTCACAGAGATTCATGGTGAGGGCACTTAAGCCGTGCGTCGTCAGTCCTGCACTGTCTTATACCTTGAAACGGACCTGCTTCTCTCATGCAACACGTGATGCTTGCAAATGAACTGAATTAATGTAGTGTCTTAACAATTTCCTGTGTCTTGAAGACGGAAAGTTGTGTCAGTTGCCAGTAACTTCTGTTTCAAAAGGGTTTTAAGGTGAAATACGTAGTTTTTTCATAAGGCTTCTTCACTTACTGATATATTTGAGTGTATCAGAGTAAGGGCGTAACACAAAGGTGGTTAAATACCGCACTGACAAAATTTTCTCTATTGCAACACTTTTCAATTCGAACAGAATATTTGCCCTTTCGTACATGTCCATCTTGTACATTGGAACAGTTTTTCACGTTTGAAAGAGCCTTACTTGTCCAGGAATAAGTTTTGTAACTTCGAAAAAAGACACCAGCGCCCACAAAGTGAATGCTATTGTTTCAAAACAAACAAATAAATAAATTGCATTAAACTTATATTACAGGACCAGGTAGAGGCGAACCTGTGGTAACTTTGTAAGGTCGTGGGTTATTTTCCTAGATAATATTGGATAACTGTAAGCATGAAAGTGGCTTCCGTATGAGCTAGGTGCCATCATCTAGGCGTATTAATTTTTGGATTTAATCAGTGAACACATCGGACAGAGCTGCTCAGGACGGCTGTTCGTGGGATCTGTACTTCTTCCTTCAGAGAAGATATTCAGTTGCCTGAAACAGCCAACGTACGCAAGCATAAAATTAGTTCCATATATCAGTCACACATTCAAAACATGGATGCAGGCCTCCAGTTAAACACATCAGTTGAACAACACTTTTTGAAACCAGTAATGACTTACGTTTTCCAAACGGTTGGAGTGGTTCATTGATCTAGTGAGCAAGTAATGATAGCTGCTAGACGGGAAGTAGTGTCTTTCTTAAAACCTACACAGAATCGCACTTTCCTGTCTTGTGAAGCGATCGATCTTATGACTGGTTAGGTGGGCCCCTCAACAGTATCCTGTCTAGTGTACAAGTTTTAGATTTAATTTTTTCTATGCATTTCGGTGTCTCTGCCTCCCTAAAAGTTTCATCCTGTACATTCCCCATTTGTTATTTTCCGATTTCATAAAAGAAATCCCATTATTTTGAAGACAACTTATTTATGTCTCTTTAACTTTCTGCTAATTAAGTAACAGAAAGACAAGTTTTCTGCACATCTTGTTACGCACGAGTTTTCATTTAGTGCTCTGTCAGCCCATGGTCTACAGATAGATTACCAAAGGTATTCTCCTGAAAGCTTGTCAGTATGAATGAATATGTATACACTTTAGATATTACGGGACATTTTCAAGCAATCTGCGACCAAAACCACGAGTTACAGCTACTAGACAGCTGGTGGTTGCACACTAGCATTCTAGTTAAAAAATGTTTAGAAGACTGGTAGATGTTGTTAGGTGGCAGAAAGTAGAAGTAAATATCCTACCTCACAGCAACTGAGAGGACCTTCAGAAACGGAGGCGTTACAGAGTAAATCAACATGTGGCCTATTTCCTGTTACAGCATTTGCCGAGGGGCCCTGTTCTGGAAGGGCCGAGAAGCTCGTTGGGGTTTATCAGTAGCTTTATATGGCCACTACGCGGCTCATTACTGGAGGAAAAAAAGTGTAATATGTTTATTTCAATTAAATTTAATAAATACTGCAATAAACCAGTATGGGCTTTTTGTTTTACTACCGGAAGACAACATTTGTAATGGATTCGTGAGACTGCATTTCAACAAGGTGATTTATTAGAATAGAACACCAGTTAGAGCTGGAAACGTATGGGGAAGGTATACGGCCGGGGCCTGTTTGGGTGAACCACCCCAGAATTCGCTACAACTTAGTTAAGGAAAATGAAAGAGGGTGGCCGGACGTTGGTTTGAACGTCGGGCGGCCTTATCGGCGCGGGGTCAAAGGTCAACTGGCCAGTGTGCTGACGACCCTCCTTGCATCAAGTTGAAAATTACAGTCCAGTTCATTAACGACTGTCTCATCTCAGTCGGTATATTGTCTTACCTCACAGGAGTGCATGATGGTGACGTCTTCCAGTTTTGCACTTTAAGATCGATCGTCAGTACTTTTAGTCCCAGCAGGCCTGAATCTCTAAGCAAACGTCAGAAACCTGACGTAAACTTGAATTTTTCTGCTACTTAGCTGATATCTTGAAAAAAAAAAAAAAAGAAAAAAAGAGAGAAAATTGAAGTTATGGCCTAGGACTGATATTTTGGAAATTGTGGTACAGCGATAAGGTTTGCTAATTCTCTTTGCCTGATGCCAACAATTCTTCTCTACGAACTTATTTCACTTATGTGTTGCTCATTAACAATGTGGAAACCTTCAGCTGGAAGCCATTCAGGGGGTCTGTGTTTCCACAACATCAAATGCAGAATTCTAGTGGCTGCCATTTGCGCAAGCACAGTCTGGCGTCGTATTTTGTTCTACATGATAAGGGTACGGGTGGAATTTTATGTTGGTTCACAGACTACTCCTTCCGAATAGCGCCACGTGAGGGGGTTGCCGAACCCAACGTCCCAACTCTATAGACAGAGCTTCTTTATGTCTCATGTCTCATATGTTTCCAGATTATGGCACGCAATGATTAAGCTCAGGTTTGAATTTAGGACACTAACTGAAAGCTGTCAAGGTATTTACGCTGGTACTTTTCTTCACCCTTCCTGGCACATAATGGTGAGAAGAACATTCTGTTTAACATGCTTTTAACAGAATCTGCCGGGATGAGGATAGCTACGGAAGCATGCTTCGGTAACTGGACTTGGAGGCGGAGATAGTTCGAAATAAAAGTTTGCTTTTCCTTATTTGAGACTCCCCTGGCAATGACTTCATGTTGTCTTGCTAAGCGCCCCGCGTGACACTATTTATCCGGAACACTGCTTTAACAAGCACTGCTGACTGCCATTTTTCTTGTCCTGTGCAGAGGCTTAGTGTTGAGTACTGTATCCGCGAATGCAAAGAGTATGTTTCCCGCGATAGAATCCTTCAAATGGTTCAAATGGCTCTGAGCACTATGGGACTCAACATCTTAGGTCATAAGTCCCCTAGAACTTAGAACTACTTAAACCTAACTAACCTAAGGACATCACACACACCCATGCCCGAGGCAGGATTCGAACCTGCGACCGTAGCAGTCCCGCGGTTCCGGACTGCAGCGCCAGAACCGCTAGACCACCGCGGCCGGCTGATAGAATCCTTGTACGAGGACTTGAGGAAACGTAAAATGTCCGATTTTTTTTGTTTGAAAATTGTTAGAGGTTTAGAAATGAAACATAGTAACACTCTACATCCTTATTCTTCATGTCTATATATTTACTTCTCAACATAGTCGCCCTGGTGACGAATACCTTTCTCCGAACGAGACACCAGTTTGCTGATGCCGTTACTGTAGAATATCTGACGTCGTTGACGAAACCACAACCTCATCTACGCTTATACCGCTTCATCAATATGAAAGTGAAGACCTCCACGGCGTTCTTTAAGTTTTGGAAACAGATGAAAATCGGCTGGGCCAAGTCTGGACTGTATGGAGGATGGTTGTTGACAGTGAGCCCCAGGCATCGGATTGGTGCAGATGTGTCAGCGCTCATGTTTGGTCTGGCTAGGATTGTCACGCTGAAGCAGAGGACGAATCTTCAAATTCGAGACTCGATTACAGCACGTTGTTTCTCACGCACTGACGTAGTTACGTTACACGCCGCCCTGTTACAACATTAAATTTGGAGCCCTGTAACGGCGCAACGGAAAGTCGACCCAATAATATGTATGACATACAATATCTGAATCGATATTGAGAACAGAAAAATAAATGCGGAGGCAACACTTTTCAGCAAGCTCAAGTTAAAACATTTTCCGTATTCTTGTAGAGTTAGATTTGAATAAAAACTCGAACTTTGGGCGAGGCCATCTTTCCTCTTGGCCAAGAGCAATTCCGTGTCATGCTGCCAGAGATTGTGACGATGTCCTTAACGCCAATGGTTCCCGCTGGAACGAAAGTATAAAAATGTGTGTGAAATCTTATGGAACTTACCTGCTAAGGTCATCAGTCCCTAAACTTACACACTACTTAACCAAATCTATCCTAAGGACAAACACGCACACCCATGCCCGAGGGAGGACTCGAACCTCCGCCGAGACCAGCCTTACGAAAGTAAATTGGCGAATTTCTCCGTAGTCTCTCAAAATAGAGAACCCGCTTCCATTCACCACTAAGAGAGTAGCCGCTCTCGATTTAATGTTATTGTTGCACATTCCGTTGGTGCCTGCAGGTTCTTTGATAACCCAGTCCCAGTATGTTGATGCGCGGGACTCCTGTTTTCTTTTTACAAACGTTATTGTCAGGTAGAAACATGGACTATCTTCTGATTAACCAGAAGATAGAACATCCTGCGCCTGGTTAAGTGCAGTCTTGGCAGCATATGCATGGAATCTAGAACATTTAAGGTAGAGGACTGCAGCACCATTCCCACTTTCAATCATCGAATAAAAGCAAGGATGGCTGACATAGTGCTTAGTGTGTCTGGTATTGTAAAACAGATCCTAAGATCCCAGACGCTAGGAAGCCATCTGGCCCTGACAGAATCCCTTTAAGATTTTATGTTCACTATGCTACAAATATAGCAACCATTCTAATTTATCATCTATCAGAGATCATTGGGACAGCGGGAAGTTCCACGGGTTTGGAAGAAGGCCCAGGCCATGTTGTTGTTGTGGTCATCAGTCCTGAGACTGGTTTGATGCAGCTCTCCATGCTACTCTATCCTGTGCAAGCTTCTTCATCTCCCAGTACCTACTGCAACCTACATCCTTCTGAATCTGCTTAGTGTATTCATCTCTTGGTCTCCCTCTACGATTTTTACCCTCCACGCTGCCCTCCAATACTAAATTGGTGATGCCTTGATGCCTCAGAACAAGTCCTACCAACCGATCCCTTCTTCTGGTCAAGTTGTGCCACAAACTTCTCTTCTCCCCAATCCTATTCAATACTTCCTCATTAGTTATGTGATCTACCCATCTAATCTTCAGCATTGTTCTGTAGCGCCACATTTCGAAAGCTTCTATTCTCTTCTTGTCCAAACTATTTACCGTCCATGTTTCACTTCCATACATGGCTACACTCCATACAAATACTTTCAGAAATGACTTCCTGACACTTAAATCTATACTCGATGTTAACAAATTTCTCTTCTTCAGAAACGCTTTCCTTGCCATTGCCAGTCTACATTTTAAATCCTCTCTACTTCGACCATCATCAGTTTTTTTGCTTCCCAAATAGCAAAACTCGTTTACTACTTTAAGTGTCTCATTTCCAGGCCATAGCAATCTATAAAAAGGGTAGAGAATCGGATGCACATAATTACTGGCCAGTCTCACTGACCGCTATGGTCGCAGGTTCGAATCCTGCCTCAGGCATGGATGTGTGTGATGTCTTTAGGTTAGTTAGGTTTAAGTAGTTCTAAGTTCTAGGGGAGTGATGACCTCAGATGTTAAGTCCCATAGTGCTCAGAGCCATTTGAACCATATTTTGTGTTCAGACATAATGACCATTCTAGACTCAGGAAAGCTCATTTGTAGAAACCAGCACGGATTTAGGAAACAGCGGTGATGCGAGACACAGCTGGCCCTGTTTGTGCATGGTATATAACAGGCTCCAGATACAGGCTCGCAGGTTGATGGCATATTTCTCGACTTTCGAAAGGCGTTCGACTCAGTTCCGCAGTGTCGCTTGCTCCAAAAAGTGCGCGCTTACGGTCTATCCGATGACATATGAGGTTGGATAGAAATTTTTCTAACACACAGGGCGCTGTATGTCGTCCTGAACGGGGTGACTTCAACAGAAACAAGCCTAACTTCAGGTGAGTCCCAGGGCAGCGTAATAGGTCCGCTGCTTTTTACGACTTACGATCTTACATAAACGATCTGGTTGATGGTATTGACCGCGGCATTACAGTGTATGCCGATGATGCTGTAGTCTACAGCAAAGTAGTATCACACGAAAGCTGTGAACAAATCAATGAGGATTTGCAGAAAATAAATGCGTGGTGTAATGACTGGCAGTTATCTCTCAGTATTAGTAAGTGTAACCTACTGCGTATAGCAAAGGGAAAATCCCCATTAATGTACAAGTACAAAATAAATGCCCAGTCTTTGGAAGCGGTAACATCCGTCATGTGTCTGGGTGAGACGATTCGAAATGATCTCCAATGGAACGATCCGCTTACACAAGCAAAGGGTAAGGCGAACTCTAGATTGTGCTTTATTGGTAGAATGCTGAAGCGATGCAGTCCTTAAACAGAGGAAATAGCTTACAATACGTTATTTCGTCCAGTCTTAGAGTATTGTTCGTCTGTATGGGAGCCTTAACAGTTTTTTGTGATTCAGGAGATTGAGAAGATCCAAAGAAGAGCGGCAAGATTCGTGACTAGTAAATTTAGCCACCGCGAGAGCGTTACAAATCTCACAGAAAGTTTGAAGTGGGAGACACTGGCAGATAGACGGCGCGCTAAACGGAAGGGGCTGCTCACTAAATTCCGAAATCCTATCTTTACGGAGGATGTAGAGCATATTATATTACCAAGAGCTTTCAAATCGTGCAATGATCACCATTCACATACAAGGGAATTTAGAGCTCGTACTGAGGCGTTCACACAGTCGTTTTTCCCTCCCGCGATCCGCCAGTGGAACAGTGGCGGTGGGGGAGAGTATGACTTTGGCGCGAATTGTGCCCTCAGCCACACACTGCTTGGTGGCTAGTGGCGTATATATGAAAATGTAGATTCCTGAAAACAACCAGACTGCTCATTCAAGCTGCACGGTTTCCACACGTTGCGTAGAAAATCAGCGGTACGTAAAAAAATAGAGACTGAAATAAATACCAGTGGTTACTGAATACAGCCCCACGAAAAAACGTATGAAACTCGTAGGCGAAACATAAATTTTGTTCCATATATCAACTTGCTAGGAATGTATCAAGACGTCGGCACCCACCCACGGTACGGGACTATAAGTCCCACCGCCACACCTTCACCTGCACATGTTAGGCAATAAATTCTGCCTGACTCATGTAGTACTATCACCGTCAGAGGGTGGCACGGGACCACGAGTCCCACCGCCACACCTCCGAAGTGAATTGCAGTGACGCAGTCACTGCACAGTGGAAATTTACTTGACTCACCAACACAGTTAGACCGTAATAGACCGGTGATGCTGTATTGTAACCTATCACCCCGGACTACAAGTCCATTAAAAAAAAAAAAATGTATCAAGACAACCAAAAGCACGGTACGGGACTACAAGTCCCACCGCCACACATTCACCTGTCCATGTTAGGCAAAATTTTCTGCCTGACTCATTTAGTACTAACACCGTCAGAGGGTGGTACGGGACCACAAGTAGACCGGTGATGCTGTATTGTAACATATCACCCCGGACTACAAGTCCATTAAAAAAAAAAATGTATCAAGAAAGAAGTCATCGATATAGGAATGTAGGTGAATAACTTGAAGTGGACACTAGCTATACAATTAGCGTTATGTTGAAGCGGACGCTTCACGTTGACAGCGTGTAGAAAAATTTTCCTAGTTATTTACATTCCAATGGACGCCACAAACACAGCAGACAATGGCACCATGACAGGGTATTGTTCCTATTAAAAACAGGTTGCTCTATTTCGCTGCTGTGTTCGTGTCTTCAGTTTCTTCATTAGCAGCCTCTCCTGGTTTTACTCGATTCAGAATATAATGTTTCAGAATTTCAGTGAATGGCTGTTAGAAACCTAGCAGTGCCAGAGGGCATGCGAAAAAAATTATGAAAACGGCCACCCGTAACTACGTCGTCCACTTCATGTGCTTCATTTGTTTTTCCATCCATCATGTCTTTGCATACAGTATCAAGGGCTAAAACTAGAGGAAGCTAAGAGCAGCAGCCGACCAGAGAGAAACAGCTACAGCAGCATTCTCATTTCTGTCTCATACTTTATATATTGCCTTTTCTTCTCTTATTTTGTTCCATCTCGTATTTCCATTAGTTCCAGAGATATGCATAGTGTCGGCTATATTTAACGTCTTTACTTAGCAGTTGTGCCTAAGTTGTTATGTGTGCTCCATAGGTTGGGTATGATCGCTCTTCCTGGTCATCTCTTAAATCTGCACAATTATAACATTCAGCCTCGCGGGATTAGCCGAGCGGTGTAGGGCATTGCAGTCATGGACTGTGCGGCTGGTCCCGGCGGAGGTTCGAGTCCTCCCTCGGGCATGGGTGCGTGTGTTTGACCTTAGGATAATTTAGGTTAAGCAGTGTGTAAGCTTAGGGACTGATGACCTTAGCAGTTAAGTCCCATAAGATTTCATACACATTTGAACAATTTTTTACCTTCAATTATGCCCACTCCTTAGTCTAAGTTTAAGACTAAACACAAGACCTATCTTCTATGCAGAAAATGCGCTTCCCCGTACCCCATTTGGCCGACAGGAACACTTAAAAAGGTTCATACTATCTGGTCTCTTTGCTAGTAAAATCCTCCGACCTCACTGACACTGACAACAGAGAGCTCAGAGAACAATGTCGTGGAACTGATTAATAAATTAATTCTTACAGTTTCTTATTTCTCAAGCCGTGCTGTGTACATCATCATAAACAGTCGAGTGGAGCGCTCTTCATCCACATAGATCTTCAGAATGCTGTGAAAACGATGTGTCATCTGCAGATGTGAACTTAATTAAACATAGGACATCTATTCGCATCCGAAAACTCCTGTATTCCAATTGAATCAAGTACAGGGCCGTTCACGAATCAAGACAATCTGTTTACACACTTGCCAAGAATAGACGCTAGGCGCAAGTGTGCAGTCATAAGTGAGCACCTCGGAATGCCTAAAGCTCCACAGAGAAGCACAGATTTGTCCCTTTGCTTACAGAGAAACAAAATGATTCTCCTCCATGTTGCACAATCGGCACTGTCCCAGACTATGTTTGCAAATCATCACTGGACGCTTTGCCAGCAATGTCTCGAAGAAATAATACACTCTCCAGCAATGGGTGAGGCTGGACACCCACCAGAGGGTCCTTGACACCTTCTGCCTCAATATTAGCAAACGTCGGTGCACTGATTTGAGCTCTCGACTCATCCAACCTGATTTCCTCCCACTCTTTCTAGACATGAAACTACTGACCAACCCCGAGCAGTTCTTACAAAAATGTTGTAGAAGCTTCTCGAGGAAATTAAAGCAACACCCACCCGAAGGGCTTAGAAAATCGCAAGGCCTCCTGGAAAAAGCGGCAGTAAAGTGCTACAGGTTCTGGGTTCGGAGAACTGTTAACTGTTGTCTCCTGGGCGTCTGTGTGGCGAGTGGGGACACTTTCCGAAAGGGTTAAAAAAAACTGCAGTCTATTTTTGCGAGGGCCTTCGCTGATCTGCGTGTTTCTGCCCCACAGGTGGGAGGAGCAGCCTGCGCGTGTGTGGCGCCCACACCAGCGGCGTAGGCGGAGCTGGCAAGCAAGGCACATGTCAATGCTGAGGGCGGAGCTCCTCAAACACCCCAGGGTTTCGGAGGCGTGGAGGCGGCGGGCGGCGGTGGCGGCAGTTGGGGGCGGCGGCGCGGCTTCCAGAAGGCACCCGCTGCTGGAGGGTCTGCAGAGGAGCCCGTACTTGCCTACCCTGGTCGCACTGCTCATTTTCCTGGTCATCTACGTTCTGAGGAAGACTTGCGCCTCACTGTCGCGTCGTTCTTAGAGCATCTACTGAAGATTTAAATTCTGGTTACAGTCACCATCGATCTGCACTTGAGTACCTTGTCCTGCATATACAGAGACAAGAACTTCAGCGGTGACAACGATCTCCTTGCTGGAGGGAAATGAAAAGTCTGTTGCTAATTATGTAGGCGCCGATGTGTGTAGACGTGGGGAGGGGCAGTGCAGACGATAAGTGGATGTGTGGATATATGTGTATATGTGTTTCAAAATATTTGCATGTACCTCTGTACTCTCTTGGATCTATTAAAATAGTTCAGCTATAAAAGTATTGAAATTTGTTAATTTGGATCCCTATTTTCCTTATCTCTATCCTATGGTTACCACGTCTGGGAAAAACCCTAATTCTTAACTCAGTAGTCCATAATTGAAGTTTGTTTCTGTACTAGCAAATGATACAATAATGAATGATGTGTTACTAATAAATCATTTGTAAATCAGTCACATTAGTAAATTACCCATTCAGAAAACATTGAGGTTGTGAAAAAAAAAAGATGGCGGAATACTCTTATGGATTCTTATCCATGTTGTGGAAGGACGTGATATACCAGGTTTGTTTAGAAAAAAAATGAAATACTGTTCTCTATGTAAGGTATTGCCAATCTAGTTGATGTACAGTGAATGATGTTTGCTGGTGAGCTGCAGTATAGTAGTAAGTCGAATCCGCACTCTGATCACTACGTTTAGGGAATTATACAATACGATTGATCACGTTAAGGGAAAGCTATTCCCGTCCTGGTATTTATGTTATTTTAAACTTCAACGATTGGAACATGTAGACTGAAGAACTAAATCAGCTGAACTCGCGCTGTGAAGTAACTATCAATACTCAGTTTTTGTTTCGTTATAGCGATGAAATTAATCTCAGTTTGTAGCGATCAAATTAGTGTCAATAATCATGTGCTTGCAATGATGGAGGGAGATAAGTATTATTTCTCGGTAGGTAGACGCGATATACATAACATAAATATATAACATATAAATATAAATATATAACATAGAAATTCAAATACAAAAACAAATAACGAATGCTAGAATTTCTCACCTGACAACGTAGCAACATTTTAAGGAGGGTTTTAATGCTGGATATCGAAACTGTAAAAAATTGTAAGCAGTAAATGAATGCAGATCTCTATTACACCGCCATGTAACCGAGGAGCAGAATGGTAATTACCGGCACTACAGGACACGTATAATAAGAAATTATTGACCAATTTGTAAGTATATGTAATAACTATGTTCAGATTGCTACTTTCACACTCCACCTCTTTTTCGTCAGTCTCTTTTTCGTCAGTTAAGTAAATTACACACGAAGATTCGCAAAGGAGGAGACGATTACTTGCCGATATTTAGTGTCTGAATTGGAAAAACAAATTACCTACACGTGATATCACCGAAGAAGATCAAAGTATTTGTCACGAGGTAGTGGACTGAGAACTTTCGAAGCAATTAACTGTGAGGTGTGTTCTGAAGAGAACAGGTTCCAGAACGTATCAGTCTCGACTGACATATGGGTCCTAAGGCTGCTAAGGGTAGATGCATTTCTGGTTTCTGAATCACTTGTTAATGACTTTGCGCAGATATCAAGTAAGAGTGCAGAAAAGTGAATGATGAAACAAAGGAATCGGTTTTCTAAAACTGTCAATAAATGGATTGTGACAGAATGGTTAAAATTACATAAAGCTTACTGCATCAGTAGATCCATGACATGGAAATTAATTTCCATATGTACCATATGGCGAACGAAGTTTTAAATAATTTAGTGAAACTGTCCTATAGATTGTGAGCTATAGTTTACTGTGGTACACGTCTGTTATATTGAGTGCGCCTTATCCAGCAAAATACTGTTCGCTGGGCACATATCACGGTGACAGCTGACCAACAGCAATGTTCCCACTTCAGAACACCCTACATCTCACAGACACATCAGTTCAAGACCACAAAAGTTGAAAAATTCGATTAACTGGGGCATGTATAAGATCTGTATAAAAACACACCAAATGACAGATTTATCAATATGATATAGCCTATAGTATTTTCATTCAGATAACCACTTTGCAACGTGTTGCAACAGGTGTGATACACAAATCAATCCAGTAGCCCACATGTAGAACCATATGTAAATAATATCATAATCTGTATTAACGGGAACCGAATGTTTATAATAAATGTTGTAGACTCATGAACAATACAAGTTAAGAAGGTACTTAATGTCCAACCAGTGGGAATACACATAATTCCCAAAATATACATCAGCTTACTCTCTCGACATTTTCACATGCAGACTGAAGTCCAAAACAGCTGCTCCAACGTTTATCCGAGATATTACGAGAGACACTACCGCTTTATATAGAGATCACTGTTTATATCAATAACTAGTTTGTTTGTTTCATGTTCTATGGATCATGTGCATGATAAATCGTAATGATGTGGAATGAGTTAGTTTACATTCACATCACAGATTAATTTGTATATGGCTACATGCTGAACTTTCATAAAAGTGTTTTAAAAAATACGTGGATGTGAGTTACTAATTCCTATCCATCACGTTTTACACATTGCAGTCATATAAGCTCTTCTATGGAATAAAAGAAGTTATCATGAATGAACAATTTCGGTGTGTTTTGAAATTTTATGTTGCTGTGTGTCATAAGTTATCAAAAATTTTAGTTGCAACATTGTGTACCCCGTTTTGTGCTAAAGACCAACTAAGTGTGGAGTAATGAATATCATTTTTCCTTCTGGTACCGTAATTATGTACATCATTGTTACTTTTGAAACGTAGTGGATTATTTACAACAAACTTCACAAGGAACTAAATATATTGTGAGCGGAAGTCAGAATGCCCAACTTGCTAAATAGATAATTACTAGGTGATCGCGAGTGAGCACCACATATTATTCTTACTGCCCGTTTTTGGGCAACGAAGAGTTTCTTTCTTAAACCTGAGTTACCTCAGAAGATTAATCCATAGGACATTACAAAATGAAAACATGGCAAATATGTCAGCTTACAGATTTGTCGCTACCCAAGGTTTGCAATGATTCTATGTGCAAGAGTGGCTGAACCAAGTTGTTTTAAGAGTTCCAAAATTTGCTTACTCCAGTTTAAATTCTCATCAGTATGGACACTTAGGAATCTTAACACTGAGGGTTTGACTGTTCGCTGTAAGCCAGTCAGTGACATGCGTACTTTTAAGAACATTGTTTACCGTTTCTTCTGTTTCTGTATATAAGCTTGGATTCATTACAATATCACTGCCGCCTGCAAAAAAAAAAAAAGAACTAATTCTACTTCTTATATATTAGACGGGAGAATGTTTACACTTATGAGAAACCATAGCGTACCTAAGTTTGAGCCTTGGGCAGCCCTGTAGTTCAGTTCTCCCCTCTCAGAATAATGTTCACAGATTACACGCTTGAATTACTGAGTGCAATTTTCAGCATTATTTTGATTAGTTGTGATATTATTCATTGTTTGGCAATTCCATCAATCCAATAAACATTCATTTTATCCTGAAGAATATTGTCATTCACGCAGATGGTTCACTAAGAGAAAAGCATGAGAGCAGTACAGAAAAGACCAGTTTAGGAAAGCCGTTGACGGGACTGAGGAAGAGCGATGAGTGGGGTAAACTTAGCAGTTGAGATGCAAACAAAGCTGTGATAATGTTTCCAGGATGACAGAAATACTGGTTTGCTGTTTAGCCCAAGGAAAATACCTCTTATGTACGCAGAGCGAAGCTATGTCGAAGATAATAGGAAAATATTTAATTTCTTACTGAATGTAGGAAAATATTTAATCACTTACTGAATGCTGCGTGAATTTGGAACAGACACACGTTGCTAGGCAGAATTGAGACGCACAGCTTAAATAGACAAGGTGAGTCAGAGGTATGCGCAATTGAGCCAACGTGCTGGACGTAGCAGTCTTGTTTCGCAGTTATAAAATAATGGTAAGTATTTCATATTTGAGGACTCCGCAACCTAAGGAATCAGTAAATAATATTCTGAAAATGAAGTTGCTTGTACGGCCGCATTTACCCAAACGGAGCATCAAAAGGTTTGATGTCGTCAAACAACCGAATGTCGTACCCATATCGTGCGAAAGCGCACACCGCTAGTTTGAATAGTCTAGAATTTTTACCACTAGTGACGTCTCATATGTGTGGCTTAGGGGCGCTCAACGAAGAGTTTATCCGCTCACGAGCCACGTTGAGCCACGACGATCTATCAGTACGAGGACGTGCTGGAAAGTAACGCCTTCCACTTTTTATGTGAACATTCGCGAACTTCTTTAGATAAAATTTTTTTATTAACATTCTGCATCTTTACTCTTCATATCCACATATTTATTTCTCAACATAATCACGCTGGCGACGAACACATTTTTCCCGGCGGGATATCACTTTGTTGATACTGTCAGTGTAGAATATTTGACTTGGTTGATGGAGCTTCAATCTCATCTTTCTTTGTACTGCTTCATCGCTATCAAAGTGAAGTCCTCGAAAGTGTTCTTTAAGTTTTGAGAACAGATGAAGCTCTGTAACACTCCATGAGGTCAGCCCCACGTTTCCTTCATTATGAGCACTAATAACCCAACCTTGAACAATACTGATGTCGATATTTATTTATTTACTCCATTCCATTGTAGGCTGTTACCTACAATTTGATGGTGGGGTACACTGATTATTACAGCAGTCATGCAGTAGACACTAATACTTAATGCTGTCCTACTAATACTACTTTTCATCACTGTAACTACACTCCTGGAAATTGAAATAAGAACACCGTGAATTCATTGTCCCAGGAAGGGGAAACTTTATTGACACATTCCTGGGGTCAGATACATCACATGATCACACTGACAGAACCACAGGCACATAGACACAGGCAACAGAGCATGCACAATGTCGGCACTAGTACAGTGTATATCCACCTTTCGCAGCAATGCAGGCTGCTATTCTCCCATGGAGACGATCGTAGAGATGCTGGATGTAGTCCTGTGGAACGGCTTGCCATGCCATTTCCACCTGGCGCCTCAGTTGGACCAGCGTTCGTGCTGGACGTGCAGACCGCGTGAGACGACGCTTCATCCAGTCCCAAACATGCTCAATGGGGGACAGATCCGGAGATCTTGCTGGCCAGGGTAGTTGACTTACACCTTCTAGAGCACGTTGGGTGGCACGGGATACATGCGGACGTTCATTGTCCTGTTGGAACAGCAAGTTCCCTTGCCGGTCTAGGAATGGTAGAACGATGGGTTCGATGACGGTTTGGATGTACCGTGCACTATTCAGTGTCCCCTCGACGATCACCAGTGGTGTACGGCCAGTGTAGGAGATCGCTCCCCACACCATGATGCCAGGTGTTGGCCCTGTGTGCCTCGGTCGTATGCAGTCCTGATTGTGGCGCTCACCTGCACGGCGCCAAACACGCATACGACCATCATTGGCACCAAGGCAGAAGCGACTCTCATCGCTGAAGACGACACGTCTCCATTCGTCCCTCCATTCACGCCTGTCGCGACACCACTGGAGGCGGGCTGCACGATGTTGGGGCGTGAGCGGAAGACGGCCTAACGGTGTGCGGGACCGTAGCCCAGCTTCATGGAGACGGTTGCGAATGGTCCTCGCCGATACCCCAGGAGCAACAGTGTCCCTAATTTGCTGGGAAGTGGCGGTGCGGTCCCCTACGGCACTGCGTAGGATCCTACGGTCTTGGCGTGCATCCGTGCGTCGCTGCGGTCCGGTCCCAGGTCGACGGGCACGTGCACCTTCCGCCGACCACTGGCGACAACATCGATGTACTGTGGAGACCTCACGCCCCACGTGTTGAGCAATTCGGCGGTACGTCCACCCGGCCTCCCGCATGCCCACTATACGCCCTCGCTCAAAGTCCGTCAACTGCACATACGGTTCACGTCCACGCTGTCGCGGCATGCTACCAGTGTTAAAGACTGCGATGGAGCTCCGTATGCCACGGCAAACTGGCTGACACTGACGGCGGCGGTGCACAAATGCTGCGCAGCTAGCGCCATTCGACGGCCAACACCGCGGTTCGTGGTGTGTCCGCTGTGCCGTGCGTGTGATCATTGCTTGTACAGCCCTCTCGCAGTGTCCGGAGCAAGTATGGTGGGTCTGACACACCGGTGTCAATGTGTTCTTTTTTCCATTTCCAGGAGTGTATTTCCACTATTAATTATAGTAATTAAAAGAACTATTTCTACTATGAATAAAGGCTACACCTTCTACCAAATCTATGTCTGCTACTGTCATGAGAACTTGCGCTGTGATTGCACCTGCCTGTTGTACTTTTGTTGCCTTCCTGGTTGCAGGGAAGGATTCCTCTGTTCCCAGGGAGCGTCTTTGTGTCTGGCGACCCTTACACGTCCATCCGCTCGATACAAATTAAAACGAGACTCTTCCGACCAGGCAACATGTTTCCATTGCTCAACACTCCAGTGTCGGTGTTGACGGGCCCAGGCGAGTAGTAAAGCTTAGCGTCGTGCAGTCATCAATGTTACACGAGTGGAACTTCGGCCCAGAAATCCCATATCGATGATGTTTCGTTGAATGGTTCGCACGCTGACACTTCTTAATGTCCCAGCATTGAAATCTGCAGCAATTCTCCGAAGGGTCGCACTTATGTCACGTTGAACGATTCTCTTCAGTCGCCGGTGGTCCCGTTCTTGCAGGATCTTTTTCTGGCCGCAGCGATGTCGGAGATTTGATATTTTACCGTATTTCTGATATTCACGGTACACTCGTGAAACGGTCGTACGGGAAAATCCCCAGTCCATCGCTACCTCGGAGTTGCTGTGTCCCATCGCGTCGTGTGTAGACTATAATACCACGTTGAAACACGCTTACATCTTGATAACCTGCCATTGTAGCAGCAGTAACCGATCTAACAACTGCGCCAGACGAGTGTTATCTTATACAGGTGTTGCCGACCACAGCGCCGTGTTCTGCCTGTTTATATATCTCTGTGTTTGAATACGCATGCCTATACCAGTTTGTTTGGGGCTTCAGTGTATATCGGCGAGTACAAAGTTTGAGCGTGACAGCTGACAAGAGCTGCATGATGATCATGGAGCATTGTGGAGACCGAATGCTAGAAGAACGAGGTTATTAGGTGATGGAGCTTAAAAATTTAATTCCAGGATTGGTGAAGAATAAATGATCTGGTGTGTATAGAGCAAATTATTGTCATAATTTACCCATCTAACTTCGACATTCTTCTGTAGCACCACATCTCAGAAGTATCTATTATCATTTTGTCTCGTTTTCTTATCTAATTACGTCAACATCGCCTGATTTGATTCGAATACGTTGCAATTGACAATGATCATCTTACAACCTCCTTTCAAGACACTGTTCGAATAATCAACTGGTCGTGCAAGTCGCATGCGGTCTCTAATAAAATTACAGTGTCGCTGGAAAACTTCTACCCGTCTGCTCTTAGACATTCTTCTGTAGCACCACATTTCAGAAATATCTATTCTCATTTTGTTTGAACTTTTTGTCGTACTCGTTTCGCTTCTGCGCAAGGCTGTGCTCCAGACTAATACCTCCCGAAACGACTTGGTAAAACGTAAATTTATATTCGATGTTAAACAGTGTCCTTCTTCACAAATACTTTCCTTGCCAGTGCCAATCGACATTTTAAATATTCTTTGCTTTGGCCACCATTAGTTGTTCTGCTGGCCAAAGAGCGAAACTCACCTATTACTTTTTCTGTCTCGTTTTCTTATCTAATTACGTCAGCATCGCCTGAATTGATTCGAATACATTGCAACTTACAATGTTCATCTTACAACCTCCTTTCAAGACACTGTCCGAATAGTCAACTCTCGTGTAAGTCGCTTGCGGTCTCTAATAAAATTACAATGTAGCTTCAAAATTTCGGACTTTTTTTCCTTGTCCCTGAACTCCAATGCAGTTTGTAAATTTTTCTTTGCATTACGTTACTACTTGTTCAGTGTACAGATTGAGTAACACAGGGGTTTGGCTACAGTCCCTCCCCACCCCCATCTCAATCACTGCTTGCCTTTCAGGCCGCTAGACTCTTATAACAGCTGTCTAGTTTCTAGACAACTTGTATATAAACCTTCGTTCCCTGTATATTACACCTGCTGCATTCAGAATTCTGAAGAGTGTATTCCAGTCAACATTGTCAAAATCTTTCTCTATGTCTATAAATGCCACAAACGTTGATTTATATTTCCTTAGCCAATTTCCTAACATTAACCGTTGAATCATCATTGCCAAAGGTGTACGTAAATTCCTCTGGAACTCAAACTCATCATCCTCGAGGTCGGCTTCTAGCACTCTTTCCATTCGTCTGTAAATAATTCGAATCATTATTTTGCTACCATGACTTCTAAACTGATAATTCGGCTATATCCACACCTGCCTGCATTTGATTTCTTTGTAATTAGAGTTTTACAATCCTGTTGATAACTGGGGGTACTCCGCCTGTCTCATACATCTTTCACGTCAGGCACACTAGTTTTGACATAACTGGCTCTCCCTAGGTTATTAGTAGTTCTGAAGGAATGTCGTCTACTCTAGTGGCTTTGTTTTGTATTAGGTCTTTCAGAGCTCTGTCAAATTCACTATCACAACATCCCTGTCACCTTCATCTGCTTCCCCACCGATTTCTGTGATATTACCATCAAGTTAATTTCCCTTATGTAGCCCTTCTACATAGTACTTCCACCTTTCAGCTTTCCCATCTTTCTTTAGTACCATTTATCCATCTCGATATTCATACTGCTGCTTGTCTTTTCTCCAAAAATCTCTTTAACTTTCCCACTAGCTGTAAATATCTTTCATGCAGTTATACGTGCTTCTACCGAACTGTATTTGTCCTTTGTCGTTTTCTGCTTTCATACATCGCACCTTCTGCCAGTCTCATTTTAAACGTCTGTATTCCCTTTCGCCTGCTTCATTTGCTGCCTTTAATATTTTCTCCTTCCGTCAATTAATTTGAATATCTCCTGCGATATCCAAGGATTTTATCCATTTTATCCTCTCTTGCCATCACTGTTTCACCTCTCAAAGCTACCCGTTCGTTTTCTAATGAATTTATTTCCAAGGTTTCATTTAATCGTTTCCTAATGGTCCCTGTGTGTAACCCTTAATAACCTATCGTTCTATCAACTCATCCAAGTCCCAAACCGTATATTTCCTACACTTTTCGGGATTTCGTCAGTTTTAATCTACAGTTTGCAATTAGTAAATTACGGTCAGAGTCCAAATCTGCCCCTAGGAATTTCTTGCAGTCTAAGATCTTGTTTCTAAGTCTCTGCGTGTCCATTATATCATCAATATGAAATCTCCCAGTGTCTACAGGTCTCTTCTACATATAAAACCACATTTCATCTTTCTTAAGCAAATTGCTGGCGGTGATTAAATTATATCCTGGACGAAATTCTACCGGGCAGCTTCCTCTTTCATTCCTTTTTATCAGTTAATATTCCCCTACTTACGAGTATTTTCCTTCTCTTCCTTTTCCTACTATCGTGTCTCTGTTCTCCGTCATATCTATATTTTCGTGCCCCATACCATATGGATAATTTCTTTTATCTCGCAATATATACTTTCCAAATTATCCTCGTCTACGGACCTATTTGTCATACAAACCCGTGCTCCTGTAGTGGGTGTTTGGGTTTGTGTCTATCTTGACTATAATAATGCATTCACTGTGCTTTTCATAGTAACTTACTTGCAGTTCTTTTTTCTTAGTTGGTATTAGACCTATTCCTGTATTACCCCTATTTGAGGTTGTATTTAAGACCCTGTACTCACCTGATAAGAAATCCTATTCATCCTGGAGCAGAACGTCACTGTTTCCCACTACATGTAACTTTAACATATCCATTTCGCACCAGGAACAACAAACCTCTTAAAATCTTCCACTATTGAACTACAGCCTCTTTAATCTTCTTGTTTTTACAAACAGTAGATGATACTGCTGGATTCTCTAGAACAGTGTTGCGTTTTAATTTCCTTATTTCACTTATTATAGCTAAAAGAACATGCTTTCATAGTTATATCCAGAAAAAACTTCTTTTTCAGTCTTTTAGGATGACCAATAATTCTCGTGTCTATTCTCCAGTTACAGTTCATCAGGGCAATTTGATTTAATTCTGTTCACATAGAAGGATAACTAAAGAATATAACTCTCCCAGCAGCAGCAGCCATCCTTAGGTTATTATCTCGACATCACAAAAGGATGCTTAACTACTATAGATCCTCCCAGTTTTGTCAAATAAAGGCATGGTTGGAGACCTTAGCTGCTATACGAAATAAATTACTGATGGTATGCAGCAACCAGCCACAAACTGGTTTTAGGGTACTTTATTCAAAAAGGAACGTTACCAGTTTCGAATGTTTCACATTTCATCATCAGACGGTTTTTTCATGCTTTTATGAAAACAATGTAACATTTGTTTTATGAATGCATGAAAAACTCGTCTGGTGATGGATTGTAAGACATTCGAAACCGGTAACTGTCGTTGTTAAATAATGTAATGTAAAACAAGTTTGTCAATGGCTGTTGTTTACCATCAACAATTCGTTAAACATAAGTTAGTTTGACAATGGATTGTAGTAGTGAAATAGAAACAATAAGATTTCAGCACTACCTTTCTGCTTTTGTTTATAACGACTCGGTGTTGCGTTGTTTGAACATATAAATATATTCAAAACTCAAGCCCTGAATCGACAATCAATGTCTTTTTGTTCATACAGTACAACGCAAGCATAGGAGCAACTAAAATTTGTACCACTCATTAGATCATCGCCACCCAGAAGAGGAATGACAGAAGACAGACTAACTTCTAAAACAATTGCGGAGACATGGACACAACCCAGCGATATAATGAGTTGGCTGACATCACTATGAATCATACACACAGGTTCAATAGATACATCAATAAAGAGAAAAATAGTTTCTCAATAAAATCTTTGCAATTTTAAGCAACGTTCAAATGGCTACTGCGCTGCCCCCATTGACGACAGAAAACATATGAAGGACTATTGCTGAAGTCATTTTATATTCAATCCACAATCAGCAGTTGAAACATAAACCAAGTCTGTTAGTCAAGATGATACAGCAGGAACCGTAGACGAACGCTTTTGTGGTGAACTTTATCTAATTTACTGAATACCTAAGTGAGACAATAAAAATTAACATAAATTCCATTGACACTGAAAGGCTCGTTTCACATTACACTAAATATTCTACAGGCAAGTCTATGGTCTCACACAATAGTGAATGATGTTGTAGTAGGTGTTTGAGAGACAATGTGCCTAACTGAAAAACTAATTCAAACAGTGTTTCCCAACAATATTTCCAAGTAAACACTCAGTCCTTTAAAGAATCGATCTCCGATGTATAAATCAGCTTCAGGTGTCTGATTACTTTACAAATGAGTTAATATGTTTAATGCAAGCGCGAAAAAGTTTAGAAGAGGTTGTAACTATGCTTGAAAATTGTTGGAAGTTGCTAAGTGTTCTCACTACGAAATACTGGATGAATATAGTCTATGAAATTTGCGCTCCATGTTTAGCAAAAGCAAGTTTTTCATGTATCTTAGTGTTTGTGAAGTCATATGTCCAGAATTATATGTCACACAATGATATAAGTTTGCTAGTATACTCAGTGTTATATGTAGATACTGGCGGCAAGATGGGTTGCAAATAGAGTTAGTAGTAAAAAAGTAATAGATAAGAACGTCATGTCTGATATCAAAGTTTTACTGCATGAACAGCGAAAATATACGTGATAAAATTTTCTCTTTTCAATATTTTGTGAGGGATGTCAGAGATAAAACGTTTCGTGAAGGTTTTAAATTGTCTGTAAGGTTTGTTGGGAGTTGTTATGTGCTTTCACATCATATACTGATTGAAAAAAGCGCTCGTATTTGTGTACTATCATTTACACTGCCTCAAGACAAAAACACAATTTCTAACTGTACTACTTGTCTTATTGAGTTAAATTTTTAATATGGTTTTAACTCTTAAAGATTAGATTATGATGACATATCGGAATTTTTTGAAATCAGCCTTTAATTACGTGAAATATTGAAAATTGATTTTTGCTGCCGCGTTCACAGCAAGACAGTAGCTGGAACAAACATATAATTGGTCAAATAACATTAAATTAAAAAACTTAAAATTATAAATTTTTCTTATACTGTATTGGTGTTGGAATGCAATTACGTCATTCAGAAGTTTGAGCAAAAGTTTTAAAATTTAACAATACAACAATTTTTTTGTCTTTTGTTTGGCAACCCAACTGCGCTAGTAGACTCACATGTTGACGTCGGTTCATGGCCCACAAAGTACTTGAGTCTTCTGGGTGTTGCATGAAATCCAGGATTGCATTGGCTGTACTTCGCTACATTGGTATTTATTTTACTGAAGTATTAGGAAGACAATCCACGAAGTGTATCAAGGACAATATCACTGAACTTCATTAGCTGTGGTGGGGTGAGGAGCTGGACCGTGTACCAACTTCTAGGCAATGTTTCAGCAAAATGTTGTAGATAAAACTAAAGAACCGTACCACTAGCATTACAACTGTTGAACACGCCATTCTTGCAGGAAATGGCACTCATCATTTAGCACAGGTAAACATATTTTGTCCTCTTCATCGTAAATGTGCGGTCAGAGATATCTAAAACAATTGTGCACATTTACTTTTTTCTCGTAATCGGAACTATTTCACTGTCTGGACATCCAGAGAAAAAATATGCTGCTATTTCAAATCTTCTCTGGTTAACTAATATTCTTTTTACATATGTTACACGTGACTTATGTCAGTTCAGGTAGATGAAAGTGTGTTGTTAGTTCTTTGTTTCAGTTTATTGGCTTTCAGGACGAGCCCATACAGTCACTTCAACAGTGGAATGTCAGTTCTACATCTACATCTACATTTATACTCGGCAAGCCACTCAACGGTGTGTGGCGGAGGGCACTTTACGTGCCACTGTCATTACCTCCCTCTCCTGTTCCAGTCGCGTATGGTTCGCGGGAAGAACGACTGTCTGAAAGCCTCCGTGCGCGCTCTAATCTCTCTAATTTTACATTCGTGATCTCCTCGGGAGGTATAAGTAGGGGGAAGCAATATATTCAATACCTCATCCAGAAACGCACCCTCTCGAAACCTGGCGAGCAAGCTACACCGCGATGCAGAGTGCCTCTCTTGCAGAGTCTGCCACTTGAGTTTGTTAAACATCTTCGTAACGCTATCACGGTTACCAAATAACCCTGTGACGAAACGCGCCGCTCTTCTTTGGATCTTCTCTATCTCCTCCGTCAACCCGATCTGGTAGGGATCCCACACTGATGAGCAATACTCAAGTATAGGTCGAACGAGTGTTTTGTAAGCCACCTCCTTTGTTGATTGACTACATTTTCTAAGGACTCTCCCAATGAATCTCAACCTGGTACCCGCCTTACCAACAATTAATTTTATATGATCATTCCACTTCAAATCGTTCCGCACGCATACTCCCAGATATTTTACAGAAGTAACTGCTACCAGTGTTTGTTCCACTATCATATAGTCATACAATAAAAGATCCTTCTTTCTATGTATTCGCAATACATTACATTTGTCTATGTTAAGGGTCAGTTGCCACTCCCTGCACCAAGTGCCTATCCGCTGCGCATCTTCCTGCATTTCGCTACAATTTTCTAATGCTGCAACTTCTCTGTATACTACAGCATCATCCGCGAAAAGCCGCATGGAACTTCCAACACTATCTACTAGGTCATTTATATATATTGTGAAAAGCAATGGTCCCATAACACTCCCCTGTGGCACGCCAGAGGTTACTTTAACGTCTGTAGACGTCTCTCCATTGATAACAACATGCTGTGTTCTGTTTGCTAAAAACTCTTCAATCCAGCCACACAGCTGGTCTGATATTCCGTAGGCTCTTACTTTGTTTATCAGGCGACAGTGCGGAACTGTATCGAACGCCTTACGGAAGTCAAGAAAAATAGCATCTACCTGGGAGCCTGTATCTAATATTTTCTGGGTCTCATGAACACGTAAAGCGAGTTGGGTCTCACACGATCGCTGTTTCCGAAATCCATGTTGATTCCTACATAGTAGATTCTGGTGAAACTTCCCCTTAGAAAAAATATACAAGGCTGTGCTTAAACTGGCACACAATATTTTTAGCGCAACGCAATCTGACTTTCAAAAATCTCTACAAAAGAATGGCCCTGACTAACATTAATCTATACCTTTGACAAATCACTTACCTCACCAAAAATCTCCGTTACTCGAACTACTGCAATGCAGCGAGCGCCACTACTGCCAGCTAAATAAAAGATTCAAACTACGGAAGGCACTAACTACTGATAGGCATAGTTAGCAAATGAAATATTTTAATAGAGAACAAACAATGTATTTACCTTAATAGTGTTGTAAAAGCATAATATACATAGCAGTTCATAATATCCATTATTGCAAATTTCAAAACTCCGCCATCTCTCTCCCCACATCCACCACTGCTGGCGGCTCACCTCCAACTGCGCAACGCTATGCGCTGTTCACATCCAGCTGCCGCTGCCCAACACTACAATGGCAGACAACAATGCAAACTAGCTACAGACTGCACACATCACAGCCAGTGATTTTCATACCGAGCGCTACGTAACGTTGCCAACAAGAAAACATAAACAGCCTACTTACACTGGGTTTCCCAAAACGACATGATACTCGAGCAAAAAACATGTTCTAAAATTCTACAACAGATCGACGTCAGAGATATAGGTCTATAGTTTTGCGCAACAGCTCGACGACCCTTCTTGAAGACTGGGACTACCTGTGCCAATCATTTGGACCCTTCCGTTCCTCTAGAGACTTGCGGTACACGGCTGTTAGAAGGGGGGCAAGTTCTTTCGCGTACTCTGTGTAGAATCGAATTGGTATCCCGTCAGGTCCAGTGGACTTTCATCTGTTGAGTGATTCCAGTTGCTTTTCTATTCCTTGGACACTTATTTCGATGTCAGCCATTTTTTCGTTTGTGCGAGGATTTAGAGAAGGAACTGCAGTGCGATCTTCCTCTGTGAAACAGCTTTGGAAAAAGGTGTTTAGTATTTCAGCTTTACGCGTGTCATCCTCTGTTTCAATGCCATCATCATCCCGGAGTGTCTGGATTTGCTGTTTCGAGCCACTTACTGATTTAACGTAAGATCAGAACTTCCTAGGATTTTCTGTCAAGTCGGTACATAGAATGTTACTTTCGAATTCACTGAACGCTTCACGCATAGCCCTCCTTACGCTAACTTTGACATCGTTTAGCTTCTGTTTGTCTGAGAGGTTTTGGCTGCGTTTAAACTGGCAGTGAAGCTCTCTTTGCTTTCGCAGTAGTTTCCTAACTTTGTTGTTGTACCACGGTGGGTTTTTCCCGTCCCTCACAGTTTTACTCGGCACGTACCTGTCTAAAACGCTTTTTACGATTGCCTTGAACTTTTTCCATAAACACTCAACATTGTCAGTGTCGGAACAGAAATTTTCGTTTTGATCTGTTAAGTAGTCTGAAATCTGCCATCTATTACTCTTGCTAAACAGATAAACCTTCCTCCCTTTTTTTATATTCCTATTAACTTCCATATTCAGGGATGCTGCAACGGCCTTATGATCATTGATTCCCTGTTCTGCACATACAGAGTCGAAAAGTTCGGGTCTGTTTGTTATCAGTAGGTCTAAGATGTTATCTCCACGAGTCGGTTCTCTGTTTAATTGCTCGAGATAATTTTCGGATAGTGCACTCAGTATAATGTCACTCGATGCTCTGTCCCTACCACCCGTCCTAAACATCTGAGTGTCCCAGTCTATATCTGGTAAATTGAAATCTGCACCTAAGACTATAACATGCTGAGAAAATGTATGTGAAATGTATTCCAAATTTTCTCTCAGTTGTTCTGCCACTAATGCTGCTGAGTCGTGAGGTCGGTAAAAGGAGCCAATTATTAACCTAGCTCGGTTGTTGAGTGTAACCTCCACCCATAATAATTCACAGGAACTATCCACTTCTACTTCACTACAGGATAAACTACTACTAACAGCGACGAACACTCCACCACCGGTTGCATGCAATCTACCCTTTCTAAACACCGTCTGTACCTTTGTAAAAATTTCGGCAGAATTTATCTCTGGCTTCAGCCAGCTTCCTGTACCTATAACGATTTCAGCTTCTGTGCTTTCTATCAGTGCTTGAAGTTCCGGTACTTTACCAACGCAGCTTCGACAGTTTACAATTACAATACCTATTGATGCTTGGTCCCCGCATGTCCTGACTTTGCGCCGCACCCGTTGAGGCTGTTGCCCTTTCTGTACTTGCCCAAGGCCATCTAACCTAAAAAACCGCCCAGCCCACGCCACACAACCCCTGCTACCCGTGTAGCCGCTTGTTGCGTGTAGTCGACTCCTGACCTGTCCAGCGGAACCCGAAACCCCACCACCCTATGGTGCAAGTCGAGGAATCTGCAGCCCACACGGTCGCAGAACCGTCTCTGCCTCTGATTCAGACCCTCCACTCGGCTCTGTACCAAAGGTCCGCAGTCAGTCCTGTCGACGATGCTGCTGATGGTGAGCTCTGCTTTCATCCCACTAGCGAGACTGGCAGTCTTCACCAAATCAGATAGCCACCAGAAGCCAGAGAGGATTTCCTCCGATCCATAGCGACACACATCATTGGTGCCGACATGAGCGACCACCTGCAGATGGGTGCACCCTGTACCGTTCATGGCATCCGGAAGGACCCTTTCCACATCTGGAATGACTCCCCCCGGTATGCACACGGAGTGCACATTGGTTTTCTTCCCCTCTCTTGCTGCCATATCCCTAAGGGGCCCCATTACGTGCCTGACTTTGGACCTCCCAACTACCAGTAAGCCCACCCTCTGCGACCGCCCGGATCTTGCAGACTGAGGGGCAACCTCTGGAACAGAACAAGCAGCCATGTCAGGCCGAAGATCAGTATCAGCCTCAGACAGAGCCTGAAACTGGTTCGTCAGACAAACTTTAGAGGCCTTCTGTTCAGTCCTCCGGAATGTCTTTCGCCTTCCATTTAATGATTTAAAGAAATCATAGATATTTGGAAGCTTGCTTTGAAAGCATATTTTGGAGGTATATCTTAAATGGTTGTTTTTCTTAAATGGTTAAGACCTGTACTAAAAAGAATTCTGGTTGCTTGTTTATTTATAAACGTGCTCGACTCATACTGAGTTTAATACCTTAAAGAATTTGAAAGCACATTCTTGCAAAGTCTCTTAAATTGTTCCTTTTCTCTTAAGTTGTCAACACATCTTTTAAGATATGGGTAATTGTTATATTTTCCGAAGCCCTTGCCCAGGCTTGTAGTTTACACTCCACGCTGCTCATCTAAGTTTTTAAACTTCGTTATTCTATTGCTTAAAAAACGGGAACGTTTCCTTATTGAAAAATTTTGAGTCTTGTTCCGATAAAGTGTGTAAACTAAAGGGTTAAAGTTGTTGTCCCACAGCCTTGCCTAGCTGTTCCACATTCTCTTGGCCTTGATTCTAAAACTGTTGTTGCATTTTGATTGGCCATGTATTCTAATCAATTTTTGAATGAATATGTTTAGGTGACGTATATCCTGAGAAGGAGGAAGTGCAACAGCGGCTGGAGGGAGCAATAGGGGAAAAAATGTTTCAGTGTAGTTAGTTTGAGGTATTTTGTTTAGTATGCATCGTCATTCTAGGAACTGTTAGGACATGTGAAGAGAAGTTCATGCTAACTTTCCGTCCATTACTTACAGAAGGATTGATCTGCTGTTTCATTTTTCATTGTTTATGTTCCTGAGTGAGGTAGTTTGTGTCATCTGTTTTAAGGAATGAAAACTTGTGTATGTATATGAAGAAACTTGTCACTTAAGACCATTGTCTCTAACAGAACTTAGCATAGACATTTTTATTGCCCAGTAGCATTTCTGAGTTTCACAGCATTATTGTAGGTGGTCTGAAGTCAATGGGACTGTTGTTGTACTTAGTGATGAAAGTAGTTAGTGGAACATATATAAAATGTTTATGTAAATAATTTACTGATATCAACTATGGCTTAATGTGTAGTTATAGGAATTTAAAAAAGCCTGTTTAAGTTAGGAACGCACATTAATATTTGAATCCTTATTTTTATTGTGAAGTACCTACGCTAATGTCATGCTATCTGGAATATTTGAAATAAGGTAGTAAACCCATGGAAGCTTTTATTGATAGCTATATGGTAGGTAGCTGTGTATGCAGTAGGTGTGCCTTATGCAGAGATTAAGTATGGGCTAATGATAACAATGTTAAAGTGTACATATAAATTTCAGTGAATCATTATGTCTGTTTCTGTACCAATAGGAAATAGAGAGAGATTAGAGGAAGAGAGAGATTGTGTGTGGGAATTAAGATGACAGTCAAGGAAATATGCAGGCTCATGGGTAATCCATTGTGGACACAGATAGAGTGACCAGAAAGTAGCCGCAATCAGTATTCTTGCAGAGATTACAGACATCTGACATACAGAAGTGTATACCCTTACATGGAAAGCACATTCCCGATAGTCGTGACATATATATCCACAGACAGAGTAACCAGAAAGTAGCTGCAATCTGTATTCTTGCAGAGATTACAGAGAACCTCTGACAGATATAAGTGTATATCCTTGCATGGAAAGCACATTCCCAATGGTTGTGATATATAAATTCAACACCGCAGAGTGTGATATTTAGCCTCATCATGAGGAACTTTGATGTAGTATGGATGTAACTTGCATCAAACTGTTATTTACCGGGTAGATGGGTGTCCACCTGCTTTACTGAATCAGAACACAAATTGTGTGTCTGTCCCTGCTTATTATCTACACTTCATTCACTGCACAAGTAGCTGAAGAAACATTTAAAGAAACAGGTCCCTACGAACTGGAAAGAATGTTCTTATCAGTGCCCCAGAAGAAAGTTACCTTGTACTTTCTGGTGCGCCAGTTGACTAAGGAATTTTTGTCTAATGGACTAAAACGAAGTTCCTCTCTTTCTGAAATAGGCAAGCAAGTTACTATTTTTGTGTCATAATGATTAGTATCCTTAAATGTCATTTAAACAGTAAATTATTTTTGCTGAATATCTTACTATTTTCTTCTGTTTCCAAGCGTTTAGTTAATATATTACTATGCCATTCACAGTTAATCTTTTAGTAATCCTTTTTAAAATATGGTAACTTTTGCAATATCATTTGGTTCCCTAGAGTTTTATGTGCTGATAACGACTATAGTCAATGTTATGCAGCAAGGACTTGATTTTGAATATTTAACACATATTGTTTTTTGATATTGTGATGGTGGTATGTTCTTCAGACCATGATTCTGATTAGTTAACATACTTTGCTTAGTGATATCGTGGGTTGCTATGGTCTTCATGGGTAACTTATTTTAATTATAAATATCACCCATCTGATATGCTCTGCAAGACCTAGTTGGGGATCACGAAAGATAATTGTTCACAGTAAGCTATATGGCATTACTATTTTCTGTCCTGTGTATTCAGTCCTTCGCTGTAGAGATAACGTTTACTCATTTATCACTATTTTTTATTTCTTTGGCAGTATATTAGGATATCATGATGAAAGTTGGAATATCCTCTGATTGTATAATCTGTTGTATGCTCCATATCTTCTAAACTCATAAAGGGGATGTGATGAAAGATGCCTGTTTGTTGGGACTTTTATGTTCTTACCACTCATATTACCATTTTCAAGAACTATAATACTTTTTAGAACTATGTGTTAGGTATTGGATTAACCAGTTCTAATATATGTCGATTAAGATACTCATGTATACTGTTTGCTTAACTGATGCATTGGAATTTAGACTTCAGTAGACAGTTAGCCATCAGGCAATATTGTTTTCCAGTGATTGAAAATGTTATGTGCTACCAAGGTATATAAAGAAACGAAGGTAGACCATTAAGGCTATTGGTGATTAGAAAATTCCCAGATGCCCTTAATCACTGTGATGTCATGACTCTCATGGCTATGCATTTGGCAGAACACGGAAGTCGTTATGTGCATCCAAGGCAAATAACTCGTTTCGTGTCGATCATAAAGTGGGGTGCTGTGTCACAAGGTACTGATATTGCTAGAAATGGTTTTCCCAGAGATATGATCTGCAACATGAATGGGGAGTTTGATGCAGACATGTGATCAAAGTGAATATGACAACAGCACGAGTGTGTTCAGTTCACTTTCTCTCTGAAGTCTATGAACAACATTTGAGATATGAACTTCTAGGGTCACCATTAAGAAAGAAGCTGCTACCCCCAACAATCCCCAACATAAGCATTCTGAACTGGAATGGGAAAGCTATTACAGAAAGCATAGATAGGCGCAGAAAGATATCACTCAGAATAGTAATGTCGCGAAAGTTACATTAAAATAGTGTAAAACATAAAATTAATGGTTTTTTCATGTGGTACTGGGTTCCTAAATGACAGAGAAAGACTCGCTATATTGTGTAGCAGAGAAATAAATTATAGTGTTCTGGTTCATTAGCTTTTGCTGCCATATACTATAGCTTCAGTGCTCGTGGAATAAGCCGACAATTTTTTTTTTTTTTTTTTTGTATTCTCAAGATGATTTACCTATTTCAGTGTAAGAATATATTACTACTTGCGACTGAGCTATTTCACTTTCAAATTTCCTGTATTGCTCTAAGGCCTTAACAATTAAAATATATTTAACACTGACTGCGTAGCTCGGTTGATTTGTTATGTTCAGGTAGAGATCGAAATCTGTCGCCTATTCTAAATTTTATGTTTCTTTTTTATCGAAGAAAGCTGTAGCAGAGATTTCTGTCACTCGTACTTATAGCTTTAGCCTGCTATTTATTTGATTGATAATGAGAAATTAATGTTGTAATAAAAGTAAATTCATTCCTTGGAGATCTGGAAGTCGTGCACAACATTGCGAAGCAATAACTAGGTAAAAACGACCTTTCACAACTTTAGAAACTGTGTCACCCAAAGTAAAGAAAGACAATCAGACCACAGCAAACGATCCACTCATAAACTCATTGAAATGATACACTAAGATTTATAAATTAAGGAACTGAGGGCTGGATTGAACTTTTAATAAAACTAAATGCACAGAAAGAAACACCAAAGAGATGTGATGTAGTCTTATGAAGTAAAACAAATTTTCTTCGCCGTCTTATTTCGTTAAAGCGGACAAAAAGGTCATCTGACACGAAAGGAAGAAACCAAATTACATAGAAGTCTGAGTAATGTGTTGCCAGAATGTTTTACATCGCAGCAAATACGATGTCTGTTGAACGAAAGCAAGAGGGTGAATTGGAATTTATAGGACATTGCGCGTGTACTGACTTCAAGAGCTCAATGGCCAAAACCATATGGTTACTTGCGGAAGCGAAAAATGTCTTTGCTGTGCAGCCCATCACTTCGAAACTAGACGAAAGAATTGGAGACTGGGTACTGTCGAATGAATCCTATGTATATTGAAGGCTAAGTCAAACAATTTAATTACACGAGAGAGACTGGAAGTTTTGACATTTTTGGAAATGAATGTTGATGTTCGCGTGTGTTACGATTCGTCGGAGGACTTAGTAGTAGTTGGTCCACACTCCAACGTTCACGTTTGCATATTCCGTGGACTGTGTAAGCTGTGGAAGCAACCAGTTTATTATAACTTCATTACAATTATTACTAGTATTTTGCTTCATAGTATCATTAAGGGTGTTGAGAAATCGGGAATAAATGTTGTAGATGTAGCATCTGATACGACTGGATAAAGTACAAAGGTTTGCAAGGAATTGTGTGTGGATGCAGATAAAAGATATATTGTGTATCTAGCGGACGATGCCAGGAATGCATAGGTTTTCTTCAGTGCATCACATCTGCTAAATTACTGAGGATAATTTTCATTACGCTACCTAATGGGTCCTAAATAACTGAGGAAGCTATATAGGAATTTTTTAAACATAGGAAAGTGATCTAACGATAACGCACCGCATTACAGAAGAACTCATATGATACTGGACCAGCGCACGCCTTTTTTTCACTTCGAATACCTTAGGCTTTGGCGTATGTTCTTCATAAAGACATTGAAAGAAATTTTTCTGAACCCGTTGATTACATCTTTGATGTCTTGAACTGTAGAGTTCCCAAAGATGAATAGTGTTGCTGATTTGGAATGAACCTCACAATTCAAGAAAATACACTAAAGAGATTTCTAGACATTTATTTGACAGTGTGAGATGGCGATAGTGACAGACTTTTGCCTTTTCCAAAAGTTTTCATGACGTCAACTAAATCTGTCTCCGACCTTTTCGAAAGGAAACTAAACAGTACATTAACTTCCTGATCAAGATATCTTGGAGAACTTATATTCTACGTTAGAGAGATTGTGAACATTTTGTAATAAACCTACTCTGTAAATAGGCTGTTTATGTTTTCTTATTGGCAACGTTACGTAGCGCTCTGTACGAAAATCACTGGCTGTGCTGTGTGCAGTCTGTGGCTAGTTTGCATTGTTGTCTGCCATTGTAGTGTTGGGCAGCGGCAGCTGGATGTGAACAGCGCGTAGCGTTGCGCAGTTGGAGGTGAGCCGCCAGCAGTGGTGGATGTGGGGAGAGAGATGGCGGAGTTTTGTAATTTGTCATGAACTGCTATATATATTATGACTATTAAGGTAAATAAATTGTTTGTTCTCTAGTAATATCTTTCATTTGCTAACTATCCCTATCAATAGTTAGTGCCTTCTGTAGTTTGAATCTTTTATTTAGCTGGCAGTAGTGGCGCTCGCTGTATTGCAGTAGTTCGAGTAATGAAGATTTTTGTGAGGTAAGTGATTTCTGAAAGGTATAGTTTAATGTTACTCAGGGCCATTCTTTTGCAGGGATCTTTGATAGTCAGATTGCGTTGCGCTAAAAATATTGTGTGTCAGTTTAAGCACAGTCTTGTATAATTGTTCAAAGGGGACGTTTCATTTGTCGACCCTTAGCCTAGGATACCTCACTGGAATCTTCTGATTTTTTCTTGTAGTTTGTGTATTTAGTGTAGCTTTTGTTTATTGCTAGCGCATAATTATACAGAGAATTTCCTTGGTAGTTGTGGTTTTTCATTGTTGCACAGTAAAACAGTTGTGGCATGCATATAGATTTGCACCAAGTATTTCGCAGCTACGCTTGCAATTAACTAGATATTATGTTCAGTGCTATGTTAATGTGTTCTCTTATTTTTGCACTTCAAATTGTGCTTTTCTGTGTTATCGTGTGAAATATTGTGACAATAATGGCGTGTGAAAAACGTAACACTAGGCTCCAAAGTAAACTGAGAAATGACAGTGAAGACGAGCGTAGCTTATCAGCACCACTGTGTAGTGAATTAACAGACATTCGAAGTAGTAATTTGGTAATTGTGCGTAGGGAAATGGAGCGGGCGGCAAATAATGGTGTAGGCACTGAAACAGGTAGTGAACAAGGAAGCATTATCGATCGATCGGTCGGCAACAGCTCGCCTCAGGAATCCGAAATGACGGGACACAATTTTGCAAATACTGTAGATTCAGGTTTTGCGTCCTCAATATTTTCTCAAACAAGTCAAGATACATTTTCTGCTTGTCAAAATGTGAATGTTGCCGGTGCAAATGCACTGCCGAAAAGCGTAGAGGAACAGATTCCAGACACTAATGCATTGTTATTACAATTAATGCAACAAATGGAACAAAATCAGAGACAAACACAGCAAAAGCTTCAAAAGTTAGACACAATGGAACAATACCAGAGTCAAACACAGCAACAGTTAGACACAATGGAACAAAATCTTCAAAAGTTAGACACCACGCTTGAACAAACACGTGAAGATTTAACTACTGAGTTACATAACATTGAATCGAAATGTCAAAAAGTCTGTAATGACGTAAAAACAGAAATTTGTGAGCATTTCCAACCTATTTTTTCGCGTCATGAAAATGCATTACAGAATCACGAAGCAGCCATAAAAGAACTGCAAACCATTGTTCATGAAAATCATGAGACCCTGCAAGCTAAAATTGACTCAGTTGCATCTACCGATTTGGTTACGCAACTTGCAAAAACTCAGGAAAACTTAAAGGACACAGTAGATACCCTGAAAATTGGTTCAGAAAGACACATGGAGGAAATAAGTACACTATCGGAGAAAGTTGCCGAACTTTCGGATCAGGTCACTAACTTATCTACAAAGGTAGATGATGATCTGAATGACACAAGACCCGTAGCCTTCACTGACACAGAAGAGTATGAACAAATAAGAAAATTCAAACAAAATCAAAATCAAATCAATACACAGTACAAAAGAGAAATCCGGGAAGTACAAGATCAGTTGATGTAGGTAATACAAGAATTACATATTTCAGAGGACACTCGCGCTCCAACACAGTAAGAGGAACTTAGAAATACGGAAAAGCCACAAAATAATAACACAGGGCATTTCGGTAATTATGAATGGAATTGGCAAGGTACACCGAATTTTGAGATGGAACCGCCGACACGACGTAACAATGACCGATATGCTACTCGCCGACACGATGATTTTGTCTATAAGCTGTACATTACTACACGTAAATTCAAAACGTTTAAGAATTCTGGCAACAACATTCATCCACAAGCATGGCTTCATCAATTTTCTCATTGTTTTCCTCCCAACTGGTCATTGGAGCACAGATTAGAATTTATGTGTGGCTACTTAGAGAATGAACCAGCTGTAAGAATGCGATCGGTCATTCACGATTGCCACAGTGAAGGAGAATTTTACCATGCCTTCCTCTCAGCATATTGGTCTCAAGCCACACAAGACCAAGTAAAACATAGCATCATAATGATGAAACATTTCGAACAATCTGAATTTTCCAGTCTTGTGAAATATTTTGAAGACATGTTGCACAAGAATCAGTACCTGTCAAACCCATACAGCCCCTCAGAACTCATCCGCATTTGCTTAATCAAATTACCTGAACATTTATGGCATATTATTTTGGCAGGACGTTGCAAAGACGACATTGAAGCTTTTCAGGGACTCTTACAAGAATTAGAAATTGACACAGACAGTCGCGGGATGCGAAAACAGGGAAACAATCACTACAGGTCACATACGTCACAATTCCGTGACGACAGAAACAATAAATGGCCACGACAAGCCTATTCTTACAACGCAAATCGTGACCAAAACAGACACCACCCATATGACAACCACTGGCAGAGTAATAGTTACAGAGAAAGATCGCATTTCCGTAGTAATGAATATGACAGAGACAATCATAGAAACAGACAATTTGGCAACCAGAACAATTATTATCAAGGGAGACAGAATAACGTCAGACGCAATGGTCCAGCGCGCAGTTACGATTCAGGGAGAAATTCTCCACCACTTGACCGACAAGAAACTACAGGAACTACCGACATGACGACAGACGATATGATCGTAACGACAGACCCGAACTGCATCAGAACTGGCGGGATTTAAACAGAGCAGAGCCCTCTCGGCAAGGCGAATTTGTAGAAGTTAGGTCTCTTAATCCCAATAACGACGCGCGCCAACAAAGAAACAGACAATGACTCGCACCGCAGGCAGCCACTTGCGCCCGCTGGCTCAGGGAAAAATAACATTGACGCTAACCGTGAGCAAAATTCCATTATTCTTTATGGACGAATACCACATGATAATTGCATTCAAGTTGAAACTCTGTGTACTGAGAAGAGCAAAGGTTTACACCACATTTCACATGTAAAACCGTTTATTGAAAGATAATCTGCTGTTCAACTTTGTCTTTGCCATAAAACGTTTCACTTCACATTTCTAGTATGCATTGTCACACTTAGAAACTGTTATCATGCTACAATGTTTGAAGTTAAATATCCAGTCAAGAACCAAGAGAACTAATTTAAATAGAAATTATGAATGCATTGTTATTGTGAACAGACGTCACAGTGTTATTGTGTGTGTGCATTCTTGCTTGTTAGTTGCACGATTACGTAACGACTATAAGGCTCACATACTTAGAACATTTATAAGTACTGCTAATGAGATTTTAATGCAACATTTTGGTTTACTTGAAAATACATTCCGGATTTAAGGTACTTTCTGTGAGATACCAGATGAGACAATGGTTAGTTTATGTGACAGCTACACGATTTTATCATGATGCTACTAATGAGTGACAATTTACAATGTTGCTTTTGCGGTGTTTCTGTTTTATATCTGCACAGTTTTTCTGAATTCTTCTGGAAAGTATAACATGTTTTAGTAGTAACTTTTGTGGTATAGCTACAATGAGACAGCCTTTTCCGTAGCACAACAATACATTACAGCACAGTAATTTCTTCATCACAACAATAAGCGTAATAACTAACATATCTATATGCAAAGCATTTCACCTTTGTTTATCATGAGGTAAGTACATTGACTTCTGCAGAACTTAGCTTTCGGAGGACAATAACTACGACACTTCCACAGAGATTATCTTACAGCAAGACGCACATTTAGCGCTACAGGACACATATTTGAGTGATTTATTTTGTACTTAAAACATTTATTTTTAAAGATTTTTGAATTACAAAGAAAATTTTCCGTGATACATTTCATTCCATTGCTGTAATCTGTAACACCTGAGGGTATAATTACATTAATCCTCAGGGGGGTACACGCTTACTTTGTGTACCATGTGTTTGGCAAGCACAAGGAGCCCTAGCTAATATGGTATTTGCTTATACAACTTTACACATCGGTACCATATTCCTCTAACACATAATTACACAGCTATCTGATCATTTAACTGAGAGAGACAAACTTTTTACTATGGCAGTGACAGATGTTTACTTAATAACACCGTTGGATAACTTCACACTTATGAAACTGTATTTTGTCTGTACTGTGTGAACTGTTCATACTTTTTCGGAACCATTGTGATACTATGAGAGCTTTGAATGATGTATTTGGTATGAGATCATGATTTTTAAAGTACGTTTGAGGCAGATGACACTATTGAAATGAGCAGAGAATTTTCTTTAGGTTTTGAAATTATTGGAGGAAGCTACGACGATTTTGAGAGTTGACTGAGGTGTTATGATGTTATTATTACGATGACTATGTGTATTATGCTGTTGCGGTATGTTTATGATCAATAAGCTGATGCTATATGAGTTATTTGATTATGCTACGTGTCTCTTATGATGAAATATTGAGGAAGTGTTGACGAATATATATATGTATAATGAGGTAAGGAATAATGAGTAGTGGATAGGGACTCTTGACTTGTGAAAAAGGATGTTGGAAACTAAGAATCGTACTTTAAGAGATATGAAATGTGTGTAAATGCGTGAATGTATCACAATGTCGGCGAAAATTTTTTGGACACTGTTATATTCATAAGATTTTGTTTCTACACATTTGCAACGCAAATTCTTGACCTGTGAAATATTTTTATATGAGACTGTCACTGTAGCGGAAACTGCTGTCGTTAATATTTCCGTAAGTTGAGTGACCACCTGCACGTAATGCATTTTGGGCACCCAGCTGAGAGATAGTCGTCTGACAAAAGAAAGCCATTAGGTGAAAAAAAAAGGGAGGCCATTATCCTCGCCATGGACATTCCTTTAGAGAAAACATTGCAAATGCGACACCCTCATTACTTGGAAGGATACTTACATCTGCATACCTGATTATGACAAGCATCTTTCTACGAGAGTTGAGAGCTACTGACTTACGAAATGCCACATAGCTATTGAATGATGTTTTTATGCTTTGGTTTGCGTAATTGCTTATTTCATTTGATACCTGTTTTCCAGCTGTGTTGCAGCATTAGTTTTATAAAATAAACTTAGATGCATTTGCTAATGTGAACACTTTCTGTCAACAGATCTATTAAATAATTATTTTATGACCCACATTCTTCGATAAAGGAGCTCTTGGAATGGAAAGAAAAATAAGAAGGGACTAATAACAGTAACTGCATACATAATTTTCTTTTCAACTACTTGGTAATATTTTTTGTAGAATAATTTGTGGTGCACCACTTTAATTACATAGACATTAAGATGTGAATAGACATTTCCCTTTTCTGCATTGTTGTCTTTACTGTAATATTTTTTCTGCTTGAGCTATGTCATGTTTAGGTATAAGTTACTGCTGTTTGCCAGGCATAGTGTTATTGAATTTGACTTTGTATTATTCTGTTAAGCCAGTTTTACTAATGATTTATTTTTATTGTTTGCTGCACATTGCCTTATATTAGTTGTAATATTACAATTGCTTTCCTAATTTCTTAATGCTGCTTGCTTCGCAAATCTGCGTTTTTTTTCATTGCTGTTTATATTAATTGTTTTATGTGATGCTGCATTGCCTCGTCCCTTGGTATATATATCTGAGCTCAGTAGATTTAAGTTAGCTTAAGAGGGGTAGACTATATAAGAAACTAACTATGATGACTTGGAAGAAATGTATTGAGAAGCTATATGAAAATGGTTTGGGCAAAAAAAAAAGGATACTATACAGTGGAGAAAAACTATTTTTGACAGAGTTTGTGTGTTTGTGTACCCTTGTGTATTTGTTTTCTTCCTGTCTCTGTGTAGTTTCATAGAATTTTTTCTTCTTTTAATATTAAGCTACATTCACTATGATGAGGAATACTGTTATCCTCAAATATAATTGGCATTAATAATATGTTATTTACCTTATAAATATGCTTAGACATTATTTATTCTGTTTTGTTTTAATGCTCATGTGTGAAGTTGATGTTTCACAAGTTATCCTGATCTTTTATGTATGTACTCATGTCATAATTCCTGTAACACTGATGTATATGTTAGTTCGATTCTTTTGTAAAGCCTGTATTACTACAAATGTTATCTGTATTGTTATGTTTTTAATGATGTATTTTGTACATTTGTTATTGTATTCTTATGTTTTAAAATTGTAATTGACACCAGTTCATCAAATTAAGTAACTTGTAAGTTACATTTCACTGCACACGTTTCTGTTGGTCATGGTATATGGACAGTATGTGAGAAGTAGGGACTGTTAGTGTTTGCACGTGTTTTGATAATTCAGCAAGGGACTGGATAACAGCATTGCTGGTTCTAAGGACAATTCCAAAAATTTTGTGAGTGCACAAGTGATGGTTTATGGACTTGCTATATTATCCGCAAGACTCTTCAATGGTGATTGTGCACCTGCACAGTCGCAGCAGATGGCTGCTGGCCATCTCTACATGGACTAAAGTGGGTCTGCATCTTTGATGGCCCACCAATACCATACTCTCTACCAGGACTACAGTCGGTCTGCTCTGTGATGACCTACCTACCAATCTTCTTCAAGACGTCGAATGACTCTGCTGTGGGTTTGCTCTGTTGTGGCCCATTACCTGTCAGCATGTCAAGAGTCAGCACGGTCTTTCCGTTGGAAGGACAATACTACTTCTTCAAGACTGCATGGAAATCCACTACTTCCGTGTGCATTTTCTTTTACTGCTCAGACTTTGAGAAAAACACTGCAATTTTACTGTAATGAACAATCTGGACTGTCTTTATGGACTGTGAGAACATTTTAGATTTTGACCAACATTGTATCAATAAGTGTGTGCATTTGATTTCTTTGATATTGTAATCATGAAAAATTTTTTCAAATCTGTATTGGCCACTGCCCAAAAAATTTGTAAAATTTTTTGTGGGGAGCATGGGGGCTATGTAAATAGGCTGTTTATGTTTTCTTATTGGCAACGTTACGTAGCGCTCTGTACGAAAATCACTGGCTGTGCTGTGTGCAGTCTGTGGCTAGTTTGCATTGTTGTCTGCCATTGTAGTGTTGGGCAGCGGCAGCTGGATGTGAACAGCGCGTAGCGTTGCGCAGTTGGAGGTGAGCCGCCAGCAGTGGTGGATGTGGGGAGAGAGATGGCGGAGTTTTGTAATTTGTCATGAACTGCTATATATATTATGACTATTAAGGTAAATAAATTGTTTGTTCTCTAGTAATATCTTTCATTTGCTAACTATCCCTATCAGTAGTTAGTGCCTTCTGTAGTTTGAATCTTTTATTTAGCTGGCAGTAGTGGCGCTCGCTGTATTGCAGTAGTTCGAGTAATGAAGATTTTTGTGAGGTAAGTGATTTCTGAAAGGTATAGTTTAATGTTACTCAGGGCCATTCTCTTGCAGGGATCTTTGATAGTCAGATTGCGTTGCGCTAAAAATATTGTGTGTCAGTTTAAGCACAGTCTTGTATAACTGTTCAAAGGAGACGTTTCAACTCCATCTGAACTAAGGAATAGAGTGCGTCTCCTTAAACTGATGGGAAACGCAAGTGATATTTCTTTCTCTGGAAGTACCCCGGTTACATAAGAATGAAATGCAGAATCTTCTAGGTGTGACGTCGACTCAGATGCTGCAACCCTATGTCTCATTACCAGTGAACCCTGTGTTGTTGATTAATCGCCAGTACAGTAAAAGCAATCCCAGGAACTGGGAATCTGGAAGAAAATTTATTTACGTTTGTGGTAACAACGTGGCTCGCTCTTGCAGATGCGGTGAAATACATGGCATGCTATACTGCCTTTAACTATTAAAACAGCGATAAATCGTTAGATTTTCCAGCAGCAGAAAAGGATGTATTTGAAGAAGAGTAGAAGAGTTTGTTGCTTTTGGTGGAAATGGATTGTGCATGCTCTGTCCGCTATTTGGAAACAAAAGTTTCCTGAAATTCATTACACAGTTATTGCTCTTTATGGAATAAGGTGAACGTGTATATGGATTAGGTATATGAGTGAAGAAGTAAAGTTGGAAGCTACGAAGAAATGTGGCCTAAGGAGGAAGCAGCTATGAATTGCATCTTCAGCTGGTAAACAATAATAGATATCCGAAACAGGCTACACTTAAACCAATTTGTTCAGCAATTTTTCATCTTAATTATCATTTACTTAGTCCTAACGTATAATACATGTGTCATGCCACTTGATTAGTTATAACTGTATAACTGTGTACTGAACGAAACGCACCGTAAAATGAATGAGTATCACACCACGTCGTCTGTGGTGCGGCACATTAGCTGTATAATCACACTGCCGTTCTACGCTTTGCAGCCATACCTTGATGTCAGGGTCTCCAGCCAATAGAATGCTTTTATGTAGGAATGGTCCTCCTGATGTGCTTCCTTCTTCGAAGGAATTCAACCATTAGATTCATTGTACAGGTCCTTTTAGTGTAAGACATGTGTGTTTCTACAGTTAATAGTTCAGGAATAATGTTGTTCTCACGTTATTACTTTTGTTTAATGCGGAGCCATCATCTTGAACAATCCACATGACATGCAAAACGACTGGTAAAAAGATTCCAATTTGTATACAGTGCTGAAATACGCTCAACAGTTTGAGATTAGTCTGGGTATTCATCTCTATCAGTCTGCACACCTACGTACTTTGATGTATTCATATGCAGTGGAGGAGCCTTGAAGACGTTGTGAATTATCAGGAATTTGGAGACTGACTACTACATCATTGTAACTTCATTTCCTTCTGGTACATTTCCAGTTCTATCATGTTAAGGACATAAAAAGTACAAGGTTTGTTTTGTACTGATGAAATGGATTATATTTCCATTAATAGTAGCATTGTTTTGTAAAGGGTGATGTAGGGAGAATTTTAATTATCAGAATGTAATTCGCTTCCATACATAAGATGTATAATATACATATTATCAACAGCAAGTATTGCACAATGATTCACTGGAAAGTCCTTCTTTTCATTACTGCTCCACTTAAAAGTGTTACAGATAGCGAGCCACCTTATTGTGGTCATGATACAAGTCAAAGTGAAGGCTGACTAATTCTGATGATTAAGTTTGTAAACATTGAGCCATGACTGAAGCCTGAAAAGAGAATTAAATAAAATATCTTTGCATGCTAGCTAGTTTTTCAGGAACTGAATAAGGCAGGATAATGTATTCTGCTGTGCGCTGAAGTGTTATGTGTGGTAGCACCATGTGACTTTCGAGATACTTTAGAGCACCTTTAATTGATTTGTGAGGAGAATAATTACTGCAGTCTCATTAAACTGATGAATACATGATAGGGGGAAGTCCCCCATAGCACAGCACGTTTCTATACGTGAGAAGTTAACACATGTTAGCACATCTTGTTGTTTCACAAAGCTATTCACACATGTATTCTGTGTTCTTTGGAAGTATGCAGACACTTATCATACCTTTTCGCTAATTTATATGGATTTAACTGCTATTTTTCATAAATATAACACATTTCACTTTGCGTATAACGAATTGTGATAGTGTTTGAAGATTTACGCACTACTGGAGTATGCCTGCCTGGGATTGGAAGGACTGGGCCAAATAAGGGATGGACATCATTCGTAACCAGTGTTATATTAATAATTGTCAGAAAAACAATTTATTAATTAGACCAAAAGAACCTTGACATATTATGCAGAATTATTTGAGAACAATTACTTATAATACATCAACAATATTATCAAATATTTAAGTGATATCAAATAACAAAAGTTTATAGTATTAATTCAAATAGTTGCTCTCAAATCTCTAAAAGTCATTCATGAGGACACCAAGTAAGAAAATTAAAATTTACTAAAACATTATTCTCTTTCCAAAAATATACAAGTCTTTTGTTCCAATCGTTATTATTGACATATTTACAGCAACACATAACAACCTTATTTAAAGATCCAAGAAAAATTCTTTGAATAGCTAGGCCACAACCATATCTAGAATGTGTTTCACTAACAACAACAGGAGGCTGAATCGAGTCCGTTATAGAAGCAGCAGGGTACAAACACAACAGTTTATAAGAACGCCACTTGTTCTCGGTACCTAAGGAACGAACTAAATGCAGCTCACCGGTATACAAAGACACTGTGTGATGGCAAACAGTGGAAGACCATCAAGCCGCAAGGCGATATGTTGATGACGACGACCCACCGCTAGCCTCCAGACCTGGTGGACCAAACAGCCAGTACATTGCCCAACAGACCTGCCCTGTCCATGCTGGTTCACGGACTGCCTATCCCGGAAAACGGCCAGAACGTCACTCACGGCAAACGTGCCACGCCTGCATCACGCCAAAGATTCTGTTCCAACAGATGTGGCTCGAGCTATCGATGCGCAGCTTTTCAAGAGACATACAAGTACGCTTTTGAAATCTTTTGACAGAGTGGTCTGGACTGTCATCCCAGAAATTATGAAGGTAGTAGCAATATAAAACAGAAAGTTATTTAAGACTTCTGCGGAAACCATACTGTAGTTATAAGAGTCGAAGGACATGGGGGGGCGGGAGGGGGGGGGCAGCAGTGGATGAGAAGGGAGTGTGACAGGGTTTTTTCCTATCCGCTATGACAACCACTATGTACAATGACCAAGAAATAAAGGAAGCTAAGGAAAAATTTGAAAAAGGAACTGAAGTCGAGGGAGAAGACTGATGGCCAAAGTAGTAAGGATAAATACGCAGATAGGCAAGAGCAGGGAAAACGCGGCAGAAAAAGGATTTATTAATACCTAATACAAATTTAAGCGATAATATGGTTTTTTGAAGGCATTTTTTGAGGGTGTAGCCTTGTACGGAAATGAAACGTTGAGTGTAAGTAGTTCATACAGAAAGTACATAGAAGCTTCTGAAAATTGGTGCTACAGAAGAATGTTGCAGATTAGGTGCATAGATCAGAAAACAAATGACGAGTTATTAAATCGAAACGGACAGAAAAGAAATATACGGTACAACTTGACTAAATGAAGCGATTGGTTCATACAACGCATCCTGAGGGATGAGGTAACAGGTGGTTTAGCAAAGGAGGAAGAGGGGTGTAACAGTTGCAGAGGCGAACTAGTGTATGAGCGTAATAAGTGAGTTAAAATTAATGTGAGTTGTAGTAGATATTCAGTAATGAAAATGGTTCCACAAGTTGAGCTGGAGTGCGAGAGTTGTGTCGAACCAGCCTACGAACTGGGAACCGCAGTACCAAAATGTAGTTTTATATTGCTTCGTACTACATTTATTTAGCAATTTTCATCGTATTTTTTTGCTTTCTTTGAAGACTGCTTGAGTTTTTCTCTAACGGATACTACTAGAATCCGCTATGATCGAAAGCTGAAAGGCGGAAGAAATACATAGAGGTCCCAAACGAAGAAAACAGACTTGAAGACAATGTTAGAGAAAAAGAAGTGAAAGTGAGTGGAGACGAGTTATGAGAAATGATACTGCGAGAAGAATTTGAGATAAAAGTGAAAGACGTCAGTCAAAACAAACCTCGTGAGCTAGCGACGTGCTTTCAGAATTATTTAGATCCTTTGGGAACCAAGCAAGACAGAATATTCCACCTGCTGCGCAAGATATCTCAAACAGGCATACTTCCCCCAGACAAAATTACAGCTGATATAAAGAAAAAATGTATAAATTTCAATTCTAAGAAATGAAGTGTGATCCAGATAGAAAAAAATTGCCTATAAGTGCATCGTAGTTGCAGATGTCTAAGACTTCTTGTCTCCCATTATACAGCTCGAGTGATCTGCCCTGTCTTTGCGCAGATAGCGCTATGTGTCTACAGCCAGACGACTTATCAGGCAAAGCGGTAATAGACAGTACAAAAATCTCTTTCTCGTGAATCATTCTCAGTGTCAGTTCTATCCACATCTAAAGTGCTACATTGATTCATCGGACTCTAATTTTATAAAGGTCTGTTTAATTTGGTTCTGATATCACTTATAGAATATGTATGTCATGTTAACACTTGCTCTCAAATTATAATTGGTTAAAACATAGTTCTATAAACAACTCGCACAGGATTCATACAGGCTTCAACCTCTCAAGTTAATGATTCATTAGCGTTAATGACTCATTACTGGCGATCTTGAAATTAGATTTCGATCGTTATACCATCAGCAAAATTGGAATTGTCACGTTGTGCCAGAGCACTAGGTCATAACTCAGTAGTGACAGCTGTCCGCTTACACGAAGGTAGCTCGCAGAATAATGAGGAGTCCTCACACCTGTGTTTCTCAAATGAGTGGTCATAGCTTCGAAAGTGCAGTGAGACCATTATATCTTTTATTTCAAATCTTTGGTTTGGTTCCCATCATCAGTGCCAACAAACGTTCTCCAACTTCTCTCTACAGAATGTCGGTAAAGAGAGTCATAGGCTACGTCATATGTTTAATGTGGTTCATCTGTATCAGTGGCTCTGGTTTTTACTGCAGTTATTTAGTAATGCATCATATCATAATAAATCCACTGTTCCCTATGACAGTGCGCTTTGTATTTGTCTCATTTGTTTTACTATCAGTTTCGGAACCAGCTACAATTTTATGCAGATCTCTGTCTACCGGACATCATATCGTTAGTAGCATAATGGAACTGTTGCAGCAGGTAGATGAGTTGCTCGCTGTGCGAGATCACACTTACAAAATGGAAATATATCGCAAAACGAGCCAAAGAGCAATTTTACTTTTCATTACAGTGCTTGTTTGCATTGTCATACCACAGATCATTCTAGCAACCTCTTTCTTCAGACATGATCCAATAAGCCTCATCTCTATATGCCTACAAGTCTTCGTCATGATCTGGCGAGTTCAGTTCTTCGCCGTTGTGCTGGTACTCCGACACAGGATGGGCATCGTCTGTGGGCAGCTGCTGAGGAGTACCCGGCCGCCGGCGGGCAGCGAGGCTGAGCTGGAGGAGCTGGCGACGTGTGCAGGACAGCCGCGGGCGGCGGCGGCGGTGGAGGCGGAGGTGCGGCGGCTGCAGCGCGCCAGGATGGCCCTCCACCGCTGCTCCCGCCTTTGCAGTCTCCACTTCGGACCTGCACTGTTGCTGTCCGTCTTGACAGATTTCACCGTTATGACTTGCACTGCCTATTGGTTAATACTCTTGGCACAAGAAACAGACAAGAGTACGGATATACTCGTGAGAGTATTTGGACTTACTAACATATTGTGTCGCCAGCTGGCGGTGTGCTGGGTGTGTTCCTCTGCGGCTGACCGCGCCGACAGAGCTGGTCTGTTGCTGTCGAGGCTGCAGCCGCTCCTTCGCCCTGGCCCAGCAGTCGATGTTCTGCAACTGTCAGTGGAGAGACTACGAGTTTCTGCCATGGGGTTCTGTGACATCGATCTTCGTGTCTTCACAGCCACTATTAGTGCTGCAGTCACTTATCTCGTGATACTTCTACAATTTCATAAGTGAAGCACTTCGTATGATCTTTGCTAGGGCGTATGTCCTTCTAATTGTGCAGTGTACTGATGCTATCATTGGTGGAAACGTCTTTCAGTTAGTGACATATTACTTAATAGTTGCATTGTAAGTATAGGTTATTTTTCAATTACTCATTGTGTTTTTATTATCCAGAGGATTGATAGAGATGTCTTTCTAAATAAACAAATGGCAGTAAAAGTTTTGCAAACTATTTTCAGTAAATTTGTGTATTTATTTTGTTTTTTCCTTCAGTCTGCATGATAAATGGGGCTCTTGCTTGCTTCCTTTATGTCATGTGAGGTAGGTACTATAATGGACCGTCCTGCATCAAATTAAGTTACTGGTGTATGCCCTGACGGTGTATAAGAGCTCTAGCATAAGCTCCCATCTTAATTTGATCTTTCTGTCATGTGTTAGTTAGTTTTGAAAATTACTTTACTACGTTGTGCATGAGACGGCCGATACCAGGTTGGCGTCTACAACACATACATATCATATAGGACCCTCGCTGGTTTTCCATGTGATTCAGTAGTGTTTTTGTGGCACTAACACACTTTATCATATGCAAGAAGTTGTGTGAAGTTACGTTCTTTTCTGTGATCACCTGTGCTAAAGGAAAATGACATATCATGAAAATTATTGGTCTGCAAAAAAATTGGAAATATTCGGCACAGCGTATAATGCACAGCCCACACGTGTCTGGATGGCAAGTAAATAATAACCACACAGTACACCGACAATGCTACATAAATAAAATTAGGCAATTACGCGCATTCAGGAATTGTTGACACCTCATGCCCATGAAATAGTGGGAAACACTGAACTGTTGACGAGCCTAAGCCAACTGAAACAGCAAAACTGTTGTGTGCACTCACTTGTTTCAATACAAGCAGATCACCATATTGTTCCAGAACCAGCTCAAGGGATTATTTGGAATCTATGAACCAAACCTAACAACGAAATCCAAATGTGAAAAAGTTCAAATGTCTCTGTTTACATACTTAATTAATATTACGTGTTAGAGGCCACAGAAGATGCGTATGTATTGAATGAAGGGGAATGTATACGCTTCTGTTTTAAAGTTTTTTTTAGGTCCAAAGTTGTGTTGTTGTTATGGTTTTCAGTCTGAAGACTGCATTAATACAACACTCCACGCTACAGTATGCCTTGCAAGCCTCTTCATCCCCTAATAACTACTACAACCTACATCCTGTTGTGCATTTCTCTCCTGATCTAGATCTATATTTTTACCTCCACTTATCTCCACACTTCCCTCCAATACCAAACTGAAAATTCCATAGTGCCTAGAGAAGGTGTTCTGTTCACCAAACGTTGTTTTAGACAGGAAGTGACACAAATTTATTCTCTTCACAATTCAGTTCAAAACCTACTCATTACTTACGTGATCTATCCACGTGGTCTTCGACATTCTTCCGGTAGCACCAGATTTCAAAGGATATATTCTGTTTTTGTTTGACATTCTTATTGTTCTCCTTTTGCTTCCACACAAAGCTGCACTCCAGGCAAACTCTCTCAAAAAGACTTCCTAGTACTTAAATATGTATTCAATGTCAACCAGTTTCCCCTCTTCACAAACTTTTTCTTCCCTTTACCAATCTATATTTTTATCTACTCTGTGTTTCGACCATCGTAACTTATTTTGCTGAATAATGACCAAACTATCTTCTACATTTAGCATCTCATTTCCTAATCGCATTACGTCAGCATCGCCTGATTTGGTTCGACTACTTTCCATTACCCTCGCTTTGCAATAGCTGATGTTCATCTTACAACCTCTTTTCAGGACACTGTCCATTCCATTCAAATGCTCTTCCAAGGTCCTTGCTGTCTCTTACAGAATTACGATGTCGTTGGCAAACATAAAAATTTCCTCTTCCTCCTGAACTTAAATGCAGTTCTCTCTCTCTCTCTCTCTCTCTCTCACTTTTTTCTTTTTTTTTTTTTTTTGCCTTACGTTACAGCTTTTTCGGTGTGCTTGAATAACGCTGGGGATAGGCTAAAATCCTGCCTCATCCCCTCTCAGCTCATTCTTTTTTCAGGCAATTAGGCCCTTATACAGCCGCCTGGTTTCTGCAAAGCTTGTATTTAAACCTTCGTTCCCTGCACATTACACCCGCTACATTCAGAATTACGAAGAGTGTATTTCAGTCAACATTGTCAAAACCTTCCTGTAATTCTACAAATGCCAAAAATTTTGGTTTACTTTTCCTTAGTCATTTTTCTAAGATGACCCATGGGGTCAGCATTTCCTAGGATGTTACTAAATTTCTTCTAAACTCTAATCATCTCCGGGGTCGGCTTTAACCACTCTTTCCATCTGTCAGAAAATAATTCATTGCAATGTTATGCAACCAAGGCTTTTAAACTGATAGTTTGGTAATATCCACACCTGTCTGCATTTGCTTTCTTTATAAATGGAGTTATAACACTCTTCACGAAATTTGAGGGCATTTCGCCCGTCTCGTACATCTTTCATATCAGGTGGACTAGGTTTGACACACCTGGCTCTGCCTAGGTTATTAGTAGCTCTGAGGAAATGTCGTCTTCTCAACGGACCTTGTTTCGAACAAGGTCTTCTAGAGTTCTGTCGAATTCTGCTGCAGTATTACACCTCACATCCCATCTTCATTTACCTCTTCATTTCTGTCTGTGACACTACCATCAAGTTAATTTCCATTGTAGAGTCGCTCTATATATTCCTTCCAACTTTCAGCTTTATCTTATTCGTTTACTATCGGTTTTTCATCTGAACTCATTATATTCATACTGCTGCTTCTCTTTTCTCAAAAAATCGCGTTCATTTTCATACAGATGGTAACTACATTTCCTCTTGTTATGTTTGCATCCACCGAACTGTATTTGTCCTGTATCGCTTTCTACTTTCATATATTGCATATTCTACCTATCTTTCAATTTCACTTGCTTCATTTGCTGGCTTTTTATATTTTCTCTTTTGATCAGTTAAATTCAATATTTCTTTGATATCCAGGGATATCTACGAGGTGTTGTCTTTTTACCTATTTGATCCTCTGGTGCCTTCAATGTTTCACCTCTCACAGCTAACTATTCGCTCTCTAATTTATTTGTTTCTCAAGTTTCAGTTCATCGTATCCTTTTTTGGAACTTTTAATGACGTATTGTTCTATCCATTCATCCTATTTTCGAATAGCAAATTTCCAACCTTTTTGATATTTCATCAGTTTTAATGTACAATTTTTAACCAGTGAATAAAGGTCTGAGTCCACATATCGCCTGGAAATGTCTTACATTCGAACACCAGATTCCTAAATCTCTTTCTTCTTGTATCACTCTTTCTGGATGATCAAATTTCAGGGGTACAATTGTAACCTTATCTGCAACTGTAATTCATCTGGTCCATTTGATTCAGTTCTGCTGACAAACGAGGATAACAAAACAATATCTCTATCTCAGCAGCAGCGGTCGTCTTTAGATATTATCTCGATATCGCAAAAGGAAATTTAACAAATATAAGTTAGTTGTCAATGTATCATAATAGTAAACTATAAATAATGAGAAATTCTTCCTGTACGTTTCAACTTTTATTTATAATGACTAGGTGATGCGTTTTCTGAACATATAAATGTATTCAAAGCTCAAGTCCTGAATCGACAATCCATGTATTTTCTTCGTGTAATAACAGTAAACAGAGCAGGAACCAGAATTTGTACCGCTCATTGAATCATCGCAGTCCAGAAGAGGAACGACAAAAGACAGTGCGGGGATTTGGACACGAGTCAGCGATATTATGTGTTGGCTGACATCGCTAGGAATCGTATACAGAGATACAATAAATTCATTAATAAAGAAGAAAAATAATTTCTCAATAAAATCTTAGTAATTTTAAGCAACACTGAAATGGTAAATACGCTGCCATCAATGGCGACACGAATCACATGAAGTATTATTGCTGGAGTCATTTCATAATCAGTGCACAATCATCAGTTGAAACATAGATCATCTGTCAGTCAAGAATGATACAGACATTGCAGTAGTTACATCAGGAATCGTATACGAATGTTTTTGTGATGTTCTTCATCTAATTTACTTAATACCCAAGCGAGACTAAAAATTAACTTCAACTACATTCACAAGAAGGGATTCGTTTCATGTTACGCAAAGAGTTCTACAGACAAGTCTATAGCCTTACATAATAAGAAAGTAATGTTGTAGCAAAGTAGTTCGCATTTACACTGTACCTAACTAAATAAATATGTCAGGCAGTATTTACCATTGAAGATCCGATATCTTAAAGAATCTATCTCCCATCTATAAAACAACTTATGATGTCTGATTGCAAATGAGGTAATATGTTAAATATGTAACGTTAAGCATGTGAGCGAGAAAAAGTTTAGAAGAGGTTTGTAATAACGGTTAAAGCTTGTTGGAAGTTGCTAAGTGTTTTCATTATGAAACAAAGAATGAATTTAGTATGGGTACTTTGCGCTCCATTTTAATTGACCGAAAGTTTTCTCGAATCACAATGTTTATGACGTCATTTCTCCTGAACTATGTGTCGTACAGTGGTATGATTTCGCAGGTGCATTCAGTGATATATTTGGACTCTCTCTACAGACAGAAATGTTAATAGTCGGATGTAAAGAAGTAAGAAATTAAAACGTCATGTCTCATGCTGAATTTTTTTCTCACGCACAGTAAGAATGTAAGTATTAACCTTGGCCCATTCATTATTTTTGGGTGTGTCAAATAGAAAAGTTTTCTGAAAGGTTTGAAATTGTATAAATTTTGTTCGAAGTAGCTATGAGCTCCAATTTCAAATACTGAATGAGTAAAGTCTTCGTATTTGTGAGCCGTCAGTTCAGGCACTTCAAGAGAAACACACAGTTTCTAATTGTAGTACTTACCTCATTGTGTTAATGTCCTAACTTAGGGTCACACCTCTTAATGAGTGGATCCTGACAGCGTCTTAATTTTGTTTTAAATCTTCTACTAAATACATGAAATATTGAAAATCAATTTTTCCTCCCGTTCGCATTTAGACAATAATTTAAACATAGTCAATCTGAATTGACTAAAATTAATTATTGACAAAAATGTAAATGGCATAATAACATTTAACTAAACAGCTAAATATTTTTAATTTTTATTATATTCTACTACATCTTGAGCAAAAGTTATAAACTGAGAATTAATTGACATGGTATCGTAAACAATTTTGTTGCCTTTGCTTTGGCAACCTAATTGTACTGCGCTGGCTCGCAACCTGACATTGATTCATCTATCACAGGAAACCAGGGTGAATGCTGGGGGTGGAGCATTTTAATTCGGAGTTATATAAGCTGCATTTTGTTATTTTGGTATTCATTTAACTGATGAAGTATGAAGACAATCGAGGAAGTGCATCAGGAACAATATCACTGAACTTCATCAGCTATGGTGGAGTGAGAGGCTGGGCTGCGGACCGACTTCTAGCAAAGTTTCCGCAATATGTTGTAGATAAAATAGAAGAAACGTACGATTAGGATAACAATTGTGAAACACAGGGTCCTTCAAAGAAATGAAACTAATAATTTAGCGCAGAGGAACCTGTCTTGTCCTCCTTATCGTAAATATGAGGGAAGAGGTATCTAAAACAACACAATATACCCTTGCACATTTCTATCGTAATTGATGGTATTTAATTCCCTTGATATGCAGAGAATAATAAATTACTATTTAAAATCATTTCTGATTAAACAATATTCTTTTTACATCTGTTAAACGTAACATAGGTCAAGTTTATGCAGAAAAAAGTTCAATTTGTTGGTTTTCAGGTCCTACCCATGCAGAAGAACGAATCCACAAAGCTATCTTCCCGATGTATGATGTTCGATAGAGATATATGCTGATTGCTCTCTCATCAGAGAGCGTGGTAGTGTCTCAGATGTCCTTGCTGCTTCAGTCCAAACGCTGTTGTTCTGAACCGCTACAAACCACTAATGCAGCGAACTGCAGTGCTGTGTACAGAGCCAAAATATCTTCAGTCTCACATTATAGTACGTTGAACTGAATGCCAACGGCGGCCCGCGAGTATACATTTTGGGCGTTCACAAACTTTTAGATTCAAATAAACTTCAAAGTGCGAAATTGCATCTTCTGTATAACAATTACAGTTAAGAACAAATTTATGCAACTGCCAGTAATAATAAAGATAATAATAATATTCAAAGCTTTTCTGACCTACAAGAGAATGTTTTTGTGATATTTGAGAAGCACAGTTTAATGATGAGTAGTCATACGTTCCTGTCCATATCATAACCCAAATATTAACGTCATTCACCAAGTCTTATTTTCTGAACCAGGTAAACGGTGTAATTATTTTTTATGAAATGATAGTTAATATTAATGCACTTTACACTGTACTGTAGCTGCGCATTAAATAGAGAAAATTATATGTCAGCATGACTGATACATCCTATTTATAAAGAAAAGCTATTTGTCTGTTTTTCAATCGCCCAAGTGCCTAGATCACGCTATGATTGGAGTCTTAATACCATCCACAACTTTTTTTCTCGGTTGCAGGTATTGCCAGTGCCGGAAGTCTATTCTCCTTAATTGTGTTTCGAAGAAAAGCTTTAATATTCATTATTGAGAAACAACTTTCGAATTCAACTGTTGCCAGAAGGATTGTTATAGTTATTCTCATTAGATCACTTAACTGCGGAAATGTGTCTAGACACAACTTTTTGTCTAGTAGAACCTACAAAACTGTAACTGTTACACCTGTGCGTTGAAAGTGGTGTAGAGTACTCCTAGCTCTGTTCTCCGTTGGGTCTTCAAAAATCATTGATAACTCTCAACAATAAAGTCAACTTCTCTCTCAGGAAAATTTATCGACAATAGAGGAAATTAGCTCACGTCTAACACCACGAGTTGATACATTAATGAGAATCTTTCTGTCATATGATTTATTCTTGTGTCACAAACGTCTGCCGTATTTGCTGCTTGTTTAATATTGTCCTTTTCTCACAATTTGCTTTTCAGTCGCATCATATCTTATTACTTTAGTAATATATTCGAACTCCGGCAGATACTGTCTAGTGGTTTGTTGTTTCAAGACACTCTTACGACATCCTGAATAATATGTTTGGATTTGGCATGATCCTATGAAAAAGCAGAGTAAGAACTCAGGGTCTACTAAATTGGAGAAGCGACTGCAAATTTCTCGTCTGGTTTCATCATGTGCGTGGTCAGAGAGGCTAATTTCTTCTAAACACTCGATCGGACATTCCTTCTTCTCTTTAATTGTGTAGACTGTTCGAATGTTAAGCACCTGTCTTGTAGCTACTACTCGTGGTAGTCTAGTTTGCACAGCTCTGTCTAGCACATTGGTTCTGTGTGACGACCTGGAGAAAAAGGTCAGAAAGCCTGGAAAATACGATCAAAAGATTGTCTCAGATTTGTTTATAGATGCAGCTTTTTGCAGGACCAGACCAAATTGTTCAGCACATCAGTGGATCCTAGGGTACACCTGCATGATCCTTACCTGAAGACAGTTGATGCCTTCGCTCCGAAAGCAGCACCGTGACAGCATTGTGCCATCACTTTATCCTACTTTCTATCGGCACACTTTTGCAAGTCAGAATTTATTGCCCCAAGTAATGTCTCAGTTCCTGTGCGTCAGCGTTAGATAAGGCACTAAATCTCTCCACACTGAGCCATGACATTCGTACCTATAACTAGTCATCAACTGTTCCTTGGTAGGCACGTAAGTCAATTCCTCCGACATTGCTGCCAAACAATGCACACTTAAAATCTTCTTCGTTATTATTTCTCTTTACACAATCCTGAAGTCCATTTTGAACTGTTTTGGGTGTACCTTCAAACACAATAGCAGCTTCTAAATGTTCCTTCACTGAAACGTCAACAGCGCTTTCTACATTTACAAGGCCACGAAACATTCATGTGATTTCTGATGATCCCGTCATTGTGAATATGTACAGCTAACTCCAACGCACCTCAGGAAATTACTCAGTCTATTATTCTGGAGAGTAATTTCTTTTACTATGCTCTTGCTTTACTATGCACTTGTTTTCTCACAGACTCTCTATATACGCTGTCATGTTGCATACTCGCTTTAACTTCAGCAAGCACTGAGATTGTCCTCATTTTTGCTTAATTGGAAGTTTTCGTGCATTTTAATTTTTTCGGACAAACTTACAAGATCTCTAACGTTTCAGTAAGTGCATTTCTTACGTTGCACCCACACAACCACTTACGCTTATTGTACACATCTTTATTAAGCCAAGCTTATTAGACAGTCTCAATCGACGGATCTGGTCTGGGAGGTCCTAGTTCCTTTACAGATAACTCGTCCTGGTAATTCAATTTTCTGTTAGTGCTTAAAATATATTCGACAGAGTTGACGTTGACACTGCACAAGAAAGCCGATTCACTGTCCTGTGTGCGCAGTGACCAGCACAATAAACAATCTTCACATTAAACAAACCTCAAATACAAACTGCTGTTTGTGGAAATGATTAAATTCAAGTTTAATGCCAATCAAAAAAATCACTTGACTGCAGGTAAAAGAAACAGACTAAATTGGTGCACTCTCCTGTTAGGAATACAAAAGGATTACTGTTTTATGAAATCCAAAACTTAATTCACTATAACTTATTCAGAATCCCACAAAATCGGTTTCCTATCAGTATAAACGTAACATATATTGACGTCCGATCTAACTTTGTAATATAGTGAGTGCACTGGTATATCAGAGGAGTGTGCTACTAGCTAGCGGGATTAATCCAAGCGAAAGGAGATAAACGTCTGGCAATGTGTACTACAACCGAGTAGCACTAGCGTAAACTTATAGTTCAGTGGTAAGGGCTAACTGTAAACGCCGTGAACCGATAATGTTATTTATAAAATCTGTATGCGTTTGATGCATAACGCAATTACGTCTCGCCAGTTGCCCATGCTCAAAAGCTCCTTCAAACGTGAATAACTGAAGATGTTGTCGTGATTCTGATGCCAAGTTATATGGTGTCTAGACAACTAGCACTGAAACGTGGGGCTACAGACTTATGTGCCATATGTTTCAGGTTACTGCATCTATGTTACGTTTAACAACATTCAAAGAAAGATAAGAAATAAATCCGGAAGGTCTCCCAAATTAGGGTTTCTCGTGCTTTGGTGCTCTTATGCTGTAGCCGCCGTTGTTGCGTACACATCTCTTCCGAATATTGCAAGTGGAGAAATTGCACCTCGCTAGCCTAACTGACTTGACATGAAACACGATAAATAAAGTGAGAAAGAAATCTGAAGCTAATTAAAATACCTACACTGAAAATGAACGGTAATTTTGATGAGTTATTGGGTAACAGACCAAAAATTTTTGTTTCTGCATATTGAACTCTTTTCTGATCCACGGAAAGTTTTAATAATGGGTAATAATAGCAACACTGTAACAGGTATGGATCTAGCTAGACGTATCTAATTGTAGTGGACTAATTATGACAATATTCTTAGTGCTTGGTTTTGTATAATCGATACTTTCTTTGAAGTGGTGAGTTACAACAGAAAATTATTCCATATCTTATCACTGAATGGAAATGTACCTAATATGTCAGGAGAATAATACGTCTGTTTACAAGATTAGTATTTACACAAAGAACAAAAGCAGCTGAACTTGAATGTTCGAGACAATCGGTAATATGATTCTTCCAGTCCAAGTTTTCATCAATATGTACACCCGAAAATGTAGAGCATTCAACACAATTTAGTGACTCCTCCATATGTGCTACATCAGATGATGGTATGACTGTTTGTTGTACAGAACTTAATACAGTTTTTTCTTTTCTTTTTTAAATTATGGACAGTTCATTTTCTGAGAACCTGTTAATAAGCCTTTGGAAGCAATCAGCTACAGAATGAGATTTTCACTCTGCAGCGGAGTGTGCGCTGATATGAAACTTCCTGGCAGATAAAAACTGTGTGCCCGACCCAGACTCGAACTCGGGACCTTTGCTATCGAGCTCAGTTGGTAGAGCACTTGCCCGCGAAAGGCAAAGGTCCCGAGTTCGAGTCTCGGTCGGGCACACAGCTTTAATCTGCCAGGAAGTTTCATATCAGCGCACACTCCGCTGCAGAGTAAAAATTTAATTCTGGAAATATCCCCCAGGCTGTGGCTAAGCCATGTCTCCGCAATATCCTTTCTTTCAGGAGTGCTAATTCTGCAAGGTTCGCGGGAGAGCTTCTGTAAAGTTTGGAAGGTAGGAGACGAGGTACTGGCAGAAGTAAAGCTGTGAGTACCGGGCGTGAGTCGTGCTTCGGTAGCTCAGTTGGTAGAGCACTTGCCCGCGAAAGGCAAAGGTCCCGACTTCGAGTCTCGGTCGGGCACACAGTTTTAATCTGCCAGGAAGTTTCAAATCAGTTACAGTCTCTTCTGCTGCTTTCTTTCTAATGGAATTTATCATAAAACTATCACCATCTGCTAAAAGTACCAACTCTGCTTGTAGAATATTAAGTGGTAGGTCATTCTCATTAATGAGGAATAACCAAAATTGAAGGAATAAATGGAATTGACGCCCGTGGGATTCCCTTTGTGATTTCTACACAGTCACTAATATTCTCTATTCTTCCAAACCTCATTAAATAATTGCGTAATATCTTAGGATTCTATTTGTTAAGTATGACTCATTCCAGCTTTGTATAGCGCCATAAGTTCCCTAAACCTTGAGTGTTTCTAAGGGAGGAAGATGATCTACATACTTAAATGCTTTGGGGAAAAAAGACACCAAATGCCGATCATTTATTATTTAAGGCCTTGCTATTTGATGAATCGATGTATAAACAGCGTTCTCAATTGAACAACACTTCTGTAATGCAAACTGTGATATTAAGTGTGATTTAAGTGTGACCCTTTTCTTGAATACATTGCTTTTTCGAATGTATTGAAAAAAGATGTTAATGATGCTGGACAATTACTGTTTAAGTCTTCTCTGACACTTTTCTTATGAAGAGATGTAACTGTTCCATATTTTAACCTGATATTACTTCTGAAGTTGGAACAAATTTTCACACCCCTATATGAAATAACGTCAAAGCCATATGAGCTTTTGTTTTTTAGAATATTTGAAATTCTGTTAATTACAGTGAAACCCGTTGGTGCTACTTCTAGCTGTTTAAAGTTTTTTGGAATGACATTTTTAATATATGCTGTTTGTTCTCCAACTGAACTATTTAACCCTTGAGTGGTCGCATCAATTTTTGTAACACCAGTGGTCGTGTGGTTGACTCTGTCCACCAGCCATCGTTTTCACTAAAGATGTGAAAAGTTCTACCATAATATGCTTGCTACTGAAAAGTAATAAGTTTATTTAATTAATACAAATACAAATTTTAATCTTTGATCTTTTTTATTTCTAAAGATACAGTTACAAAATCTAATTAAAAAATCCTAGTTTTTCATTTAACAATACACTCCTAACATACAGGATAAATTTAAATCTCATTTGATCTGCATTTATTTCTCAGTACATGTTCTCATACAGCATTTATTGTATTTTACTCTTTTTACTGAACATTACTGTTTCTACGTAAAAACAGTTTACTAATCCTGTTCCTCTACCTCGTCTACAGTGCTACATGCGCACTTTTCACACACAACTGCGGAATCCTTCTTCCATACAAACATCTTACTCCGACTAAAACGAATTGTAGAAACAACATTGTTTTTCTGCCACACATAACGCAGCGACTCTTCTTATTGATTGGAGGTTCTTCTCGTTCTTGAGGTTCTTGCTATTTATGAGGCGCCAAAAATATTTTAGGATCATTTGAAAGCATCGAACTGTGGGATCTTATAACTAAATGATCTTCCATAAGTTTTTGGGACAACTATTTCAAAACTAGCCTCCTTTTTTTGTTTTTTTGTTTTTTGGGTTTTTTGCGTTGCAGTGAAACAGTACTTGGGCACTGATACCAGTGATGTTTAGTAAAGCGAACCATAGAGCCATCGTCCTCCGCCTTGTTACTCGTGCAATAGAATATTTACTGGACATTTGCTTTACTGTGTGAACCACTCCTTTTTTCACGTTGTAGTCTATGATAATCTGTGGTTTATTGGTATTCTCATCAACTGTGCCTTCACTATGCATGTTGCTAAGCAGAACAACACATTTGTTTCTTTTTGGCACATATGACACATGTGTGATATCTTTCTGTTATCCAAATAGTGAAGACCCAATGTTCCTGGATTTCAGAGGTAGGAATTCCGGAGGGATATCCGTTTTATTTTTCTTCAAAGTTCCAATGCATGTGACGTTTCTGTGCAAAAGTGAGACTGCCAGTGGATAACTAGTATACCAATAATCAAAAGTAATATCCCGATCTGATCCCAACAGAGGTTCTGCCAGACGACGCACAATATCGCACCGTTTATTTGACACCTTCTAAGGGCCATCTGGTTTTGTTCCACAGTACAGCTCAACAGATGCTGTATAGAATGTTTTGGCATCGCAAATAGCAAAGAATTGCAAGCCGTACTTTGCTGGTTTGTTCGGTATGTACTGAACAACTGAATATCTCCCTCTAAAAGGCGTCAGCATCTCATCTACGGTTAAAAACTCTCCCAAACTACAGTTTTCCTTATAATTAGTGACATATTTGTCTAAAAATGACCTAATTGCAACTAATCTGTCGCTCTCGCGTCTTTGTGTTCTTGTCAATTTGTCGTAAATATCACGCTTCAGGAGAGAAATAAGAAATGTCTCTTACCTAGAAGCTTCCTTCCTATCTCTTTCTGTAGAATAGATGTTTCTGATATGCAAATTGGTGTATTCCAGAAGTGAATCCATCATATATGCACCAACAATCTTATTTAATGCTGTCACTTCTTTTGTAATACCCTTAGCAGACCTCTTCGGACCAGGTAGTATTTTTATTATATATTTTGAGGGCGTTTTCTTCGTTTTGGCTCTTACATTTTCCTTAGACCATATAGTTTTGCCGTCTTTACCAACAAAATATGCACACACAAAATCAAAATTATCGTCACCGTCTTCTTCATCCTCATGGCGTCTTCCTCCCTCTAAAGGAACTACTTGTATTTCTGATTCACTGTTGTGATCACTAACTACTATTTGTACTTCTTCCCCGTCAGGCCGGTCAAATTCAAGACACTTGCTATCATCCGAATCTTCATTTAGAAGCCTTTCAATCTCCTCCTCTGATAAAACTTTTTTGAAAAAGCTCTAAAAGTATAAACAAAAGTAAAACATAGTTGCTAGTGAAAGATTTTAATCCAAAATAAAGATGGTATTCACAGTTACCAAAAAAAGAAATACTTACATCACAGGTCGCGTAGTTGACTCTGTACACAAAACAGAACATGGACAAAAAAAAGCTACAACTGTTGTCAATGTGCGAGCGCTACAAACGCAGCAACAATACAAGTGACTGACAGAGGTCCATCTTGAAGATAGTTGGAAGCCGCAGCACTGCAACAATGCGTATTTTGAATTCAGAGAGAAGAAATGAACTCTGGTTGACACAGTCAACCAATGTGACCGCTCGAGGGTTAATCCTATTCTTGCTGCTACATTTAGAAACTGTTCGTTAAATGTCTTCACAACTTGTGAATTATCAGTAATGACACTTTCATTTAGTTTAACTGTTACGGTATCTTGTACACTGACTGGCTGTTCTGTCTCCCATTTCACAATAACCCATTCAGCTTTCATATTTTCATACAAATTATAAATTTCTGTCCAAATGTACATCCTTCATGGCATTTTAATGAGTTTTCTAACAGTATTAGTGCATTCTTTTGTAGTATGCATCTGACGTTGGAGCTGACCTACTGTGGCTTTTATACAATTTTCCTCCTTCCTCTTACACGGTTTTTAACTCCATTAGTTGATAAAATCTTCTGGGGTTGACAGCTGAGCCAATGCGTTTCTCTCTGGCGGCTTTTCAGCAAGTTTCTTTCTTGCCATGTTCATGCGAAGTGTCGGGTTCTCTTACACTATAAAGCTTACTTGAAGGCTGATTTTGGTAAACTGTTTTGTCTTCGTGACATTTGCTTCTGCCCTTTCGAGGAGATGGGTAATGGTCCTGGCTTTTTTTTGTGGGGTCCTGTCGTTAGGGAGAGATTGTTCGGTTTTCCTGGGTTTATCTGGGATTAGGTAGTGGTTACGATTTTTCATGCTAGCAGTGATTTGGAGTTTTTTATCGTGAATTCTCTTGGGTTGTAGTTACTAAGGGAACTTATCAGCGCCTTCGCAGATTATCTTAGTCTGTCGTAGAACGCTTGGGCGAGGTTTTTGAACTTTTTTTTTAAGTGGTTCTATATTGATGACATCGTGCAAGTCTGTAGTGGGGAAACGGGCGTCTACGTGTATGGCTCTTTTGAAGGCTCTGTTCTGTATTGCTTGCAATTTTTTTATGCTTTTAGCAGCGTAGCCCCATACAGGGCAGGCGCGTTCGAGGACAGGGCGCCCTACACTGAGGTACACCGTTATCTGTACAATGGCTGCTAGGTTGCTCTCTCCGTTTAGAATGGCGTATGGTACGTGGAGCCTTTGACTGCTTTTATCCTCAGGGCTTCTATGTGGCTACGCCATGTGAGATACTTAACGTCGGGCCGCCACTCGATGTTGTGTCTGTGGAGACGGATTGTGGGACGTGGACAGCAGCGTGGAGGTCTCTTTGCTTTTCTATACATAAACATAATGGCTTAAGTTTCTTCACTGTTCCGGGTTATGCGCCATTTCTTGGCCCATCTGTCTGTTTTGTCAAGGAAGTTTTGTAATCCTCTTTTGACGAGGTTCCTGCTTGAGCTCTGTGCGAAAAAGGCAGTGTATTCCGCTGTTTCTAGTGCTGGTTCTGTGGGGGTGTCCGCTGTGTATAAGTTGTGTAGGTTGGGGTACTCCCTCTCGGATGATTCTGTTTGTTGAGCGTGATTTGTCGACTTTTACTGCAAAAATTCCACCTGAGAGGTAGCTTTTTATGAGTTTGACTATGGGCCCTGGGTAACCCTACACGTACAGTATATAGTAGTCTCTCGTGCCAGACCGTGTCAAAATCTTTGACTAGGTCTGTTAGGGCCATTCCATAGTAGTCTCTACGATTTAGAGCTTGGGTGACGGCCTCTGTCACCCTCATTAGTTGCTGTGGGACAGCGTGCCCTCTCTTAAAGCCAAATTGCGTCTTGGGGAGTATGTGATCTTCTGCTATATGCTGCTGCAGCGGGAGAAGCAGGAGGCGTTAGTATAGTTTGCTTATTGATGGTAGCAAAGTTATTGGTCTTAATGTTGTGGAAAGATGGGATCTTTGCCTGGTTCCGCAATCGCGATCACTTCTGCATGTTTCCATTCCCTAGGAATCTTGCGTGATCGCTTGATCTTATTGAAGATGTTCGCGATGAGCGTAATCGCTACCAGGGGGAGTTGTTTCAACAGCTCATTTGTGACTTTGTAGTGGCCAGGCGCCTTGCTAGTTAGTAGCGATATTACGACTACTACTACGTCTTCTGCGGTGAAGAGCGGTAGCTCGTCATCTTCATCGTTTTATGCTGCGAGGAAGGCGGCCAACTGCCTCCTGACGGTGGCGCCGTGTTCCCTATCCTGAGACTCTGCCGGTTGGAATTTTTCTTCGAAAACGTCCACGAGCGCGTTAGGCTCGTCAGCAAGCACTGAACGCGAGGCCTGTCTCACCGCACAGAGGGGCATTCTTGCCCGTATTTTGGTAAATTGTTTGGTTGCTTGCCAGAGGCTGTTGTCTTCCACCTTAAGAGTGGGGAGACGTGCTGACCATTCCTGGTTTCCGTGTTCTATGAAAGCCGCTTTTAGCTGTCTCTGGTGCCTGAGTTTCTTGTTAATTTCCATTCATTCGCGATCCTGTTTTTGTGCCTAATCTGACCATGTAGGTGCGGTGGGAGCAGTTTAGAGGGGAGGTCGCTTTCTGGAGGCCTAGTTGTGGCTTTCTGATCTGCTTGTGGGATTGTTTCGGTGAGGTGGCGCAGCGTCTGTTCTGTGGTTTCTGCTGTGGGAGGCGGATTGTCCGCAATGACAGCGGTCAAGTCGTTCCGGAATTCCCCCCAGTTGGTGTGTTTGTATGAGTACTGACGCTGCACTATGGGGAGCCATTCGATTACGTCGAGCTGAGATGGGATTGTGGTCGGATGACATTCTGATCACTGAAATCGCGGCCACAAAATCCGGTACCCTCTTCGTCTTATGTCTAGGACGTCCGCACGATTTCCGTTTAGGGGGAAATGTGTGGGTTCCTATGGGCCCCACACATTGAAGTAATGTGTGCGCTGAAGTCGGTGGAGCTGATGGCCAGCTCTGTTGGCGGTTCTGGAGTGCCGGTCCGGGTGTTTAGCAATGACGTCACCTCCAATGAGGAGATGGCCTCTTAGCTGACCCAGTGCCGCCACGTCTTAATCTCGTATGCTCTGGAAGGGTTTGTTGTATACCACTATGGTCGTCAGTGGCCCTGTGGCCATGGCTATCTCTATGGCAACTAATTCTAGCTGAAAGGCTGGGGGGTGAACTTGGTAGTAGTGGATTGTTAGTTTTATGAAGATTGCTATCCCGACTCCTGCTGTGGGCCTATCTTGTCGGTAGGTAGAGTAGTTTGGCACCGACGCTTTAATGCCTTGCTTCAGGTGAGTTTCCGGTGCCAATCACACGTCGATGTCGTTGTCTTGAAGGAATTGCCTGAATTCCTGTACCTGATGAAGGAGACCGTTTTCATCGAAGATGCAAATGGTTAGGCCTTGGATGTATGTTCTCCTATTCATGTTTGGAGGAGGTGTTGGTTACTGGGGTTGTCGCAGCAAAGTGCGAAGACATGACTGGCAGAGAGGCTGAAATTTGTGCAAGTTGCTTTGCTAGTTCCTGCGTCATGTCAAGAGTCTTAGTGGCTGCTGACGTGAATGTGTTCATTGAACTGGACAGCTGTGCAACCTGCTTGCCTGTTGGGAGTTGGGATGGCTAGTGCCTGCTGCAGGACCGACTGCGGCTGTTTGTTGACGGTGACAAGATGTGTCGTTCCCGAGTGGTCGTGCTTGCATGCCTTCTTCGCCCTTAGACTGGCATACTGGTTCGGACGCAGAGAACGTGGAATGGTGCTTGTATCCTGGTCTGTTGTCCTGTCCTGGCGGATCGGTTCTGGCTCTGTGGGACACTATTTCGGCATAGGTCAGCGATTCCCTGAAAGAGTTCCGAGTTGGTGATGTTGTGGTGGCTGTTGATGCTTGCCTGGTGGTTGCCTGCCTAGTTGTGTTGTTCCTTGTCCTGGTTTGGGAGTGTGCTGATCGATAAATTAATTTGTGGGCGTTTTGTAGTTTTTTTTCTCTCATGCGGTCTGTTGCTTATTTTATTACCTCGCAGCCTCGATAGCTGGCGGGTTGTCGTGTCTGTTTACAACTGTCCTTCTACTTTGTTCCCCATTTCCTTCACGGGGAGTCCCGTGAGGGTGTTGTTCTGCACAGCGCACGCATTTGGGGAGGCATGTCGCCGTCTTTTGCGACAGGAGAAAGCCCTTGGTAATTGTAGCACTGCCTGAGGCCTATATCCTGTCTGAGTTCCTTTACAGTCACGTCTAGAGCCATTACTCTGGCGACCTGGAAGATTCTGCTATTCTGAGGGGTGTCAGGGTGTGTCGCTAGGAACAGTGCAATTGTTTTCCTTCTCCCTCGTTTTTTTGGGTATCCCAACTGAGCGTACTTCAAAATCTTGGGAGGTGAGGTCTTTCTTGATGTCTTCAGCGGCTGAGTATCCCCCCGAACACTGACTTTAGTGGCTTTTCTGTGATTATACTAATAGTGTAATGAGGGATGTTCTGCTCTTTTGGACTGTGAGGTAATCCTTTGACAGGTTAATTTTCATCCTATCGCCTCCTGCTGATTTCGCTTGAAAGTCTCTGTTCCCCAAAGGCTGTTAGATCGTGTTATAAAGATCCGAGTACGTGTTCGGAAATTCTGCTACTATGGGTGGGATCTTATACTTCCTAGCTGGTGATGGTGGGCGTGTTTGTGTGTCTGTTGCCAGCATGGAAGATGGCGCAATTGCATCGAACTTGTTTTCAGTAGGGAGGTGGCTGTGGGTTGTTCCTGTATGTGCCGCGCGGCGAGCCCTTCTTCTGTCCATTTCTGTTTGCATGCTCGCCGTCGAATGGTAGACTAATGTTTGCCTCTGGGACCGTGTCATCGACTGTCGGCATGTCCAAGGCTGTTTTTGTGGCGGCTATATCTTGGACGCCTCGCTTGGCTGCAGGGGACTTCTCCATTGAGTCTTCAGAGGGCGCATTTGTTAGCGCGCCTGAGGCTCTTTCTTCCGATTCCCCATCACGCCTGTTTCGTTTGAGGGAACCTTTTCGCCTGTCTAGCGATTGCTGTCTGGGTACCTGACACTTTCTGACGTCTGTCGTCTTGATGCAGACGTCGGTTTCGAGAGAATATACCTCTGGGTTCTGAGGGATACATTGTCGGTTACTGGCTGCAGCTGTATGGGGACAGGAAGAGCTCTGATGAGTTGGTGGAGTGTTGTAGGGGACAAGATGGTGTAAGGGATGATTGATGGTGATGATGATGATTGTGGTTAAGATGATGGTGAAATGATTGGAGCTGCGGGCTCCCTGCTCACTATTTCTTTGTTGTGTAGGAATGCCATCGACGAGCCTCCCGGTGGACGACTGTCGTGCCTATAGGCTGGTTGAGGTCCATGTTGCCTACCACGCGCCGGTGATAGGCCAGCGACCAGGCCCTGACTTGGGAATTGCCCAACGCCTTGGGGGAGCAGGTGGAGTACCGGCGGCAGCAGTTAGACTTTCGAAGTGGCCGGAAAAGCGGCCCGCAACAGGAAGAAGGCGCGCGCCAAACCGCACCGAAACGCAGCTAACAAAACGCGACGACAGTTTTGCTCACCATCTGCTGCTCCAGCCGTTGGTGCCAACAATATGTGGGTGATCGTCTGAGCTTTAACAAAAGCACTGCTGAAAACACTCCTGTTTTGTCCCCCATACAAGCGGGGGCCTTTCGCTTCGTGACATAGACTGTCGGAGACAATGCTCAACCCCCGACTTCCACTCAGCGAATGAAGTGTCGGGTTCATGTCTAGCTCTTTCTAGCCACTGGACTGCGGACTTCTCTGAATCCTCGACGCCAGTCCGAACAATCAGGTGCGAGCGGAATGGGCGTGGTGGCGCGTGCTGGGTGGGGTGAAAAGGGGGTGGGGTAGGGGTTGAGGGCAGCTGGTCCCAGCATCTCTTCTCGGTGCGGCCTGTTTATCCTGTCAACCAGTCCCGTCCTGCCACCATCAGTGCACTCTCATGAATTCTTGTGAAGTTGTGTCTCGCACGGTGCTAATTTGGAAGCCGCTATCCTGGTCTTTCCCAGTATTCTGGCAATCTTTAAAGTGGACTCCCTCTGCCCCCTCCCCCCCCCCAACCCTGCACCATCCTTGAGGAACGTCAGACCCCTGTTGTCCTTCTCTTCCTCAAGGTCCTTCTTGTTCTTGCTGGTCTTGAGAGCACGTCTCATCTGCGTTTCAGTGTAGCCATTCTGCTGCAACGTTTTCTTCAGGTGCGGCATCTCAGTAGGTACACTGTCCCTGCCGCATATGTCAAGTGATCTGCGGATAAGGATAATGAACGCGGATTTCCGCTGGGCTGGGTGATGACATCTGTTGGCGTTATAGGTCCGTGTGTGTTTTCTTTCGGTAGACTAAATGTCCCAGGGTGCCGGCCGTTTTCTTCTTTATTAGGATACCGAGGAAGTGTAGGCACTCATTTTCTTCTAATCCCATTGTGAACTTGATGTTCTCAATCACTTAGTTGAGAAATTCTTTCGCGGTGTCTTCGCTGTGCGTCCACATCGCGAAATTATCATTCACGTATCGACAAAAGACCTTGGGTTTAAGCCGTGCAGTTTTTAAGGCGACATCCTCGAAGTACTCCATGTTCAGTATGGTGATCATTTTCATATAATTCCCTTAGATTTCCGCGGTTTACTTTTTTATGGATTTCTGGATAACTTCTTCGGAAAAAAGCTTCCAAATATTGAAACAAATTTACTATGGAATAACTTGAATCTGACGTTACCCTCTCTTCCCATACCACTACTTTTAAATTACTCTTAAAACACTGTATCCTGTTTTCATTAATAAGCCTCACGGCTTTGTATGAATCTCCTCCGAGCTGTTAAGCGCTGTATTGTTTATTTCCATTAACTGTGCACAATGATCAAATAATTCATTAACGATTGGATATACATTAGGTATGAGTACTGCATATTAAAATGATATCAGTCCGTGTCCTACTACATTGCTGCGTACGAGTTGAAAAACTGACTATTAAAATTAGATTGAAACACTCAAGTGATGATACTGTTTTATTTTTACTGTCCACATATTTCAATAAATTTATACTGAAATCTACAGCAACTACGAATTGTTTATCTTTATCTGACAGATAGCTCAAGAATTCATCTTGATTTCTCATAAATAGGTAAATGTGTGGTGGGGACTTCAAGCTTCCCTCGATATGTTGGCAAAAATACTTGTTCAAAACTGGTGGTAGGCAAAAAACATCTTCCGAGATTGTCCTAAATGCTTTCTCCGAAAATTATTTCGAGCAGTTAGTCCACGAACCCACGCGAATTGTAAATGGTTGCGAAAACACACTTGACCTCTTAGTCACAAACAATCCAGAGCTAATAGAGAGCATCATGACTGATACAGGTCACAAGGTCATTGTAGCTAGGCTCAATACCGTTTCTTCCAAATCCACCAGAAACAAACGCAAAATAATTTTATTTAAAAAAGCGGATAAAGTGTCACTAGAAGCCTTCCTAAGAGACAATCTCCATTCCTTCCGAACTGACTATGCAAATGTAGACGAGATGTGGCTCAAATTCAAAGATATAGTAGCAACAGCGATTGAGAGATTCATACCTCATAAATTGGTAAGAGATTGAACTGATCCCCCATGGTACACAAAACAGGTCCGAACGCTGTTGCAGAGGCAACGGAAAAAGCATGCAAAGTTCAGAAGAACGCTAAATCCCGAAGATTGGCTAAAATTTACAGACGCGCGAAATTTGGCACGGACTTCAATGCGAGATGCCTTTAATAGGTTCCACAACGAAAATTGTCTCGAAATTTGGTAGAAAATCCGAAGAAATACTGGTCGTATGTAAAGTACACAAGCGGCAAGTCGCAGTCAATACCTTCGCTGCGCAGTGCCGATGATAGTGTTACCGACGACTGTGTCGCTAAAGCGGAGTTATTGAACGCAGTTTTCCGAAATTCCTTCACCAGGGAAGACGAATGGAATATTCCAGAATTTGAAACACGAGCAGCTGCTAGCATGAGTTTCTTAGAAGTAGGGGTTGCGAAGCAACTCAAATCGCTTGATACGGGAAAGTCTTCAAATCAAGTTTGTATACCGATTAGATTCCTTTCAGATTACGCTGATACAATAGCTCCCTACTTAGCAATCATATACAACCGCTCGCACACCGATAGATCTGTAACTACAGACTGGAAAATTGCGCAGGTCGCACCAGTGTTTAGAAGGGTAGTAGGAGTAATCCATCGAACTACAGACCTATATCATTTACGTCGGTTTGCAGTAGGGGTTTGGAGGATATACTGTATTCAAACATTATAAATCACCTCGAAGGGAACGATCTATTGATACGTTATCAGCATGGTTTCAGAAAACATCGTTCTTGTGCAACGCAGCTAGCTCTTGATTCGCACGAAGTAATGGCCGCTATCGACAGGGGATCTCAAGTTGATTCCGTATTTCTAGATTTCCGGAAAGCTTTTGACACCGTTCCTCACAAGCGACTTCTAATCAAGCTGCGGGCCTATGGGGTATCGTCTCAGTTGTGCGACTGGATTCGTGATTTCCTGTGAGGAAGGTCGCAGTTCGTAGTAATAGACGGCAAATCATCGAGTAAAACTGAAGTGATATCAGGTGTTCCCCAGGGAAGCGTCATGGTACCTCTGCTGTTCCTGATCTATATAAATGACTTGGGTGACAATCTGAGCGGTTCTCTTAGGTTGTTCGCAGATGATGCTGTAATTTACTGTCTAGTAAGGTCATCCGAAGACCAGTATCAGTTGCAAAGCGATTTAGAAAAGATTGCTGTATGGTGTGGCAAGTGGCAGTTGACGCTAAATAATGAAAAGTGTGAGTTGATCCACATGAGTTCCAAAAGAAATCCGTTGGATTCGATTACTCGATAAATAGTACAGTTCTCAAGGCTGTCAATTCAGCTAAGTACCTGGGTGTTAAAATTACGAACAACTTCAGGTGGAAAGACCACATAAATAATATCGTGGTGAAGGCGAGCCAAAGGTTTCGTTTCATTGGCAGGACACTTAGAAGATGCAACAAGTCCACTAAAGAAACAGCTTACACTACACTCGTTCGTCCTCTGTTAGAATATTGCTGCGTGGTGTGGGATCCTTACCAGGTGGGATTGACGGAGGACATCGAAAGGGTGCAAATAAGGGCAGCTCGTTTTGTATTATCACGTAATAGGGGAGAGAGTGTGGCAGATATGATACGCGAGTTGGGATGGAAGTCAACTTTCTCTTCCGAATGCGAAAATATTTTGTTGAGCCCAGCCTACATAGGTAGAAATGATAATCAAAATAAAATAAGAGAAATCAGAGCTCTAACAGAAAGGTTTAGGTGTTCCTTTTTCCCATCGCGCTGTTCGGGAGTGGAATGGTAGAGAGATAGTATGATTGTGGTTCGATGAGCCGTCTGCCAAGCGCTTAAATGTGAATTGCAGAGTAATCATGTAGATGTAGAGAGAAACTGTAGATCGTTACAATTATCAGCGTAGTGTTCTGCAATAACAATACGTAGTAACATGCTTTGATGTTCTGATCAACACAAAAACTATATGTTGCAATGCTTTTTAGGTATGCCTAACTTTCACACATGTTACAACTCCTGATTTTTCCGTAATGTTAACGCTACACGAAAATGACGCTAGTCCACATCCTGTGATATGTGGCTTCTCAATCCATGTGGTCATGTGGTCTTTGGAGAAGCACAGAATGTCTGTCACTTCAAAATTTTAGACGTAGTCTAAGCGTCTACCCTGTTTCTGAACCCTCTAATGTACTGATGAAACAATTTTATTTTTCTGAAAATTGTTACATATTTTATGGTACTGTTCTGATGGAATTTCTGTCAATACTATCTATCTGTAAATAGACTCTTACCGTAAAAATGTAGCCCCTTGATTCCATTAATCATTGGGATATTGTCTTGTGTGGTTGTGGCCCCGCTTACACTTTCTGTAAGACGCAAATTCCTTTCCCCCTGCTATACAGGTCCTGGCCATGATTTGTATATCCCCATCTCCTAATTGCAGCAACAGGCACAGCCAAGGTATGGGATTTACTTACAGTCGAAAGTAATCCGCTCAGTTTTTTTAACATGATTAATATACGTGTGAAACAGGGCTCGTCATGGTTCTTTAGAACCTTCACAAACCGCATATGACTGTGTCCTCTACTTGCTGTTCCTATGCCTTCCAGGTCACCTTCAACGCTATGTTCTATGTTGTTACCCAGGCTGTTTCCTGCTCCTCCAACTGTAAGTACCTGCTTCTCTCCATCGGGATCTGTGCACAAGGTCGCTATGATCTCTGTCTCCTAGCTGTGTCTGGCACTAGGTCTCATGTTGCTTGTGACCTAGTATTCTACATCTCCTCGTACCTTTTCCTGTAGCATTTGGTCTATACATGTCCCATGGCTGCTCCCTAGACCTAAACCTCTTTCTTTTTCTATGTGACTTTTGTACTAATCTAGCCTTAGAGTCGTACACAGGCCCCCTGCATCTAATTTGTTCATCAACTGACTGAAGCTCTTCTCCTATTTCAAGTAACAAGTCAGACTGGTTTTCTAACTCTAACATGAAATGTTGTTTCTGAGGTCTTCTCCTTTTTCCTATTATTTGTCACCTTTCCCAACTCCCACTGTCTGGTTCGCCCTTCAACTTATCTAATTCAAAATATGCTTCTTGTAATTCTGCTTGCAGGACACAAAACTTCATTTCGTATTCCATGATTTTCTTATTTCCACTCTGCTATATACAGGGTGGTCCATTGACAGAGACCGGGCCAAATATCTCAAGAAATAAGCGTCAAACGAAATACTACAAAGAACGAAACTTGTCTAGCTTGAAGGAGGAAACCAGATGGCGCTATGGTTGGCCTGCTGGATGGCGCTGCCATAGGTCAACCTGTTACCAACTGTTTGTCTAAAATTGGCAGTCATATGATTGTGACTATTACAGCGCCATTCATCACACAGCGAAAAATGTGGTACAACTTAAACATTCGTATTTCTTTACGTACTAGACGAATATGTAATAAAAAATGGGGGTTCCTACTTAAAAAATGCAGTTGATATCCGTTTGACATATGGCAGCGCCATCTAGCGGGTCAACTATAGCACCATCTGGTTTCCCCCTTCAAGCTAGACGAGTTTCGTTCTTTGTAGTTTTTTCGTTTGTTGCTTATTTCGTGAGGTATTTGGCCCGGTCACTATCAATGGACCATCCTATATAGCTATGTCTGTCACTAGGTCCTTTGTTGCTTGTTACCTGGTATTCCACAGCTGTCTTCGTTTTGAAAGCAACCGTCTGTCCGTTTTAATGAAGCAGTCAGTCAGACTCCAGTTCTCTGCTGATATGCGACTACAGAGTGGCAAGTTAAGTGTTTATCCCTTTCTGTGTTTTTCAGCATAGTGTAATTATTAAATTTCGTACGTATTTTTCTGTTTAATACTTTTAATCTTGCGTTTTTGTAAGTTTAAATTCATTCAATTAATCAGTGCAGTAATTGCTCACTGAAGAGCCAGCTACAAAGCTCATTAACGCATCTTCGTCAATGGGTGACACATCAGGAGGGTAGAAATCAGCATATCTCGGATTCCATTTGATTTTATAATTTACTTTTTCAGTTAGTCTTGGTAGGATAGCTAGGATATCTGCATGCTAGGTGCGGACGCGAGAGGAGCTGACCGCATTTCGCGAACAGCTGAATACTATGGTCAGTCACCTTCAGGCTACTGCCTTCAGGTATAGCGGTGGCGAGGAAACTGGCGAGTCGCGTGGGACACTTGAAGTGTCGCTTGTTTCGCTTGAAGGCACCTCCTGGTGCACCCGACACGGTGGATCCGCCATCACAGCAGGGTGAGTGGCGGGTTTAAACGCGTTCGCGTCGCTCGAGGCGGAGGGCCAATGTGGTGACTGGGCGCCCGGCCTTTCCCATTCACTCTGTGAGTGGACAGGTGGCCGCTCTTTCAGCAGGGGGCCGGCCGAAGTGGCCGTGAGGTTAAAGGCGCTGCAGTCTGGAACCGCAAGACCGCTACGGTCGCAGGTTCGAATCCTGCCTCGGGCATGGATGTTTGTGATGTCCTTAGGTTAGTTAGGTTTAACTAGTTCTAAGTTCTAGGGGACTAATGATCTCAGCAGTTGAGTCCCATAGTGCTCAGAGTCATTTGAACTCACTCTTTCAGCAGGGTACCAACAGGCACACAGGGGAGGGGTTTACTAGTTACTGGGAGCTCCACTGTTAGGTGCGTTATGGATTCCCTGAGTCAGGTAGCGTTCAGGGCTAGAAAGAAAGCCAACGTGTGCTTGGTATATATGCTGGGGGGCCGCATCCGAGATGTGGGGCGGCGTTGCCTGCGGCTATTGAGCGTGCAGGGTACACGTCTGTATGTTGTGGCTCACGTCCGCACCAAAGACACCTGTCGCATGGGTTCTGAGGTGATCCTCAGCTTGTGCGGGCGGCCGGCAGGGGTGGTGAATACTGCTGACCTCGTGTGTGGGGTGCAAGCAGTTTGCAAAAAAAAAAAAAAAAAAATTAAAAAATTGTTCAAATGACTCTGAGCACAATGGGACTTAACATCTAAGGTCATCAGTCCCCTAGAACTTAGAACTCCTTAAACCTAACTAACCTAAGGACATCACACACATCCATGCCCGAGGCAGGATTCGAACCCGCGACAGTAGCGGTCACGCGGTTCCGGAATGAAGCGCCTAGAACCGATCGGCCACAGTGGCCGGCTCGCATTTTGCAGCATTGTTTCGAAAGTTGATAGGGGTCCTGGGGTTTGCTGCCGAGTTGACGGTCTCAACCAAAGGTTTCGTCGACTCTGTGACGGACTTGGCTGCAGACTTCTAGACCTGCGATATAGTGTGGGGATTTGTAGAACTCCTCTTGATAGGTCAGGAGTACACTAGAAAACGGAAGCAGGTACTAGGGTAGCTGAGTATTTTTTGAGTGCACGTGGGGCTTTTTTAGGTTAGGCAGTAGTTTGAGGTGCACTGACGATCACTTGCCACTCAGTTTGCGGCAGGGAAAGTCAAACGGCGTTCAGTACAAAGATATTATGACTGTTTTAATTTTATCACTAAAGTGTCGAAATATTCGTTATTAAGTTCCAGAATTTACTTCCCTGCAGGGAGCATCTCGCGCTAAAATTATTCATGGGACCGAGAGCTGGCTGAAACCGGAAATGGAAAGCTCTGAGGTATTTAGCGCGTCGTGGAACATTTATCGGAAAGATAGAGTAGACCCCATAGGAAGAGGAGTGTTCATTGCAGTTGACCAAAATACTATCTCTAGCGAGTTCGAGGCTGAGTGTAACAGTGGAGTTACATGGTTACGTGTAACAAGTGTAGATGAAACAATATTATTTGTTGGATATTTTTACCGGTCACCAGGTTCTGCTGTGACAGTTCTAGAGTCATTCAAAGACAGGGTAGGTGCAATAGAGCGTAAATACCCACATTCTGCAACCCATAAGACAGGGATGTAGTCTTTCGCCCCTACTTTTCTATCTGTACATCGAAGAAGCGATGACCGATGTAAAAGAAAGGTCCATGAATGGAACTATAATTCGAAAGACGGAGCAAGGAGGACATAAAAAGTAGACTAGCACTGGCAGAAAGGGAATTAGAATTCCCTTTCTGCCAGTGCCTAGAGGCCAAGATAAGACTACTAAATAGTATGATACATAGGCTTCAGTTTGAGGAAGAAATTTCTGGTAATGTACGTCTGGAGCACAGCATTACTCGTATATGACAGTGAAACATGGACTGTGAGAAAAGCAGAAAAGAAGAGAATCTAAGTATTTAAGATATGGTGCTGCAGAAGAACGTTGAAAATTAGGTGGTCTGATACGGTACGGAATGAGGAGGTTCTCTGCAAAATCGGGAAGGAAAAGGATATATGGAACAAATTAACAAGAAGGAAGGACATGGAAGTAAGTCATCTGTTAAGACTTCATGTAATAACTTCCATAGTACTAGAGGGAGCTGTACAGCGTAAAAACTGTAGAGGGAAACAGGGATTGGAACATGTCCAGCAAATAACTGAGGACGTAGGTTGCTACCCTGTGATGAGGAGATTGTAACAGGACAGGAATTCGTGACAGGCCCATCAAACCAGTCAGACGGCCGACGACTAAAAAGTAAAACCATTCCCATAGAGTATAATTCCGCTTGCCATAGACGGGCAATACTATAATCTGTTGCACAGACAACTACTGTAACTGCTACTATTACTTTTGTTACTATTATTACAAATTGTTTTGTCACATATGTTCATAACTGTTGAATAATTTTAAAATATTATACCGCAGAAATGTAACATTCACACTTCCAGCACTGAATACAATTGCTGTTATCCCAGAATGCTAAGAATCTGGCTAAATCATAATACAACAAGTTTTAAGGTGAAAGGAATCGTATTAGCCTTTTTGTTCAGTATACAAGAAATTGTTTAAATATTCAGTTTGAAGATATTTCATTTACTAATATAGATTTTTATAGAAAAAAACTGAAAATTATTATGAAGTGATCAGTAAGATGTGATTCGAGAGCAACAGGAAATCACTATCGTTCTGACAGTATCACGTCTGATATGTTTATCTAGAACTCGTGGTGTGTTGATGGTATAATTTTAATAACATTATACGTAAACCTGATGATTCTGCTTAATTTGTAGTATAACTTCTGCAAAGTGATATTTTAAATTATAGTTGTAAACTTAATCTATAATGAAATATCTTTAACAAAATGCAGCTTTTACACTTAACGGTAACAAAAAAGACAGTAAAGGTGAATAAGATAGCAAAGGCTTTTTGCAAGTGAGTGGCTCATGACCGACGATTTAAAAAATGTGAAATATATTGAAAATTACTCTTAATTAATGCATATGCCTGAAGGGTAACTATACAGTCACTGAGTCGTCTTCCGAAATCAAAGAAAACAAAACTTCCATTTTCCATGACTCTGCGTTCAAAAGGTACAAAGAAAACATCTATTAGTTTATTATAATCAAATTATATGGCGGAAGGACAGGACTTAAGTTTTATTGAAAGAAGTATTACAAAACGACCCTTGAATACTGGTCTACAATAACGTAAGGTATTGCAGTACCTACAAGGCAATGTTAGTTCCAAAAAAGAGCATATCCCAGACTGCATTTCTTGAAATTCGCCAAATGGATGAAAATTCAGCTAAAATGGTTCACTGGTCCTGTAAATAAGGTATAAAAAAGTAAGAATACTTAGATTAGAATATTACATTCTACGGTAAGTGAATCCCATTTGGCTCATTAAGTGACAGGGCTGCCCTTCGTAACATAAAAGCAGTTGATAGGAGCGTTACATCAGTTCCGTGTTGAGAACATCAAAAGCAAAACATTAGATCATTCGGAGGAGGATTGGGGAGAACCATGGCATATTTATGAACTCATTCTTTTGAAGACGTTAGGGGAAACGGTGTGAAGCCTCAGTAAGAATGTCCTATGTACTGCGTCTCTTTACTCTGCGTCTTGTACAGGTACAGAAATTTTGGAGGAGAAAGGAAAGAAGGCAGAACTATGTTTTCCAGTATTCCCTTATGAGTACGAATAAGTCACAGGAATAATAAGACTCCCAATCAAATAGTTAACAAGAGCGGACAAAGTCAGCGGCTGATAAATCGCAGAAATAAAGTCAACGGTATTTATATTGTTCTGCATCAATGAGGTACTGTTTACAAAACTAAAAGCAACGACGATGCCATACCGACTGTGGTAAGTGGGAATGCACAAGGAGTCTAACGTTCCTATTAACTCTGTCTTGACTACATAATGTAGCTACATGATGTAGCTACACCTAAAAAGGCAACATGAGCAAAACAAGTGTCGCAGTAAACAAAAAAATTCCCGTAATACTTATTACTGAGAAAAGAATAAAATTCTTAGGAAAGCTATGAAAGAGGGGACGTAAGGGCATGATGGTGAAATTGGGCGCTGAACTGTGAGAAAATTTTTATTTCAATGGGTCTTGAACTAAAGAGCACTGGTCTAGGAAGAAGACTTAAAGTCTTCTGACAAAGATATATTAAGAGACTCCCAGATGAGTAGACTACCTGCTAAGAAACAAAACCTAACACATGGTCTCTTCTCTTAACATAAAGCGACAGCTGTACTTCCGGAGCAAACACTGCTTACACGCCCAAGGAAAAATTTCACATTGGAAACGTTTCGTAATATAATGATCAGTGGAATAACATGGTTATCTGGTGGAATAAGAGAGATTTTTCCTTAATGTGCCCTGATATCGATTTATAAACAAGATGTAGCAGAAAAAGAAGAAAGAGAGCACTGTAAATTTTACTCACTTTTGCTTCAGAGACAGCCAAAGGTACAATACTCAGTGACAGCGATCGCATATTGGTTCAAAGACTTCTGAGTCGATGATGGTGAAGTTTGCTAGTTATATTAACCATTCAGTTAGCCACACAATTCACTTGGAACTTCGCATAACGATTACGAAGTAGGCAGCGGTAGCACCAACAAAGGAGAGGAAAAGAGACAAGTTTATATAAAAAAAGCCAGACGCTGAGAATACTAAATGGCCCATTCGAATTCTACAAACGCGAACTTCTCCCACGATGGAAGTAATACCTGAACTTTGGCCACGAGCGAAAGTGACCTGTAACCACATTCTGTCGTGTCGGAGCAAGTCGACTAGATAATAAGCAAGCGGATAAGAACGAAGGAAATTCAGAAGGAGAACTTGATTAGTCGTACATATATCGTTGCTGTGTATTCAGTAGCAGCATTAGCCAGCTGTAGATGCTAACCACCCAGAAGAATTTGCTAAGGATGCACATCACTAACGAGAGCCAAAGTGTCGTCCGCAGAGATGCGTGAGCTGTTAAGCTGATTTTGCTATAATTCTCACACTTGTCAGCTCTTGCAGTCTTCGGCATTGTGTAGATGATGTTTTTCCGAAAGTCACAGTCGTACATCCTGCATAACAACCAGAATAGTACACTACTGGCCATTAAAATTGCTACACCACGAAGATGACATGCCGGCCGGTGTGGCCTTGCGGTTCTAGCGCTTCAGTTTGGAACCGCGTGACCGCTACGGTCGCAGGTTCGAATCCTGCCTCGGGCATGGATGTGTGTGATGTCCTTAGGTTAGTTACGTTTAATTAGTTCTAAGTTCTAGGCAACTGATGACCTCAGCAGTTAAGTCGCATAGTGCTCAGAGCCATTTGAACCATTTGAAGAAGACATGCTGCAGTCGCGAAATTTAACCAACAGGAAGTAGACGCTGTGATATGCAAATTATTAGGTTTTCAGAGGATTCACGCAAGGTTGGCGCTGGTGGCGACACCTACAACGTGCTGACATGAGGAAAGATTCCAACCGATTTCTCAGACACAAACAGCAGTTGACCGGCGTTGCCTGCTGAAACGTTGCTGTGATGCCTCATGTAAGTAGGAGAAATGCGTACCATCGCGTTTCCGACTTTGATAAAGGTCAGATTGTAGCCCATCGCGAATTCGGTTTATCGTATCGCTACGTTGCTGCTCGCGTTGGTAGAGATCAAATGACTGTTAGCAGAATATGGAGTCGGTGGGTTCAGGAGGGTAATACGGAACGCCGTGCTGGATCACAACGGCCTCGTATCACTAGCAGTCGAGATGACAGGCATCTTATCCGCATGGCTGTAACGGATCGTGCAGCCACATCTCGATCCCTGTGTCAACAGATGGGGACGTTCGCAAGACAACAACCATCTGCACGAACAGTTCGACGACGTTTGCAGCTGCATGGACTATCAGCTCGGAGACCATGGCTGCGGTTACCCTTGACGCTGCATCACAGACAGGAGCGCCTGCGATGGTGTTCTCAACGACGAACCTGGGTGCACGAATGGCAAAACGTCATTTTTTCGGATGAATCCAGGTTCTGTTTACAGCATCATGATGGTCGCATCCGTGTTTGGCGACATCGCGGTGGACGCCCATTGGAAGCGTGTATCCGTGATCCCCATACTGGCGTGTCACCCGGCGTGATGGTATGGGGTGCCATTGGTTACACGTCTCGGTCACCTCTTGTTCGCATTGACGGCACTTTGAACAGTGGGCGCTACATTTCAGATGTGTTACGACCCGTGGCTCTACCCTTCATTCGATCCCTGTGAAACCTTAGCTATTAATTCACGACCGCATGTTGCAGGTCCTGTACGGGCCTTTCTGCATACAGAAAATATTCGACTGCTGCCCTGGCCAGCACATTCTCCAGATCTCTCACCAACTAAAAACGTGTGGTCAATGGTTGCCGAACAACTGGCTTGTCACAATATGCCAATCACCACTCTTGATGAACTGTGGTATCGTGTTGAAGCTGCATGGGCAGCTGTACCTGTACACGCCATCCAAGCTCTGTTTGACTCAATGCCCAGGCGTATCAAGGCCGTTATTATGGGCAGAGGTGGTTGTTCTGGATACTGATTTCTCAGGATCTATGCAGCCAAATAGTGTGAAAGTGTAATGACATGTCAGTTCTAGTATAATACATTTGTTCAATGAATACCCGTTTATCATCTGCATTTCTTCTTGGTGTAGCAATTTTAATGCCCAGTAGTGTAGGTTTGTTGTCACTTGCCTCAATGATTTTGGAAATTCTGATGGAATATTATCTATCCCTTCTCCCTTATTCGAACTCAAGTCTTCCATAACTTTTTTAAATTCCGGTTTTATGTTTGGTCCCCTATCTCTTCCATATCGGCTCCTGTTTCTTCTTCTATCACGTACTTAGACTAGTCTTCTCCCTCAAAGAGTCCTTCAGTGTACTCTTTCCACCTATCCACTCTCTCCTCTGCATCTGACAAAGGAATTACCATTACACTCTTAATGTGTTTCGAGTGTTACGTACGCTGAGTCGTTCCTTCAGACAATCATTTCTTTTTCGATATCCCACAACTTTCATGCAGCCTTTTCTCCTTAGCTTCCCTGCACTCCCTATTTATTTCATCCCTAACTGTCTTGTATTATTGTATTCCTGAATTTCCCTGAAAATTTTCCCCTTTGTGTCTATAGACTGGAGCAGTGAATGAAAATTTGTACCAAGGCCTGGAATCGAACCACAGTCTCTTGCTTACTAGGCAGGTGCGTTAGCCACTAAGCAACCTTGGCTCAGTGGTTCATACAATTGCACGGGTTACCCTGGCACCCTTCCCTCCTCGATCGAAGTTCCCACTTCCTCCCCAGTCTACTTTAGATTAGGATCGAGGAAGGAGACGTGCAAGGGTAATCGCTGCAGTTGTGTGAACCGTTGTGCCAAGGTGACTTAGTGGCTAACGCACTTGCCTAGTAAGCACGAGACCTGGGTTCGATTCTTGGCCTTGGTACAAATTTTCACTCGTGGCTTCAGTGTATATACATAAAATCATATCTGTATGAGAGCAGTAAGTTGTAAGGTGGCCATTATTTCGCACCTTACAAGCACTTATCCACATAGTTGGATAAGTTCTACATCGTATGTATGAATATTTAAAGGGAGTGATATTGTCACGTACGCCTTGTAAATAATTGGTAATGCTTTTGCATGAAAGGTGATGGAGTGTCTTTATTATCAAAACGGCATAATGAATGATTGCCTATACTAGTAGGGTTGGTACTGGAGATGTAATGGCAGGCGGAACTCAAGACCTGGGTGGAAGACCCGCACAGGTGTGTTGGTCCTGCTTAAATACAGGGAGTAGCATGACGGACGTTGGGGCACCTAGACGCTGGAGCACAATAGAGTCGCGGCTGGCCTGTGTTGTAGGTGGACAGGAAGGGTAACCGGCAACTCTGCAAATCTTGGACGCAGCTGAGACGAATGAGGAAGTGTCACCTCGGAAATCACGCAGACTGGGTTATTTCCAAGGATTTTTCTCAGAAGTGTACGATTGTACGAGTATAGGTATTCCCTCCCAAAAGTTCTGCGCTGGACGACAAAAGACTAAAATATGGTTGGTCGGCGTTCGGAATAATATGTAGAGAGGGAGAATATTCCGTAGTTTCGAGAAGATTATTTGTTTTCTTAGTTACGAGGGAGGGGGAGCCGAGCTGTGCTGGGAGGCCAGCGGCGTAGAGAAGAGGTCTTCCATTTTTGAGCGCACATGTGTGACGGTCGCTTAGTATTAGCTTTGTTTCTACAGACGGACTTGCTCTCTTGGCTCTCAGGAGAGTTTATAGTTAGAACAGTTAGGCACTGTACTGTTGCGAACTTATACGATTCTGGACTTCGCCTCCAGGTTGGAAGTCGTAGGTTGAGTACGCAGCGTAAGTGATTGAGAGCATTGCTTCTGCCTATACTTAACTTGAGACGTTATTCGAACTCCGTCCTTGTGGCTAGGAGTTCACGTTTCTCGTCTGTAGAACACAGAGAGGAGAAGACAGTATTAGAGTATATTAGTCAGACGACCGCCTTCTGCCGTCCTAGTGTTTCAAAGGGTTTATTTTGTTGCTGGAGTTCTTCCGTCGTCGCAGACATGTACGAGAACCAACACTTCAACGCATTGGACGGACTAAATACGGTGGTATCGCTAATTGCTTCGGCTTATTGGGGCTATAAAGCTAAACAGCTGTAATCACGTTAGTTTATTTCCACTGAGGTTCCACACCGCCATAGATCATCTTTGAAAGCAGTGTCTTCTATGGTCTGGTACGTAGATGATGTCAGTCATTTCGCGTTATTTATGTTAGATCGCGTGGCCATAAAAAGGGGCAGAGTTGGGCAATTGATCAGCAATTTTTAGTTAAAAAATGTAGAAATTTCTAACAAAGGGTTGTTTTTTAATCTACAATAAATTTATAATAAGAAACAACGTTTGTCATTTAGTAGTATTAGTTGCTTTAATGAGTCATTTGTATTTAGGTTGTAATTTATATATTAAAGAGCATTAAGAGATCCTCAGATCTGCTTCAAGGGGTAGTCAGACAGGGCCAAATCAACATTTTTGTGTTCAATGTTTTCCGCTGCGCACATGCATTTTACACTCGACTGGAGTAGTATCTTGGAAAGTCTCAGATATTGTGTCATTTCAATTTTGTACTTCCTTTAATCGTCGATCAACTAAGTGTTTCTTGTGTTCCCTATAATTTCTTCGCAGTAATCTTCTTTGTAGCTAAGGTTTCTTATTTCCATCTTCTGTGACTGCCATTTTTAGAGATGGTTGGTTGGTTGGTTTAAAGATTAAAGGGACCAAACTGCAAAGGTCATCGGTCCCTTGTTTCATAAACATACAGAGCACATTGAAATCATCCACCAGTCATTCTAAACACTAAAAGAAAAATTCCGGGGGGAAGAAAAGCCCCAAGGTCAATGGTAAGGCAACATGAAAAACGGAGCACAGCAAACAAACAACATTTTTAGAGATATATATTCCTCTCCAACTAAACTGCCTACTGAGCTATTCCGTATTGCAGTATCTATAGCCTCAGAGAACCTCAAGCGTATCTCTTCCTTCCTTAGTACTTCCGATTCCCACTTATTTTTGCATTGATTCTTATGAAATACACTCCTGGAAATGGAAAAAAGAACACATTGACACCGGTGTGTCAGACCCACCATACTTGCTCCGGACACTACGAGAGGGCTGTACAAGCAATGATCACACGCACGGCACAGCGGACACACCAGGAACCGCGGTGTTGGCCGTCGAATGGCGCTAGCTGCGCAGCATTTGTGCACCGCCGCCGTCAGTGTCAGCCAGTTTGCCGTGGCATACGGAGCTCCATCGCAGTCTTTAACACTGGTAGCATGCCGCTACAGCGTGGACGTGAACCGTATGTGCAGTTGACGGACTTTGAGCGAGGGCGTATAGTGGGCATGCGGGAGCCCGGGTGGACGTACCGCCGAATTGCTCAACACGTGGGGCGTGAGGTCTCCACAGTACATCGATGTTGTCGCCAGTGGTCGGCGGAAGGTGCACGTGACCGTCGACCTGGGACCGGACCGCAGCGACGCACGGATGCACGCCAAGACCGTAGGATCTTACGCAGTGCCGTAGGGGACCGCACCGCCACTTCCCAGCAAATTAGGGACACTGTTGCTCCTGGGGTATCGGCGAGGACTATTCGCAACCGTCTCCATGAAGCTGGGCTACGGTCCCGCACACCGTTAGGCCGTCTTCCGCTCACGCCCCAACATCGTGCAGCCCGCCTCCAGTGGTGTCGCGACAGGCGTGAATGGAGGGACGAATGGAGACGTGTCGTCTTCAGCGATGAGAGTCGCTTCTGCCTTGGTGCCAATGACGGTCGTATGCGTATTTGGCGCCGTGCAGGTGAGCGCCACAATCAGGACTGCATACGACCGAGGCACACAGGGCCAACACCCGGCATCATGGTGTGGGGAGCGATCTCCTACACCGGCCGTACACCACTGGTGATCGTCGAGGGGACACTGAATAGTGCACGGTACATCCAAACCGTCATCGAACCCATCGTTCTACCATTCCTAGACCGGCAAGGGAACTTGCTGTTCCAACAGGACAATGCACGTCCGCATATATCCCGTGCCACCCAACGTGCTCTAGAAGGTGTAAGTCAACTACCCTGGCCAGCAAGATCTCCGGATCTGTCCCCCATTGAGCATGTTTGGGACTGGATGAAGCGTCGTCTCACGCTGTCTGCACGTCCAGCACGAACGCTGGTCCAACTGAGGCTTCAGGTGGAAATGGCATGGCAAGCCGTTCGACAGGACTACATCCAGCACCTCTACGATCGTCTCCATGGGAGAATAGCAGCCTGCATTGCTGCGAAAGGTGGATATACACTGTACTAGTGCCGACATTGTGCATGCTCTGTTGCCTGTGTCTATGTGCCTGTGGTTCTGTCAGTGTGATCATGTGATGTATCTGACCCCAGGAATGTGTCAATAAAGTTTCCCCTTCCTGGGACAATGAATTCACGGTGTTCTTATTTCAATTTGCAGGAGTGTAGTTTGTTAAACATCAGCAACACTTTCTCTGCCCTACCCTCCTATGGACAGCAAATCCTACATCCGTCACACCATTGTCTACTGCTTTTGATATTACCCTACATTCAACTGATCAGAAATACTTGTCTTCTTTCCATTTTACTTCACTGACCTCCAGTATGTCTAGATCGAGCCTCATCATTTCCGTTTATTGATTTTCTAGCTTTTCTATCACGTCGAACTTCTGACATTCCACGCCCCCACCCCTAAAACGTTATCCTTTAATTGGTTTTTCAGTTTTTTCTCATCGTCACCTCCCCCCTTGGTAGTGCTCTCCCGGAGATCCGAATGGGGAAATGGGCCGGAATCTTTTGACAATGGAGGAATCATCATGAAACTTCTTTAGTTACACGTCCCATGTCCTGTGGATAAACATTACGTCTTCAGTGCAGTGGTTTCAATTGCCTTCTGCATCCTCGGGCCGATGATAATTACTGATCCCTCCACCTCTTTAGGGCAATTTTCCACCTCAAACGCCAGAGAGAGCCCGGAACATCTGTCTCCTCCTCTGCCCTCTTTGACAAGGTGGCTGGCTGAATGGAGGGTGACTTCTTATGCCGGAAGTCTTCGGCCACCATTGCTGATGATTATTTTAGTGAAAATTTAAGCAATGGTGCGGTTGGAACCCGTGACCAACGACGTTTCGATTACTAGTCAAAGACGGTATTCCCCTTTTTTGTGTGAATGTTCGTCATTATTCTCGTAATTTGGTCTATGCGGACGTAACAATACACACAATGAAGCTTATCGTAGAATACCTCACTCAGTTTTTTTTTTAATTACAGAGAGCAGTCGATCCTCTGTCGAACAGGCTGACCTACCATGCCATCGACCCTCAGGCAATGGGGCCGTGAGTTAAGCACCAGTGAAGAATAACCAACAAACAGTATTTACAACGTAGTCTGTGTCAGTCGCCTCTTTGTGGGGTCAACTAAGGAATAACACAAATAACAGCTGCAGTGTGTTGGTGTTTAACAGTGGTGTGCAGTTCCTCCTCCTTGGGTAATAAGAATCTTGCAAACGATTTAGAGTGATGAAAGGTTATAAACTATGTTCTGCTCGCCTATCGTTTTAATTGTTTACTGGCAAACTATGTGGAGATGGTTGATACAGACTTTAACAAAGACGCCATAAGTATTTACAGAAGTGTTGTATTGAAGTAAGTGAAACATGTTATCGTACTCCACAACATTGTTCGCCACAATACTATCAAATGCAGAGATACTCTCAAATTAGGATTGGCTCCTGCAAATAAAAAAAATAATTAAGAAAAATATTTTGCGTGTCTTAAAGAAAAAGAACCAGTGTGTCGAACAGACTTAAAGAATTTCCTGTCGATGATTTCCAGTATAAAACACACATATTATGTAACACTACTGTTGTGCGTTAGATACACTTGGCTCACATATTACCACTACGAGGGTATCAGATGTCTGTTTGCATACAATGTGATGCCAGCAAAACACATTAGTTTACACGATAATTTAGACGTGACAGAGGTACGTGGAGATTTACTTAAGCAAGATACGTGCATGCAGTCTCTCTTTAGAATATGTGTTTCATGTTCTAAGTGTTCTGGTCATAACACACGGTACTACTATGACATATGGCAATAATCTTTGGTTTAGTTCATACGTTGGATACGATAGACGTAGAAGCGAAGGAGATGTTTTGGATGTTTATCGCTGTTTATATTTCTCCATTTATATGCAGTCACAAATACTGTGGAGATCAGCAGAAAATTCTGTATAATTAAGTATGTCCAAAGGATATAGCTGTTTTTATGTTAAAGTGAAAGGTCGTGATCAGTAGTCTACATTGAGATGGGTAATAGTTACACAGATCAGCTGTTAATATGACGGCTAAGATTACACCATGATGTTAACACTTTTTCTGGAAAAACTGACCTGTAGTACACAGCTCTGCATAATCCGTTCACAAGTGCTATGCAATGCGAGAATAGCATGCGAGAGACAACGGTTCACTCTGCTAAGCTAGTAGCGTCTCGATACGGAATCATAGTGTAATGCACGGAAAAATGTTCAGTTACATTACCACACAAATCACCCACAGCATAGAATTTATAATTCATCCGTCTGTCAATTTACTTTAGTAATATCATAGTGATTTACACACAAACTAAGCAGCCAGAATATTATGACCACCTACTTAATAACCGGTATGTCCACCTTTGGCACTCGTAACAACGGCGACACGTCGTGTCATGAACCAATGAAGCCTTGGTATGTCACTGGACGGAGTTGGCACCACATCTACACGTACAAGTCACCTAATTCCCCGTATATTCCGGGGAGGGGAAGATGAGCTCTGGCGCCACGTTCATTCATATCCTAATGTGTTCGATCGGGTTTAGATCCACCGAGTTGGGCGGCCAGCACAACAACTGGAACTCGCCACTGTGTTCCTCAAACCACTCCATCGCCCTTGTGACATGATGCATTATCTTTTCGGGAAAACTGGTGGTCGTGAAGGGGGTACCTGGTCTGCAACCAATGTACAACACTCATTGGCTGTCATGGTGCCTTGCACGAGTTCCACTGGACCCATGGATGCCCACGTGAATGTTGCCCAGAGCACAATGGGTCCGCTTGTCTTCGTCCCGCAGTACAGATATCGAGGAGCTTTTCCCATTGAAGACGACGGATTCACGGATTCGCGAGCTCCCATCGGCACGATGAAGGTATTGAGATTCATCAGGCCATGCAACGATACGCCAGTGCGCCAACATCCATAGCCGCTAGTCATGTGCCAATTCGAGTCGTAGTTGCCGATGTCGTGGTCTTAAATTTCGACATGCATGGGTCGTCGGCTGCGGAAGCCCATCGTTAGGACCGTTCTTTGTACTGTGTGTTCAGACGGACTCTTACTCTGTCCAGAGTTAAAGTATGGTGTTATTTCTCCACAGTTCACCTCCTGTCCTGTTTTACCAATCAGCCCAATCTGCCCAGCCTATGACCTCCGCAATCTGTAATGTGGGTGGCCGCTCGAACCCAAGACGTCTGGACGTGGTTTTATCTTGGTTTCGTCATGTGTCGAAGACACTCAACCCAGCACTCCTTGAACACGCGACAAATCGTGCAGTTTCCGAAATGCTTGTGCCGAGACTGTGGACCATCACAATCTGTCCTGGGACAAACACAGATAGACCGCGCGTTGCCAGTTCTAGACACGGTTAGCATGCTCGCTGATACTACATGCGCAGTGTGTCAGTCTGATTAGCGGTCATTCCTCGCCATGTGACGCTTCTATCGCCTGGACAGATTCATATCGATAGTAGGTCAGTGGTCATAATGTTCTGGCTGATCAGCGTATAATTAGTTATATAGACGGAATTTGCAACAGAGACTGAGGAGCTTTAATGGAAGTAATAGATATAAAAGGGAGACGACATGGTGTATACTGTGTCCGTCTAACAACACACCAAACCACGAATCTGCTACAGACTCGCAACCCGAGAGCGGCCATGCTTCAGGTAGCGTCTGCTGCAACAGGTACAAGCAGCTGCAAGGGGAACAGCGAGCTGGGCTTGTACCACATATAGGCATGATCAACAACGATATTATAGCACTTGGCGTTTATCGGCAACACGCGGTGACGTTACAGTAAACAAGCGCGGTGGTGACTAAGGAGAACACATCGCACTGTTAATGCTTTCAGATCATTTGTGCCTACACTTCAAACCCGATTAAGCGTTGACTCTGATAAGCGCACTAATTCGCCCTTACTCTTAAGTACAATGATAATGTGATCGACTAATAAACATTCCAGACAACGACAGCAGCAGCAACAGCAACAACAACACGCGGCATCTCAGGCAGCCACCACGAGGGGTCCTAGGTCCAGTGGTAGCAGAGCATGCTTCCAGAAGTACGGTGCTGTGATCACTGACACTATTTTCGTGGGTCAAGTTGTGCAGCCATCCGTGTGCTGCGACAGTATTTAGGCCGGTCAACTATGGGTCAGCAGTTTGGTGTCATTCATTGAACCAGTCAGTCCTTCACGTTTTCCGTCCCAGGCGTTGGCTCCATATGCAGTCCATCAGTCAGAGCTCTCGCTAGTAGCTATTGTTGAGCCCATCCGGCCTGCCTCGCCGTCTAACGCCCTGCTTCCCCGGGCAGGAAGGCGTGCTGGTCCCCGGCACGAATCCGCCCGGAGGGATTAGGTCTAGATCCGGTGCGGCGCAGAGCCTGTGGATGGTTTTTAAGGCGGTTGTCCATCTATTTCGGCGAATGCGGGCTAGTTCCTATTATTCTGCCCCAGTTGCACTGTGTCGGCGATTGCTATGCAAACACCATTTCCACGTACGCGTGCACCATAATTATTCTACGACGCAAACACTTGGTGTTACACTCGTTTGGTATGGGACATTCCCGGAGGGGGGAAGGGGGGTTGGTCCCCTGGAGGGGGGGGGGGGGGAAGAACCGCACAATAACCGTGGGTTCGGTGTGGGGCGGCGGTGGGATGGGTGGGCTACTGTGGCCTGTTGTGGGGCTGTGAAACACTGAGGGTTACGGTAGGAAGAAGTCTCTCTGTTGTTTCTAGGTTCCCGGTTTAATAAAAAAAAACTTTTGTTGAACAGTTGCGGTGCAGCGTAACTTCTAATCTCTATCGAGTTAAGGTCAGTGACTTTATTTCTTCAGGTTTTGACCTTACACAGTTGTATACTGATTGTGTAATTAATTTCAGAGCTTTCTAAGCGAACTGGGACTTGAACGTTTTTGTTACTCATTTGGTCTTTGGCCACCTAGTCATTATATTCTTTCCTTGTCAGACTGAAAATACTAAGTTAACTTTCATTTACATGTACTTAAAACTGCACGAAGGAGACTTGCTTTCTTGAATAAACTCCTTCTACATTATTCTCACTGCTCCACCGTTGGCGCAAAACGTATCAGCATATGTGTATTTTAATAGAGAAAAGAGCAAGCATTCTAAGTTATACACCAAACTACATAGTGCAGGTGTCGAATAAACCATGTAGGCACATGCTTCCGAATAATATTACTTGACAATATACACCGCTAAATGTACTTCACAAATAGGTTTTTGGGGCAGAGAATAGCGGTGTGTCTACAAAACACATGTAGGCTGCCTATCGTAATACACAAAAATTGGTCGCAGATGATGCAGTTGTCTGTAAGAGATAGATGGGATTGCTTGTCGACTATGGTGAACTACACAAGATCGAAGACTGGTACCGAGACTGGAGGCAAATATACAGTACGACACAAAAATAAGGAAAAACGATGGCGCACCGAGAAAGAATAATCCGAACAGAACGTAGATAAATAGTTGTGATGTGCACATACAAAAAAACAAATAATTACAACTTCAGATAAACTGGTTGATTTATTCAAGAGGAAGAGCTCCACAAGTTGAGCAAGCCAATAACGTGTTGGTCCACACGTTGCCCTTTTCAAGTAGTTATTCGCCTTGGCATTGATTGATAGAGTTGTTACACATCCTCTTGAAGGGTATCGTGCCAAATTCTGTCCAACTCGCGCCTCAGATCGTCAGAATCACGAGAGGCTTGTAGAGTCCTGCCCATAATCCTCCGAACGTTCTCTGTTGGGGAGGGATCCGGCGACATTGCTGGCCAAGGTAGTGTTTGTCAAGCACTAAGATGAGCTGCAGAAACTCTCAGCGTGTGTGGGTGGCATTTTCTCTTTGAAATGTAAGTCCAGGATTGCTTGCCATGAAGCACAAAACAACGGAGCATAGAGTATCATCGGCATACGCTGTGCTGTGAGGGAGCTGCAGTGTCCATCCAAAGGGTTCCTGCTTTGAAATGAAATGAAGCCCGCGACCATCACTCGGGTTGTCGGGCTGTATGGCTGCCGATAGTCAGGGTGGCATCCCACCACTGTCCATGGGGTTTCTAGACGTCTTCGGGGTCAGTCAGAAGTGGGAATCATCACTGAAGAGAATTATACTCCAGTCAGTGAGACTCCAGACCGAAGATGTGTCTGGAGACACCCCATACAGCAGTGTGATACCAACGTGACTGTCGCCTGCCACACAGCCTGACAGCCAGGAGTGATGGCCTGGGGTGTAGTTTCACTTCATAGCAGAACCCCTTCGGCTGCCATCTGCAGCATCCTTGCAGCACAACAGTACGCTGACGATACTGCACGCCTCGTTTTGTTGCCATTCATGGCATGCTGTCCTGGGCTTACATTTCAGCAAGGTGTGATGGCGAATTCTGCCACCGAATGTATCAGGATGACCAAATGTAGCGGGATGACATCAAATGTAGTGGATGGGTGCCAGGAGGTGCCATATTAAAACTCATCAAGAACTTTTCAAGTGACTTATTTGTTTCCACTACCATTCCCCATTCACCTCGGTCCATGTCACAGGGTCCCGCAATGCTGAGGCCACCACCCCAGCGACCCAGTGCAACGTGCCGTGTCGAGCCGGCCCTGTACACCAGCTGCAGAGTTCCGATTACGTCAGGATGGCTGTGTCAGCAGCCGACTCAGCGGCCACCATCCTCATTGTTTCTGCGCTGCTCTGCCGGAACCCATAGGCTGGCCCTGCTGCTGCTTCTTCCTCGCTGGTGTAGCTGAGAACGTGGCAGCAACGACGCCCATGGTCTGGCGTCCAAGTCTGCGACCCTCTCCTCAGGAAGTCTCCAGCGTGTGTCAGGATCTGAGACGACTGCCTGCAGTAGCCCTGGCTCGCTGTGGGCACTGCTTCGGCCTCAGAGGGTCGAACCAATGACCTGCTGTGGACTTGGACACTAGCGCACCATCTGTAGCTGCGTGTAGCCGGCGGTGTGACATGCATCACCGACCACCTGAAGTGCCACACTTTAATGAATCTCATTAGAAAACCATACCTATTTATACTCAGCTGTGTGCCTCTGTTTTGCTAACGTGCTGCTCTGAGTCACATACATGCCACACCCTGGTGGAGCCAATGGGCCCCATGCTAACCGCTGTGCTTATGCTTTTCAGCAGTTTATTGGCCCTGTGGCCTCTATTCTATTTCGGAAGCATTGGTATGCATAACTCACTGCAATCCAGCCCGCAACTGGCTGTAGCTTGTGCCCTTAGAAATGTTGCACCGATTCTCACTTTCCTATCTTAAACTGTGGTGCTGCTACAAAGATAATGCTGCATGTGTTCATGCTTGTGAGACTCTACCTTGGCCAGAAACGTCGCCGTATCTCTCCCCAACTGAGAACGTTCGGAGCATTATGGGCAGGATCCTCCCACCCGCTCGGGATTTTGACTGTCTCAGGCGCCAATTGGACAGAATTTGGCACGATATCATACAAGAGGACATCCAACAACTCTGTCAATCAATGCCAAGGCAAATAACTGCTCGGATAGGGACGAGAGGTAGACTAATGCATTGTTCACTTCTTCAATTGGTGAAGCTCTTCCTCCTGCAAAAAATCATTCAGTTCCTCTGAAACTATAATCCCTTGTTTCTCTGTACAAGCACATCACAGATACCGATTTCCGACCCATTCGGATTATTCTCTGGTGATGTGCATTTTTTTCTCTGAAGAGTGTACATGTTCAGCACACAGGAGATGAAATCTGGTACTGTTCTGTCTCACCGTTGCTGGAGACCGCAAGTACCGTAAAATACCTACGACTAAACATTGATAGCGACATGAAGTGGAATGACTGAATAAAGCAAAAGCATATGGCAGAAATATTAAGGGAAAGTACTTTATTCACGAGCGACGTGGTTTACAAAATACTACTTTGGATAAAATCACTATATGTGAGTGGTTGTGGCCGACCTGCGCAGTAGTTGCATGAATGTAAATTGTCGAGTGTATAATGCCGGATTCTCTACGACATTGCTAGGACAGTATCGGGTTGTCATTCTCTGAAAAAGACATGGCGCTTCTCCATATTGCATTCAGTAAATTAAATAAAAAAAAACTGCATTCAACAAAGAGTGTGATATTATTATACAACCACCATCGTATACCGACGTAGCGATAATAAGAATGAAGTAGGAGAGAACGTAGGGCTTGTATGGAAACATATAGACAATCGTTCTTTTATTCGATCCGTGTATGAGAGAAAATCGACAATATTGAGCAAGAAGACCTGGAGAGGGTGGACAATTGATACAGAGGCAGAGCGCATGTAAATGTAACTGTTGCACATAAATAGGCAAAGAAGTCAAGTACTTTATGTTCACAAAATTGGTGGGAACAGCAACGAACCTAAATACCTAGGAGTAAAAATCTGGAGCGACCTAAAGCAGAAAAACAACAGAAGTAAATTTAACCCATCCCCGAAAGAAGCCGTTTATGTAACACTTATTCGACCGATGTTTGAAGAGTTTTACTCTTCAGATTCGCTTACGCTTACGCAGATTCTCGATAGCAGAATCACCTGCTGAAGAATGACTGCTAGTTAGACACACGCACAGTGCATCTAGTATCGGTGCGTGAGCTGTTCGTCTGTAAAATGTGGAAGGCGCGCAATCAGTCTGATTTTGACCGAAGGCGGATTGTGATGACTCGGAGGCTCGGCACGACCATTTCGGAAACTGCAACACTTGTCGAATGTTCGAGGAGCGATGCTGTGAGTGTCTTCAACAAGTGGAGAAACCATAGTGAAACCACGTCCACACGCTGTAGTGCTGGGTTAGGACCACTCATTATAGATGTCGGACGTCATAGGCTGGGCAGATAGGTAAAACAGGACAGGCGGTGAACTATGGCGGAAATAACATCAGACTACAATGCTGGACAGAGTACATATGTGTCTGAACATACAGTGCACCGAGAAATTCTAATGATGGGCCTCCGCAGCTGAAGATGCATGAATGTGCCAATGTTATCACCACGACATTGACAACTACGACAGAAATGGACACGTGACCATCGGCACTGTGCGTTGGCGCAGTAGCACATCTCTGCATGGTCTGATGTATACAGACACTTTTTTCATAACGCGGATGGGAGGGTGCGAAACCGCAGTCCTCCAGCTAACGGCTCCTTGGTGGCTGTACTTCAGGTGGAGACAAGCTGGCGGCGCCTCCATTATTCTCTGGGACACATTCACTTGGGCACCAATGGGTCCAGTGGAGCTCGTGCAAGGCACCATGACAGTCAACTGGTAGCAGACCACATGGACCTCTTCATGACCTTCGTGTTTCTCGACGGCAGTGGCGTTTTTCAACAAGATAATGCGCCAGTGTGTTTCACGTTTGACAAAACGTGCAGAAGTGCGATGGTGCGGTCGAGAAACACAGTGGCGAGTTCCAACTGATGTGCGGTCCGCCAACTCACTAGATCTGAACCTGATCGAACGCATCTGGGATGTGACTGAACGCGGCCTCAGATCTCATCGTCTCCCTCCCCGTAGTTTACAGGAATCAGGTGACTTGTGTATGTAGAAGTGATGGCAGCTCTCTCCAGCGACCTACCAAGCCTTTATTGCTTCCATACCAGGATGCTTCGCCTCTGTTATTCGTGCCAAAAAAAGTGGTCATATCGACCGTTAGGTATGTGGCCATAATTTTCTGGCTGAACGATGTATACACATTTCTTTAGTTTATAATGGCCGCAGTTTCTATGTTACAGGAATTCTGACGTGTATGTGTCGTATCAGCTACACCTAAGTTGTACATGCAATCCTTTTGTTCCAGCAAAGGCAGAAATACAGTGAAAAGGCGGCGTGTTGTAATTACGTCTACCGCGACAGGAATGTGGGGTGAATGGGGGTAACAGCAGTAGTACAAAGCACCCTCCGTAAGATGGATTTGTTTAAAGGGGGGACTTGGCTTAAATGACCAAATGGTACGGTTAGATCGTGAAAGGAATTACCAAGAATATTAAGAAACACGTAGAATAACTTTTCTACAGAAGAGATGAGAAACCGGCCACAGGAATTGCGTAAGTGGATGTCAAAACTTCGAAAGGCTGTAGCGAATTACGAGGATGGAGTACTGGTACCGGGACCTGGTCGCAGGTAAACGTAAAGTACTGCGTGTGAATAGGCGAAGAGATTCTCTATTTTTCTGTTACACTGCGAGCTGCATTCAAGTTATAAAACTACCGATCCTTTTTTTTTCTTACAGACTACTCGCAAGGAAACTGTGAAACCTCTTTTACTTCTCGACGTAATCTCCCGAAGCCCTTCTCATATTTCACAACGAGACGCCATTGATTCCATGGCTGCTGCGAAAGCTTTTTTGGACTCTACAAAACAGCTAAACGCCACAGCTAGTGTAAGTGCTACCATGGAAAGTGTTTTCAATCTCTGGAAACAGCCGAAAGTCGTTAGGAGCCAGGTCAGGCTAGTAGGGAAATCACTTCAAAGCGGCTGTCACATGGGAACTGTAGCAGCGTCGTCCCGTTTGCTCGATCCGCTGGTGCGCAGTATCGAAAACTCTCCCTATTCCGTCTGTTGCCGCTAGTTCTATGTGACGTACAGAGATGCGAAGTTTTTGAAGCCTTCACAACGAGAACGTGCGTATAAAAAAAAGCCCGCATGTTTGTATTTTTTGTATGCAGTAATATTTTTCTATTATGCTTTTTACGGATGATTAAAGCAATGTAAGTTATAGTGGCTTCTGGCAGAAATATATTTTTCATGAGGTATAATAAAAATTCAACAATTTTGGAAGTTTTCTGTTACTTGAACTGTGATACTTTGCTTCCTGACTAATTTCGTAATTCTAGTTGAACGGACGTGCCCTACAGGTTTTAAAGGGTAATTTTGCGAGTATCAAAATATGTGACACAAACAGGTTTATCTTTTGACTGCAATGAATTAAAAGTTTAACTATTTTCCACCGCAAAGAGACATAGTTCGTACTATGTGACATAAATTTGAACCTGATACGCCAATTTATTCCTGAGAAAAATGGTCCTTAACAGACAGACATACAATGAATAAAAAATAGCAAAAAATAATTATTTCGTCTGATATAATTACAGATTAACTGTTTTCGGATTACTTTCTTTACTTATAGCGTAAAACCTTGCGTCTTGCCAAATTTCATAATTCTAGCTCAACAGGAACTACACTATAATTTCGATGAGTAAGTTTACGAATATCAAAGTATGTGACAAGTGTGGCCGGATCTTTTGTTACATTAACTTGAAATCTGAAATGTTTTACATCGCCAGGGGACCGTAGTACTTAGATTGTAGTGTAAATTTCAGCTTTATACGTCTTCCTATTACTGAGAAAAACGGTTTTAACAGGTCAACATGCGGACAGACAGACAGAGATACAGACGGACAGCGTACGGAATCTTGAAGCAGAAATCACTCTACTGCTTCGTTGACTAAGGAAGTTGTTTAAAAGCATGTCTGGGAACAATTCGTTAAATGTGTACACAATATGTTATATTTGCTTGCACGTTTACACTAAAATCATCATCGCACAGCTAGTATATAAAAATCTACGAGCGATTTCAGTTTCAAATGTCAAAGAGTACACAGCATAGGCAAAGATTGTCACTGCGTAAGCACCAACACAGAGGCGCGATGTCTTCCACTTCGAAATGCCACCGCTGGTTTCTCTGGTATTTAGCGTGTGGAATTGGCGTGTTATACGACTGGCGCTGGGAGGATGGACTGGCCACGGGTATGTCGTTCGCAAAAAGTTCAAAAAATTTAAGTAAATGAGATTAGCATAATGTACACAGTACGAAGAAGTGGGTCTAGTGAAGCATGGGATACAACCCGTTGGCTTTAACCAATGATATCGTACATTACTCATAGATAATAATGTCTTTACTTTCAGCCATAGATAATAGAACAGTTCTGTGTTCGGGTAAGCGCTATCATTGTACATTAAAATAATTGAATGTGATTTTAAAAGAGATCGCTACATATTGCTCAAAATATTCTTCGCGTGCATTTATTTAAATAATTGGTTGTTTGGCGGCTGTTACGGTCGAAACTGACGAGCCGCATTTTGGCAAAAGGAAGTACTACAGGAGGGCTATAGTTTGTGGTCAAGAGTGTGACGATGTAGTGTTTAAAGTAGTACCCAATCGTAGGAAGTAAGTTTTGTAAAGTATCACGCAGTGAAGTCCTTAAACTTTGGCGAGAAGTTGTTTTATTATTTATGGAGTACTCACCTTGAAGCATACAACTTAGGTTTCAAACTGTCGAGATTGCCATACGCATTTTTTTCTCAGTTTTATTAGGAGCGTATTCAAAAAAGAAGACGGAAAATTGTCAATAGTTTTTGTGTTAATTTTTAGGCAGTGTCAAACTTTTAAGCAGAATATTCTGACGCTACTTCAGATGCTGTTTATCACAAATTCGGTGGGGCAGCATACGCACAGCTATGGCGGACATAGAATTTTCAGGCACTTGAACATACTACATTAAATTTGCGAAGAGCACCTCGGACCAGTGTCATTTTCCTTCTCTCTGTTGATAATAATTTTTTTTCTAACGTTCGGGGCTATCCAAGGATATGGTACCACTGGGTAAGAATAATAAACAACCTTCACTTGCGAAGATTTTTCTTCTATTGAACTTAGTATACATTAATTTTTGCTTAAGATCCTTCTCTTATCAGGCATACTTTACTCATATTTTAGTCCTAAGAATTTAAAACATTCTTCTGAAATGATTTGTTCATCTTGCCATAGTGTAATTGTGCGGTAAAACTATAGCAGACGTCAACTACAGATTGAGAGACACGGAGATATATATATGTCTACGATATTAGAATGTAGACAAGAAGAATATGTACCACTACAAATCACGAAACATATCATTACTTACGCTGAAAATTACATTTTTTGAAAAATTCAAAATACGTGATAACAGTGGGCCACGAGTGATGTTGACTGATTACTTAAGATGGCGGAAGCAATAAACAGAATTGCGTTCCATAAACGTTATAGTGACGTTACATGTAGGAAGGTGAACTGTGGCACAGTGGAATATAAATGTGAACAACATGATATAGAACGGCATGTGCTAATCAATTTAAGCTATGCTCTTATTGTCCCAACCTAACCAAAGCCTCTGAAATCGCGACATATTTCGAAAAAAAGGCGTGACAATGATCATAATAAAAGACTTTGCTACTAGTGTCATTTGCAGCAATTTAATCTGTACTCTCAGGTCCCAACATAACCCCCTCCTCGGATATCACTACAGATTCAGAAAGAACCCCTCTGCTGTACACCAACTAAGTTGTTGCTTTCCCTAATTATGAAATAATATCTTATTAGTTTATAAATTTCCAGCAAGAGGCTCAATATCTCTAACGATTCAAAAGTAATTCGTAGCTTATTCGTAGGAGGCACCGCCCCAACCCTTGTTTATCGTTGCCAGCTTTCCTTCCATCGAGACTAACATTAAAGTTTGGACTTTTTATTTCTTGATATATGTCGATTATCAGCCTCTAAAGTTATAATGGCTAAAAGATATTTTATTTGTAATTAACCCATGTGCCAACAATGTGGAATGTGACACAACAATTTAGCAATTACAATAGGGGTGCCATCAATTTGTTACTTAAAAAGAACAAACTACCTGTTAACTGTAACAAAATGAAGTGAATGCCCATTATGACGCAGAATGATCGCGCAGGTACCGATCTATCCTACATTTACCACTTTTTTCTTAAAATATAATTTTCCTCGCAACATATGGGAAGTTTTACGATTAGTTGTAGCAGATAGAATTCTTGTCTACATTGCAGTATCATGTATATTATAAGTGTCTCAAACTCCTGGGCTGAAGAATATTTTGCCATACAGGAGACTTATTATTCGGCATCCGTATCTCCTCCCCCCCCCCCCCCCCCCGCCCGGTCACCCCTGTCATCCTTTTCCCTTTTCCTCATACACATCCATCCGTGTTAGTTTTCGACACTAACAGTGAAGTACACTGTATACATAACTTGCACTTGTACGACCCTCAGTTTACACATATGAATAGGTCTCTATCAACCAAGATACGGCAGTATACTAGTCACAATCAAATGTCTTTTGTGCTTGTTGACATTGGAGTACAGGTTTATGATTCTTTTCCTCTAGATGATCTACAAACTATTGATGAACTTTCCACCTATCTAGATAAAATCTGTACTGCAGAAGCAGATGTTTTGGTTAGACCAAAGAAGAAACAAACTGTCCTCAATTTAACATTTAGCCCTCCAAGTACCTAGCACAAAAAATATTAAATTACCTTTGCTGTTGGTTTTCATTGTTGAAGCTGAACAGTAGATTTGAAAACCAGCTGTGCATATTAAGGTACTTTACTAGTTTATTTAACACAAAATCTTCCTTAAAAGCTTCGAAAGTTTCGGTAGCGAAAGATTAAACCCGAAATTGCCGTGATACGTCTTCTCTTTTCTTGTAGATTGGCCTTGTTAATGGGAATTTTAATGTCTCTGGCAACTGAACACACCTAAAATACACAGGACACAAGCATGTTATTGCAATTCTAAAAAGTCCTGTACTGATCATCAGAATAGTAACACATAAATAATCATACTACAGTCTCATTCTTCAGTGACGTAACAAATGATTGAATCCTTCTGGGTTGTTTGCTGCAACTTCATGTACTGCAACTTACATGAGATACCGGTTCCTAAAACCAAATTCATACTTGTCTGCACCAAGCGTATGCTACGGTACAAACCTTCCAGGAAGATTCAGAATGTACCCTTATTACCGAAATTCAGCCAGGAGGCAAGAAGATTAAAAAATTATCGTTTTCGTATAAATGATTCTCTGAGTTTGAGAACGTCCCGTACCCCAAGAACTAACTTTGATAAGAGGTGCACACTTCTTACTAAACCTCAAAGAATTGGTATCTGTGTAGTATTTTTCAAATCAAATGGCTCTGAGCACTATGGGACTTAACTGCTGAGGTCATCAGTCCCCTAGAACTTAGAACTACTTAAACCTAACTAACCTAAGGACATCACACACATCCATCCCCGAGGCAGAATTCGAACCTGCGACCGTAGCGGTCGCACGGTTCCAGACTGTAGGGCCTAGAAGCGCTCCGCCACCCTCGCCGGCCAAGTCAAATCCTGTAAGACCTAAACAATAACTATACTCAACAAAATATACAAATATACATTTTATGTTATTAATATGAATTCGTATCTCACCTTTTGATTCAATAATTCGAAATTATCCATGGTATCCAAAGAATTACATCTACATCTACATCTAAATGGTTATTCTGCAATTCAAACCTAAGTGCCTGGAAGAGGGTTCACCGAACCATTTTCATACTACTTCTCTATTATTCCAGTCTCGAATGGCGCTTGGGAAAAAGGAACACCTAAATCTTTCCGTTCGAGCTCTGATTTCTCTTATTTTATTATGATGATCATTTCTCCCTACGTAGGCGTGTGCCAAAAAACTATTTACGCATTCGGAAGAGAAAGTTGGTGATTGAAATTCCATAAATAGATCTCGCCGCAAAGAAAACCGCCTTTGTTTCAGTCACGGCCACCCCAACTCGCGTATCATATCAGTGACACTCTCACCCCTATTGCGCGACAGCACGAAACGAGCTGTTCTTCTTTGCACATTTTCGATGTCCTCCGTCAATCGTACCTGGTAAGGATCCCATACCGCTCAGCAATATTCCAGCAGAGGACAGACAAGTGCAAAGTATGCTGTTTCTTTAGTGGGTTTGCAGCATCATCTAATTGTTCTGCCAACAAAGTGCAGTCTTTGTTTTGCCTTCCCCACAGTATTATCTATGTGGTCTTACTAATTTAAGTTGCCCGTAATTGTAATTCCAATGTATTTAGTCGAATCGACAGCCCTTAGATTTGAGCGATTTATCATGTACCCAAAATTTATCGGATTTCTTTTAGTACCCATGTAATAAAGCTAGAAAACATTCACAGAAAAGTAAAACAACTGAGAAAATATTGCTGCATATCAACAACAGAAATCAACAAAATGATATTCCCAAATTTGAGAAATAGGAAATAAACTTAAGACTTATCCAACTTACATGAAATATACAACACTTGGAGCATAAACCTTCACATTAGCTAACGTTACTGGATTTATAGCATTATTTTAGTCCTTTTTTGTTTGAGGGAGAAGGCAGTGTGATGATGGCGTAATAGCATGTCGGCCTTCCCTTTGCCCGGCGTAGTGCGACAGATCGAAGTCGCATGGACTCAATAAGTAGCTGGAAGCTACGTGCAGAAATTTTGAGCCATGGCTTCTCTATAGGCGTCCATAATTGCGAAAGTGTTTCCCATGCAGGATTTTGTGCACGAACCGACCCCTCGATTATATCCCGTAAGTGTTCGACAAGGTTTATGTCGGGCGGACAAATCATTCGCTCGAATTGTCCGGATTGTTTTTCAACCTAGTAGTGAACAGCTGTGGCCCAATGACATGGCGCATCGTTGTTTGGTAACATGAAGTCCATGAATGGCTGCCAATGGCCTCCAAGTAGCCGAACATAATCATTTCAGTGTGATCGTTTCAGTTGGATCAGAGTACCCGGTTCAAATGGTTCAAATGGCTCTAAGCACTATGGGACTTAACATTTGAGGTCATCAGTCCCCTAGACTTAGAACTACGTAGACCTAAGGAACCTAAGGACATCACACAGATCCATGCCCGAGGCAGGACTCGAATCTGCGACCGTAGAAGCAGCGCAGTAGAGTACCCAGTCCATTCTAATGTAAACACAGCTCACACCATTACGGAGCAGCCACCAGCGTGCACATTGCCTTGTTGACATCTTGGGTTCATGGCTTCTTGGGGTCTGCACCACACGCGAACCCTACCATCTGCTGTTACCAACTGAAATCGGGACTTATCTGACCAGGTCTCGGATTTTCTAGCCGTCCGATGTGACCGAATGGTTCTAGGAGTTTCAATCCGGAACGGCGCGGCTGAAACGGTCGCAGGTTTGAATCCTGCCTCAAGCATGGATGTGTGTAATGTGCTTAGGTTAGTTAGGTTTAAGTAGTTCTAAGTCTAGTGGACTGATGACCTCAGATGTTAAGTCCCATAGTGCTTCGAGCCATTTGAGCCATTTTTTGCGGGTTTTCTATGTTCAAACCGATATGGTCACTAGCCCAGGAGAGTCGCTGTAGGCGATGTCGTGCTATTAGCAGAGGCAGTCACCTGCTGCCATAGTCCATTAACGACAAATTTCGCCGCACTGTCCTAACGGTTACGTTCGTAGCATGTCTCACATTGATTTCTGCGCTTATTTTAGGCAATGTTGCTTGTCTGTTAGCACTGACAACTCCCCGCAAACGCCGCCGCTCCCGCTCGGTAAGTGATGGCTGTCGGCGACTGCACTGTCCATGGTGAGAGGTACTGCCTGAAATGATGTAGTCTTAGCACACTCTTAGCACTGTGGATCGTGGGATATTGAATTCCCTAACGATTTCCGAAATGGATTGTCACATGCGTCTAGCTAAAAGTACCATTTTGCTAACTCATGGTATTTCATGTTGCGATCGGCCACGTTAAATTTGTAATTCGTAGAGTCGTAAGCAATCATTGCTAGGCATTAGCAAGAATTATGTAATGAATAAAAATGTTGTATACACATTGCAGGATTGGCAAATGCTCCCTCTTGCCCACTCCCTCCCTTGTGGACGCCTATGCTACTGAAAGAAGCGATAGTTTACCAAAACTCTCGCACATCGAAAATAGAGAAGCAATATACTGAGCGCCCAACTTCTGGTCTAATAGTCCATGATATATTAGCATACATTTTTAGTACGAATCTGGAATTCCTTAATTCTATTTGAGTAGTATGCAGTTTTAGCCTCTCTGGTGACGTTATTTAGTACTTTAGAATATTCTTCATAATGTTGTTCCTTAACCGAAGGACACTTAGTATTTCCTTTGTAATAAATCTCACGTATCCTTCTATATTATGTTATAACCTATTACTTATCCATACCGGTTGCTCACAAGTAAATTATTTAAAACTGAAATTTTGTAATGGGAAAGCACTGTCACAGAAACTGGTGAAATTTGAGGGAAAGTGATTACTTTTGACATTATGCTGCTCATATTGTAAATTTATTGCCAAATCCGACTTGGCTTGAAGCAACCTCACTGCAAGTTGTGCTACCTCGGGAAACCACTGATCCCTATAAGTGTTAATTTATATTCCTCAAGATCTCTCTGGTCGTTGCTAACATTTGTAACTTTTATTTTGTAATAGTTGTCCTCCAGTCTGCTAAGATATTATCATTGCTGTAGATCTGCCAGAAAAATACAATGAATCAGCTAATAGTTCTCAGGTAGATTTATTTCCTTCGAGAATCAATCAGAATCTTACTCCTGAAACATACAGGGAAAAAGAGCATCACATCTTCCCAGAGGCCACAAGCCATCAATATATTTCCATTAGCGCATTACTCAGTGTTATAACTATTATTAAATTACACATGATATTTGATTCTTCATTTGTGTCGCCGTATTGTTCGTAGTTGTCTTCATAATTAATGAAGGTATTTTAAATCCGCCTTAGCAAATCAAGGAAAGTGCGTATTTTTGTCGCTAAATGTCTTCCGTTTTACTGAAATGAACGTCATCAATTACTATTATGATACTATGCATTTCTTTAATATATCAGAGAACTGAAGGAGTAGTGATGTAGTTGAACACGAAGAGATATTAACAACGTAATTCTTTTTCACCAGTGGTTGCGAGAGACATTTTTGACCTTGGAACGACATGGTGAAACGTTCTGTGTGTGACTGGTAGTCCAAACCGGCTCATATCGTTATTCTGGACAACGCACGGAGATACGTCGAAAATAAACATTAATTTTCACCAGTAGATAGCGTTGCGCATACTACAGCTAAAAATGAGAGAAGCTGAACGTTGTGTAGAAGGTAGGCACATCAAAGCATTGTGGATGCTAGCTTGCAGAGCCCAGGAAATTATGTAGAACTCAATCAGAGCTGTTGCTCATTAGAAATCATTAGTAACGACGACATCATGCCACCTGCAGCTAGGTAGTGGGGGCCGCATTAAGTGTGGTACCACTAACGCCAGTTACAACGTAACATCTAATCATTCGCGAAGCATCCATATCTTACTGATCATACACTTGTTAGTATAATCTACTCGCTATAATTACCATCTCATTGCTGCTGATGCTCCGTCAAGACAAGCAAAAAGAGCCTAATAATGGAAATTTTCTGTTTAAGAATGCGTAAATCAGAAAGAATCTGTTGTGGATTGGCAAGACAGCCAATCCACTATGACAGGAAGCCGAAAGGCACGCGTTTAAGCTCACGCAGGCTGGCGTGAGGTCTGGAACAGGTCAAGTAATTGAGACTAGCATATAAAGTACGTATCTGATGGAATACTTAACTTTAATCCATAATTGGTGAACATCGCTCTTGACGGTACATGTTTTACAGCATCAATAGTAACTGGTAATGGCGCCTTGCTAGGTCATAGCAAATGACGTAGCTGAAGGCTATGCAAACTATCGTCTCGGCAAATGAGAGCGTATTTTGTCAGTGAACCATCGCTAGCAAAGTCGGCTGTACAACTGGGGCGAGTGCTAGGAAGTCTCTCTAGACCTGCCGTGTGGCGGCGCTCGGTCTGCAATCACTGATAGTGGCGACACGCGGATCCGACGTATACTAACGGACCGCGGCCGATTTAAAGGCTACCACCTAGCAAGTGTGGTGTCTGGCGGTGACACCACAGAATCCAAACTATCAATTACAGGTTCAGTAAGCCTAGCGAAGGACAGAATTTCTATGCATTTCCTGAAATGCTTGCAGTTTCATTTAGGAGACTCTGTTACCTTAAATAGTACTCTACTTCGGGTTGAGCAAGACTGAGAGAGCAACATTAATTTTACTTTCAATTTGCTGGTGACGTTATGTGGATGACTATTACATTGCGTGCCTCATAACATTTGTAATGTGGTGTTTCAAGTGACAATCAGTGATGAATGCAGATTTGCGATAAAATCTCCACAGTTTCTGTGGCTAACTTTTCTTGCCAGCATGTTACCCATACAGTAATTATCAAATGATGTGGCGTGTTTTCAACTGAAAAATCCAACGTCACCAAGCCGTTTTATAGGAAACTGTGGGAGGAAGAAATGCATCAATTTAAAGAGACTGTTCTGCTTTCTGTGACGTTTCCGTTGAAGACAACATTAAGAACTTGGTATCTCGTCAACCTGCTGAATCTTAAAATACTTGGCCCGGAAACACCTATGGTTATCTGGTTCAGGCATCGAATAACATGAAATCCCGTAATGCCATACCTACGTCGCGTAGCGAGTTTGTATACTACTTCGATTCAAGACCACGATAACGATAGTAGGGGGGTGGCGGACACTCCCCACCTCGAGTTATCAAAGAAATACGACAACGACTTAAAGACGTCTTCAATTGCACGTATTCGGCGTTTATTCGCCATGTTATGGAGATTTCAAGAGGGGGATAGTGGCGGAAGCAATGAAGTAGGTTTGACCCAGAACTCTTTAACTTATTTCGTGTTCGATATGATCTAATTTCGTTTCCTTACCAGTTATCATCCTCTTAACTACTTTTTCAAGATCTTCCATGGTGATGTCAAGTGTGAATGTATAGTCTTCATGTTCATTTGCGGTTCTATCTTTGAGCTATGTATGTGATCCTCAATTTTTTTTCAGTTAAGCAAGAGCCGATGAGGGCAGGAGACAAGATGATGTGCATAGGAGCTAGCTATCTTGAAGGCTTTGTTAATCGTTTACAATATTCTCTTGTCTGAAAACGAATTACAATTAGCGTTGCTCACTGAGTCAGATTCGGCCACAAGTATCGTAGAATTTAGTGTAGCAGGCTGTTCCAACTATTACATTTAGATAATTCCAATGTGAATATTGAGATGTCCTAGAGGCGTCGATAGCCGGAAACAACTAGGAATTAAACCACAAAGAAGAAAGAGACAACTGTGATTAGCTTTATTCCATCCCACACTTACATAGAATAGTCCCTTCCTGTTTTTTTTTTTTTCCTTAAGCGTTGTAAACTGGAAAGCTCATGCGTCACATAGACAACATATTACTAGCTGTAACATTGTAATCATTACAAGACGATGGCACATTTTGTTTCTGTGGCTTTTATAGTGTGAATGATAGTTTTGCTTAAAGATGACGTATTCGAGACATTACAGTCAACATTTCATGTTTCTTATCCCACGTTCTGATCACAGCTGCTTCTTCCACGATGTTGGCCGAAGCTAGAATCGAACTTGCACTGCACTCATTCGCTTGTTTCATTTTCTTCAAAGCATTTTGTGCCAATGCAGTCATTCGCCAGTTAGCTTTCTCGATTTGGAAAGTTGTGATTTTTGTAGCTGATGAAGTTCTTTGTTAATGTTTGTGTTTTGTAATCCGTGCTGTGTTGTCTATACGTTTGTGCTCCTCTGAATCAGAATTAGCCGCAGTAAAGCATTCTTAAGGAAAACGGTCTATAATATTCAAAACACAATCAAATGTTATTTACTCATACTGTGTGCTGTATAGCAACTGGTGAGGCAAAAGAAAGTGACTCGCTTTCTAGGAATAAGTTTATTGGTTGCAGTTGACTTCAGACAGAAAAACAAAAACAGCTATGGCAGCATCTGATCTGATAATACTTTCTGCTTATTATGCTGAGGTTGCAGCTCACTCTTCAACAAATGTTATTCGTAACTATGCTTTATACTCAAACTGTCGTTACAGAAATGAGAATAAGACGTGGCCGCAGCCAGTACCACTGCATCTTTGACGTGTGAACTTCCCCAGTGTGAGCTAGTCAGAAAGCAAAACGGCTGTGGAAACATACTCTTCCTGTCACTGGTGTGTCTGAGAACTGGCAACATTGTGGAATATGTGTAGCAGCTACGTGATCATCGGTTCAAGCCCTCGAGTGGCACAGAATTAGTAAAGTAATTTCTTTTGATATTCTCTTGTATTTCCATTACATAATCTGAATGATTCTCACTTAAGATGAATCATTGGGCTATCAAATTTATGATTTTGATTCCAGGAAGGTCATAGCATGCAAGATGTGTAAAAAGTCTCTCATTTTGGTACACACCTTATCCTTGTTATTATCCTCTATGGAAATAAGAGTAGCCTGTAGCCAGAAGAGGTCACTAACAAAGTGCTATTACACTCGCTTTGTGAACCAAAACTGCCGTTACGTTGCTTCCATTCTCACTGGAGACTTAGATAATGTGTCAGCTCTTTACCCCCTCTATCAATGAGCAGCAAGATGCCAGATGCTAAAACAGAAGTGAATCTAACTTCGTCATCTCAAACATACTCGTAACCTTGATTTAGCAATCTCAAACCGTCGTTACAGAAATGAGAATAAAACGTGTGGACTTCTCTAGTGTGAGGCAGTCGGAAATCAAAGCATGTGCTCCCTGCCGCCGTTGGATAAGCAGCTGCCAGCAGCAAGTCGTATACTCTTAGCTCACTTATTTGTTACATAGTTTAATTCTTAATTTCTTTGCGTGTTTTCTGTACTTGCATTGTTTAATTCATAAATTTCGCGCGTATTATAGTATTTGAGAGTTGTAGAATCGCGCTTTAGTACCTGAATAGTGAAAAATCGCGTGGTCTCCTTCCCCCGCCGAGCAGTGTGTCAACAGTGCGCAAGTAGCAGCATTACTGCATTTACTAGACAATCTTGTATTCCAATAACCGTTTAAATTTTGTGTCAAATTGTTTGTGCTCTCTGTAGATTAGTTCAGACGTTCTTGGTTCAAAAATGGTTCAAATGACTCTGAGCACTATGGGACTTAACTTGTGAGGTCATCAGTCCCCTAGAACGTAGAAATACTTAAACCTAACTAACGTTAGGACATCACACACATCCATGCCCGAGGCAGGATTCGAACCTGCGACCGTGGCAGTCACGCGGTTCCAGACTGTAGCGCCTACAACCGCTCGGCCACTTCGGCCGGCAGACGTTCTTTGCACAACAGTTTTTAGCATGGATAGGGACTGCTGTGTTCGGATGCGGGCTGAGTAGGCATCCCTTCGCTCCCAGCTTCAGGCAGTGTTGGCTTTGGCCGTACAGCTTTAGGATGTAGAAATGGGCATCACTGTGGGGGTCCGGATGGGGGTTTGTCGGGGACGGCCAGCTCGTCCCAAGCATCCCCCGATCGGACTACGGCTGTGGCTGCCCGGGATACTGCCCACATTGAGGCTGACTCCTCTCCCGCGGTACAGTGGGAGGTCGCCTCGAGGTGTGGCAGGGGGCGAAAGACATTCCGGAGTGCTGAATGGAAGGCCTCTCCAGTATGTCTGACGAACCGGTTTCAGGCTCTGTCTCAGGCTGATACTGATCTTCGGCCAGACATGGCTGCTTGTCCTGTTCCAGAGGTTGCCCCTCAGTCTGCAAGATCCGGGCGGTCGCAGAGGGTGGGCTTACTGGTTTTTGGGCGCTCCAACGTCAGGCGCGTAATGGGGCCCCTTAGGGATATGGCAGCAAGAGAGGGGAAGAAAACCAATGTGCACTCCGTGTGCATACCGGGGGGACTCATTCCAGATGTGGAAAGGATCCTTCCGGATGCCATGAAGGGTACAGGGTGCACCAATCTGCAGGTGGTCGCTCATGTCGGCACCAATGATGTGTGTCGCTATGGATCGGAGGAAATCCCCTCTGGCTTCCGGCGGCTATCTGATTTGGTGAAGACTGCCAGTCTCGCTAACAGGATGAAAGCAGAGCTCACCATCTGCAGCATCGTCGACAGGATTGACTGCGGACCTTTGGTACAGAGCCGAGTGGAGGGTCTGAATCAGAGGCTGAGACGGTTCTGCAACCATGAGGGCTGCAGATTCCTCGACTTGCGCCATAGGGTGGTGGGGTTTCGGGTTCCGCTGGATAGGTCAGGAGTCCACTACACGCAGCAGGCGGCTACACGGGTAGCAGGGGTTGTGTGGCGTGGACTGGGCGGTTTTTTAGGTTAGATGGCCTCGGACAAATACAGAAAGGGCAACAGCCTCAAAGAGTGTGGGGCAAAGTCAGAAAATGTGGGGACCAAGCAGCAATCGGTATTGTAATTGTAAACTGTCGAAGCTGCATTGGTAAAGTACCGGAACTTCAAGCGCTGATAGAAAGCACCGAAGCTGAAATCGTTATAGGTACAGAAAGCTGGCTGAAGCCAGAGATAAATTCTGCCGAAATTTTTACAAAGGCACAGACGGTGTTTAGAAAGGATAGACTGCATGCAACTGGTGGTGGCGTGTTTGCCGCTGTTAGTAGCAGTTTATCCTGTAGTGAAGTTAGAAGTCGATAGTTACTGTGAGTTACTATGGGTGGAGGTTACACTCAACAACCGAGTTAGGTTAATAATTGACTCCTTTTACCGACCTCACGACTCAGCAGCATTAATGGCAGAACAACTGAGAGAAACTCTGGAATACATTGCACATAAATTTTCTCAGCATGTTATAGTCTTAGATGGAGATTTCAATTTACCAGATATAGACTGGGACACTCAGAAATTTTTAGGACGGGTGGTAGGGACAGAGCATCGAGTGACTTATACTAAGTGCGCTATCCGAAAATTATCACGAGCAATTAAACAGAGAACCCACTCGTGGAGATAACATCTTGGACCTACTGATAACAAATAGACCCGAACTTTTCGACTCTGTAAGCGCAGAACAGGGAATCAATGATCATAAGGCCATTGCAGCATCCCTGAATATGGAAGTAAATAGGAATATAGAAAAAGGGAGGAAGGTTTATCTGTTTAGCAAGAGTAAAAAAGGCAGATTTCAGACTACCTAATAGATCAAAAAGAAAATTTCTGTCCCGACACTGACATTGTTGAGTGTTTATGGAAAAAGTTCAAGGCAATCGTGAAAAGCGTTTTAGACAGGTACGTGCCGAGGGACGGGAAAAACCAACCGTGGTTCAACAACAAAGTTAGAAAACTACTGCGAAAGCAAAGAGAGCATCACTGCAAGCTTAAACGCAGCCAAAACCTCTCCGACAAGCAGAAGCTAAACGATGTCGAAGTCAGCGTAAGGAGGGCTATGCGTGAAGCGTTCAGTGAATTCGAAAGTAAAATTCTGTGTACCGACTTGACAGAAAATTCTAGGAAGTTTTGGTCTTACGTTAAATCAGTAAGTGGCTCGAAATAGCACATCCAGACACTCCGGGATGATGATGGCATTGAAACCAGGGACGACACGCGTAAAGCTGAAATACTAAACACCTTTTTCTAAAGCTGTTTCACAGAGAAAGACTGCACTGTAGTTCCTTCTCTAAATCCTCGCACAAACGAAAAAATGGCTGATATGGAAATAAGTACCCAAGGTATAGAAAAGCAACTGGAATCACTCAACAGACGAAAGACCACTGGACCTGACGGGATACCAATTCGATTCTACACAGATTACGCGAAATAACTTGCCCCCCTTCTAACAGCCGTGTACCGCAAGACTCTAGAGGAACGGTAGGTTGCAAATGATTGGAAAAGAGCACAGGTAGTCCCAGTCTTCAAGAAGGGTCGTCGAGCAGATGCGCAAAACTATATACCTATATCTCTGACGTCGATCTGTTGTAGAATTTTAGAACATGTTTTTTGCTCGCGTATCATGTCGTTTCTGGAAACCCAGAATCTACTCTGTAGGAATCAACATGGATTCCGGAAACAGCGATCGTGTGAGACCCAACTCGCTTTATTTGTTCGTGAGACCCAGAAAATATTAGATACTGGCTCCTAGGTATATGCTATTTTCCTTGACTTCCGGAAGGCGTTCGATACAGTTCCGCACTGTCGCCTGATAAACAAGGTAAGAGCCTACGGAATATCAGACCAGCTGTGTGGCTGGATAGAATAGTTTTTAGCAAACAGAACACAGCATGTTGTTCTCAATGGAGAGACATCTACAGATGTTAAAGTAACCTCTGGCGTGCCACAGGGGAGTGTTTTGGGACCATTGCTTTCCACAATATATATAAATGACCTAGTAGATAGTGTCGGAAGTTCCATGCGGCTTTTCGCGGAAGATGCTGTAGTATACAGAGAAGTTGCAGCATTAGAAAATTGTAGCGAAATGCAGAAGATCTGCAGCGGATAGGCACTTGGTGCAGGGAGTGGCAACTGACCCTTAACATAGACAAATGTAATGTATTGCGAATACGTAGAAAGAAGGATCCTTTACTGCATGACTATATGATAGCGGAACAAACATTGGTAGCAGTTACCTCTGTAAAATATCTGGGAGTATGCGTGCGGAACGATTTGAAGTGGAATGATCATATAAAATTAATTGTTGGTAAGGCGGGTACCAAGTTGAGATTCATTGGGAGAGTCCTTAGAAAATGTAGTCCATCAACAAAGGAAGTGGCTTACAAAACACTCGTTCGACATATACTTGAGTATTGCTCATCAGTGTGGGATCCGTACCAGATCGGGTTGACGGAGGAGATAGAGAGGATCCAAAGAAGAACGGCGCGTTTCGTCACAGTGTTATTTGGTAAGCGTGATAGCGTTACGGAGATGTTTAGCAAACTCAGGTGGCAGTCTCTGCAAGATTGGCGCTCTGCATCGCGGTGTAGCTTGCTCGCCAGGTTTCGAGAGGGTGCGTTTCTGGATGAGGTATCGAATATATTGATTCCCCCCACTTATACCTCCCGAGGAGATCACGAATGTAAAATCAGAGAGATTCGAGGGCGCACGGACGCTTTCTGGCAGTCGTTCTTCCCGCGAACCGTACGCGACTGGAACAGAAAAAGGAGGTAATGACAGTGGCACCTAAAGTGCCCTCCGCCACACACCGTTGGGTGGCTTGCGGAGTATAAATGTAGATGTAGAAGATGTAGAAGTACATCTACAGCTACAAAATTAAGAAACTGTGACGTGAACCCTTGTTAAAACTTTCGTTTTGTGCTTATATCAACTTTTTTTTTATTTTGTGAGTTCGACTGATTTATGTGTGGCACTCAATATTTTGTTAAGTGGATTTCTTTGTGTATCTGCTCCCACTGCTTCATTTCTATACTTAGGTGGCAGTCCTGTAATGCTATTTCAATGCTACACAGGCTTGCACACTCCACTTAGAGGTCAAAAATTGATAATACCTAAGTAACACGTGACGATTAGGACACATGTGTTACAGATGCTTTACGTTTAACTGAGATAGTCAGTCGATGCAAGATTACCATGGTCACCTGTAATTAATTTGTATCAGTATAGTGAACATTTCATAGCGTTGCATCCTTAGTTTATTGACGAAAGCACATAAAAATGTGAGAAAATGAAGATACATTTTGTGGTATCATATCGGCCTTTGCTTGAGGTTCTTTTTGTTATTGCCCAACCATTATTTTCTTTTTATAACAACAAATGATGGTTCAAATTTCGATCTGGCCACCCTGATTTAGGTTTCTCATCATTTCGTTAAACTGATTAAGGAAACTGCTGGGACCTCTTCTGTTAAAGAGAACAGCCGATTTCCTCATCCATCTTTCACAACTAGAGTTTCTGCACTCTTCGATGGAATGTGTAACTCTAATGATCCTCACTTTCTCCTTTTCTCAACATTTCCCACCGACACATGTCATAGTGGTAAACTGCTAAAATGTCTTCGTCAAAGCCCATTAGCCTTCCTGAATACGGGGAATAATTAACTTCAAATCAATGCTATGTGAAACGAGAACACTATTTTCTGATTTGATTTCTTCGATAGCACTCACTCCATACACGGCATAAATGTTTCGAGCTGCTTTTGTTTCCTTCACCTCTCTACTGGATCCAGAAAAAGAAGATGTGGTAAATGTTTAACATTTTACAATTTACGTTCCGTTTTCTAACGCTTATACGGTTCTCCTCATAACCTAGAAATATGCTACATTCAATATGTCAGCGCAGGAACAATACTAGAAACTGAAATAAAAATGGCGGTTGGTAACTACTCTTACAGCAACCTGCGTGAGAACACGCCGAGAAAAACTCCACGAACTTTGGTACAGAACTAGTCAACTCGAGAGTTGACATCTCTTCATGTACAGTCAGCAGTGAAGTATGTGTTGGTTGAACTCCCAGTCACCACAGAAACTTTATTCACAGTATTTGTGGTTCAAATTTGCGTAGAACTCGCTGTTGGCTGGAGAAACCGTTAAGTTAACAGATATTTGTGGCTAAGAAATAACTGTAAGGGCTTCTGCATTCGAATCCTGGTGAGTTTATAAAATCTACGTTTCGTCATTTCAAGTTCTACCATCTCTCCGCTAGTGAAATATTTGTGTCTCGATGGGTAACATTTGACTGTGCTTACTCAGCAATCCGTCTAGTTTTGGGTTTTACTCCCCATCCAAAACAATTTTTTTCATGTCATTTAAACTTTAAACATGCACACATTTCGTTACTAGAATGAATCCATGTTTAACATCATTTATGGGTAGTTAACAAGGACAGTAATTGCTGGGCGGGAGTCCCGGTGGAGTACAAAAATCCTCTTCGTGTAATTTGAAGCTGACACTTGGTAATATGTACTGGCCAAAAACATGAAATTTCACGACTCAGTATACCTTGCCAAGAATGTCTTTGACAGAAACGAAAGCTTTGCTTAGTTAGAAATGGTTTTAGAAGCTGATTTTCAGTCCATATACAGGATAAAATAGTTCGTCTTGTCCTTGTAATATTCAGACTTCTGCACAAATATTTGCCTATGAATCCCTTAGCTACTTAATATTAGTTTTTGCTAGGTAGTAATGGTGACAGGTGGTTTCCGAAGTAGACAGTGATCCGTGTGCCATCAAAGGTACAGTGAAATTACTAGTGATGTGCAGTTCACTTTACAGTGATTGACTCTGGTAATCGCGGTTTTTATTGCTGGTTAGCGCATTAAACAGTAAATGCAAAACCACTTCTCGAGCGAACGGCGGCTAATTCATGTAGTAAAATACACTCCTGGAAATTGAAATAAGAACACCGTGAATTCATTGTCCCAGGAAGGGGAAACTTTATTGACACATTCCTGGGGTCAGATACATCACATGATCACACTGACAGAACCACAGGCACATAGACACAGGCAACAGAGCATGCACAATGTCGGCACTAATACAGTGTATATCCACCTTTCGCAGCAATGCAGGCTGCTATTCTCCCATGGAGACGATCGTAGAGATGCTGGATGTAGTCCTGTGGAACGGCTTGCCATGCCATTTCCACCTGGCGCCTCAGTTGGACCAGCGTTCATGCTGGACGTGCAGACCGCGTGAGACGACTCTTCATCCAGTCCCAAACATGCTCAATGGGGGACAGATCCGGAGATCTTGCTGGCCAGGGTAGTTGACGTACACCTTCTAGAGCACGTTGGGTGGCACGGGATACATGCGGACGTGCATTGTCCTGTTGGAACAGCAAGTTCCCTTGCCGGTCTAAGAATGGTAGAACGATGGGTTCGATGACGGTTTGGATGTACCGTGCACTATTCAGTGTCCCCTCGACGATCACCAGTGGTGTACGGCCAGTGTAGGAGATCACTCCCCACACCATGATGCCGGGTGTTAGCCCTGTGTGCCTCGGTCGTATGCAGTCCTGATTGTGGCGCTCACCTGCACGGCGCCAAACACGCATACGACCATCATTGGCACCAAGGCAGAAGCGACTATCATCGCTGAAGACGACACGTCTCCATTCGTCCCTCCATTCACGCCTGTCGCGACACCACTGGAGGCGGGCTGCACGATGTTGGGGCGTGAGCGGAAGACGGCCTAACGGTGTGCGGGACCGTAGCCCAGCTTCATGGAGACGGTTGCGAATGGTCCTCGCCGATACCCCAGGAGCAACAGTGTCCCTAATTTGCTGGGAAGTGGCGGTGCGGTTCCCTACGGCACTGCGTAGGATCCTACGGTCTTGGCGTGCATCCGTGCGTCGCTGCGGTCCGGTCCCAGGTCGACAGGCACGTGCACCTTCCGCCGACAACTGGCGACAACATCGATGTACTGTGGAGACCTCACGCCCCACGTGTTGAGCAATTCGGCGGTACGTCCACCCGGCCTCCCGCATGCCCACTATACGCCCTCGCTCAAAGTCCGTCAACTGCACATACGGTTCACGTCCACGCTGTCGCGGCATGCTACCAGTGTTAGACTGCGATGGAGCTCCGTATGCCACGGCAAACTGGCTGACACTGACGGCGGCGGTGCACAAATGCTGCGCAGCTAGCGCCATTCGACGGCCAACACCGCGGTTCCTGGTGTGTCCGCTGTGCCGTGCGTGTGATCATTGCTTGTACAGCCCTCTCGCAGTGTCCGGAGCAAGGATGGTGGGTCTGACACACCGGTGTCAATGTGTTCTTTTTTCCATTTCCAGGAGTGTATTTCAGGCAGCAAGACTACTCCTAAACACCATAGAATTTGGAAGGTCAGATATTTTTACAACATCTCTTACTCACAAATAAATTAGTGGGCTAAGGTTTACTGAATGATTTACACTGTCCAGTCGCATTAATGTGATCACCTGTCAGAAGCTGAATAAGAAGCCAATCAAAGTTTCGATTAGCGATGTCACATTGATTCCACGTCCTCTGGTAGAGTGCCGTGACCCGACAGAGAACAGCAAATGAGGAAAGGTGACCTCGCCTGCGGCGCACTGCAGTTGGTTCAAAAGCATCGTCTCTCTTGCGTAGCTGAGAGCAGCGCTCAGAGTTCGGCCGACAGAGATGCCGTCGCTACGCACCAGCAGTTGAAACTTCGACTCTCGTTACTCGGAATTCATGGAGTTAAAATTATGCAAAAAGATGAACTTACGGTTCATGGATTTACTTTTGTACAGTGTCCAGTCACATTTATTTGTTCAGCTGTCAAAATCCTGAGTAACCACATTTTGCAGGGCGGAACGCCGCGGTACGGCGAGAAGACAGTGGATGAGGTTCTGGAAAGTAGCGATAGCGATGTGGAGCCATGCCGACTCCAGCGCAGTGACCAATTGCGCTGGGTTTCTCGGTTGAGGATCCGTGGCACGAAGATCCCTATTGAGGTGGCTCCATAGATTCTCGATTGGGTTTAAATCCGGAGGTTTTGGTGGCCAGGAGAATACAATAAACTCATCCCAGTTCTCTTCAAACCATGAATGTACACTGCGAGTTGTGTGGTACGTTGCACTGCCCTGTTGGTACAGACTATCGTGTGGAAAAAAATCTGCGTGTAGAATAGGAAATTGTCCCCAACCTGTGTTGGTCTATTGTGCCCTCTAGAATGACGAAACCACCCACGGAATGCCACGAGGCCATTCCCCAGACCCTTACGCTCCCAACATGTTTTCTTTCAGACGTTTCACCTCGTACACGCCAACGTCTGTCTGTCCGACGGAGGATAAAACTTGATTCGACTGAAAAGGCGACCTATCTCCACACAACGGACGCTCAGTTGCGTTGTCCGAGGACATATTCCAGCCTTCGTCCCCAATGAACAGCAGCTAGCATGGGTGCATGAACCAGGCGCCTGCGAGGATCTCCATAAGCAGTTATATTCCCTGAACGTTCGTTGAGGAGACACAGTTGGTAGTCCTCTGGTTCATTTGTGCGGTCAGCTACTAAACAGTTGCACCTCTGTTCGCCTGTACACGTCTCCGCAGTCATCGTTCGCCCCTGTCACTTACGATCCGTGATGCACCACAAACGCTTTGGAGGCGGTTTTGTGTTACAGAAATTTTGCCTTGCACGGTATACTTCAACCACGGCAGTACGTGAAAGGTTTACAAACGTAGCTGTTTTGGAAATGCTTCCATCCGTCACCCGAAAGCAAATGATTGTGCCCTTTAAGGTGTCGCATAAATCGCTCTGTCTCCACATTACAACTACGAATGCATTGTTTTCCTCATCCTCTCGACAAACTTTATATACCCTTCACTGCCAGTGCTGCTAACTGCCGTCTGTGAGTTTTATTGCACGTTGACATTGATAATAGCCAGTGGTCACATTAAGATGACTGGACCGCGTACGTTCTAGAGTTATGAGTGTTTGCTTGTTCAGAAACTAATGACTGTGGTAACGTTATTGAAATGTCACTTTATTGAATCTGAGTTTACGAGCATTAATGAGTGCCTCATTTTTAACAATGTGTTTCTGATATTTGCAGTATCATGGTATTAATTTGCGTTTTCATTGACCGCTATGCAGTATAGTATATCCTAGAGGTGTCTTAAGGTAACCACTTTATCGACTCAAACGACTGTACCTGAAAGACAGTGAAGTACCTTCAAGTATATTACATTATGAGGAGCGCATACAACTTTGCTGGAAAGCAATTCAGGTCGTTATCATTGTTCTGAACTTGATAGTACAAGAGGAGTGATTAGCACAAATTATAGGAGTCGAGCGGCTGCTAGATTACCTAGTTGTTCCCACTCGCTGTATAAAATAAAACTAAGATCATTTCCTTTTAAAATTGTTTAATGATTTGAAAACGTATGCCATGTCATACATCAGAAAGTGGTATTCTTTTGGAACAATCCTGTTTTGGGAGTAATTGCACACATACTTCCAGAAACTAATCCTCTAAATCCTCTGAAGGCTCACACTGGCACTGGATCGTCAGGATGGGAAATCTCGACGAACAACAAGTTTCTCTTCGCCATTCCAATTACTCTAAGTACGTGTCCTTTGAAGGGTAATTCCATGACAATAGCACTTGGCTTTTTCAACCTGAAACGTCTGTTCAGTCGCAGCTGTTGGGCTTAATACACCTTAGAACTTCCTACGGCAGTCCTTAAACATCGGCCTGGCCAACAAAATATCTTCAAAATATTCAGTAACACTGTTGCTGTGGTCAAGGCCCAGGAAAGAGTCCAGGACGGGGATAAGAGTAGACACATTCAGGATGAGAACAGAAGGGAGGGCAGTGTACCGGGAGGGGGTCCATCTACAGATCTACAGCTACATCATACTCCACAAGCCACCTAATGGTGTGCGTCGGAGGCTACTTTCGGGACCACTATCTGATCCCTCCAACCCTGTTCCACTCGCAAATAGTGCATGGGAAGAATGTTTGCGTCTGTATTGGCACTAACTTTTGGAATTTTCTCCTTGTGGTCAATACGCGAAATGTATGTGTGGGAAAGTAATATGTTGTCCGACTCCTCCTTAAAAGCGCTGTCCCGAAATTTCACCAGTAAATCTGTTCCTGATGCACAACGCATCTCTTGTGACTTCTGCCAGTGGAGCTTCTTTAGCATCTCCGTGACGCTCTATCGTCAGCTAAACGATGCCGTGACGAAACGCGTCGCTTTTCATTCGATCTTCTCTATCTCCTCCAACAGTCCTACCTGATAGGGATCCCAGACAGATCAAGAGTACTCAAGAATCTGGCCAACAAGCGCCTTATAAGCCACTCCTTTCGTGGTTGAGTTACATTTCCTTAAGATTCTTTGGATGAATCTGAGTCTGGTATCTGCTTTTCCCAATATCTGTTCTATATGTTCATTGCACTTATGGTTGCTCTGGATATCTGCAACTAGATATTTTATGGCAGACGCTGTCTCCAGCTGTTTGTTGTCAACAGTTTAGTTGTACAGTAGTGCATTTCTTTTCCTATGTACGCGCAATATGTTACACTTATTTATGTTCAGGACCAATTGCCAGAACCTACACCATTCATCAGTTCTCTGCAGGTCGTTCTACAAATTCTTACTATTTTCTGGCGTTGCTACTTTGGTATAGACAACTGAATCATCTGAAAATAGCCTTAAAGAGCATCTGACGCTTTCTACTACATCATTTATATATATTGCAAACAGCAACGGTCGTATCACACTTCTTTGTGGTACTCCAGATATTATCTTTACATCTGTAGATTTGGTGTTGACTTCTACCTGCCAGAAAGTCTTGAATCCTATTTCAGGCCTGCTCTGTTACTCCGTAAGCTCGTATATTTTTCATTACACGGTACTGTATACTTGCGTAACTTTTCCGTTAGTGAAATTTTCCAGTAGCACACCATTAAGTCCAAAGTAGGTTAGCCTATCTTTGATCGCTTGTGAACGGTCTTTCTCAGCGGTGATTATGCGTGTATCTAGCATTAGATGTAACCTGCCATGTGCCTTTAATTGCTGCACTCGCTCGAGAAGCGGATAATTATTCCCCATTTCAACACCTAGTAAATCTCTGCATGTGAAGCCTTTGTTCTTGCCACGGAAATAGGGTATGGCATTACTTACAGGTATGTCATCAGTCGGCCTGGACATTCTCGAAACATGTTACCTCATCACCACGATGTCACTGGGAGGAATAGAATACGTTAAGCTGTGAAAGTTCACAGCACTGTTGGCGATGTATGATACTTGTTTTCGTGGAGGAGCGGTCGTGATCGCGTAGTGCCTGAAATTTGACCACAGAGTTTCCTCTGGACTGAGTCTTTGTTGTGGGGATTTTATCCGAATGTTCCATATCTTCCTAGTCACGATACCATCCGTAAAGTAAACCACATTTTTCATGTTCTTTGATGCCCTGTATACGACTAACACTTCGAGACAATGCCAGTAATATTACGAGCACAAAATCTTAGTGGGGACTGCCATGTGCATAATATAGCGGTATGGAAGTGCTCACTAAGAAGTTCCCACACTACTGATGGCATGGCACTTTTTACAACTCTGAATAGAATGTAAAAGTATCGGAATGAAATTCAAAAAGCTAAAACGGTGACAAGAATATAATTTCTATCGTCCTTTTGTATATATATCCGTAGGAATCTGTTTCGTTGCAAGTGTTTTTTATCACCATCTCCAGAGTGAAATGCTGCCGCTACTTCTCTAGACATTAAACTTTATATTAAGTGGAAGAACTGTTTCCCCTTATCAGACAAATTTTCGAAGATTTTGACCCTTTTTAGAAGAAGTAGTTTTGTCATGATATTGAGAAGTATTTATATGTTTTTTGTGTAAATTATCTTTCATTTCTGTTTTGTTTGTCGAAGTGTTCAATGTGGCTAAATACGAAAGGAATGCCTCATAGTCCGGAGAATACAGATCCTGATTCTGAACTTATCATATACTTTCAAATATTCCGAATTTGATTTCTAGATGGACGCCGAAGTCGATAGATCTTTTTTCCCTAACCCGCACCAAACTTCACCAATGTTTCATTCCTAAGGACCTCTGAATCGACATTAGCCATCACGAGAAATGGATAATGAATGTGTTTCTGGCATGGCGAGTAGGCAGCCACCAGTAACTTAAACGATCATTTACTTGCGACCTGCATGTCTGCATCGAATACTTGAAGCACAGTGTTGCTGAACTTTACTGTGGAGGAGATCACGGATAACATCGAAGTGGCCATGCGGAATCTTCTCTGTTAAAGAGCTTAGGAAATATGCATGGAAATGCCCAAGATATTTTGTTGAAAAAAACCACCAGCCAGCAACAGAAATGAGTTACCATCTGTCAAGAGCCTTAACACTAACAAGAGCATATTGATACTGCCTGGCGACAAGGGAAATGGTACCACTGTAATGACGACCAATAATTATGAGCAAAAGGAATGTAATCTAGTATATTCAACGACGTACAGAAAGCTACGTGTAATTCCGATGTAGCTTATGAATTTCTCTCTTCGACGACACAAGGAGGAACCTGCACAACGCAAAAGCGCTACGCCTTTGGCAGTACAGGTTACCAGAAACCCATAAATATGATGTGCCATTACGGTCGATTTTAAGTGTTCGATGCTTATTGATGCATATACTGGTGAAACAGTTGTCTTCTCCGCTTCAGCCACTTGTGGGAAAGACCAGCATATACACAAAGGGCTCGGGACATTTCACTGAGGAGCTAAAGAAACCGCAACTAATTACCAAATGATAGCTGAATCAGTTTCTATGTTGTTTCAATGTTTACCAAAATGCCTCTCCTTGACACACACACAATTAATAAGTTCCATTTTCCCCACAGGACATCACCAAGCTCTTTGATTCATGTCTTACCACGAGCTACCTTATGTGAAGAGACTACTTCTACGAATATCTGGAAGGTTTTGCCATGGGTGGTCAACCCAGCGGTTGCCAGTTTGTTTAAGGAGTATTTCGAAAGACAGACCTGAAGTTTCAAACGTAAAGTGTGGCAAAGGTATGTTGCTGACTTCTTCATCATATGGAACCGTATTGAAGAGCACAGTAATTTCCCAAAATATAAAAGATCACCACGCCAACAAATAATTTATTTTGGAGGTCAAAAGTGACCACGAGCTACCATTTCTACATGTGCTGGGTACAAACAATAGTGAGAACCTGCGCCAAAACATGTATTTAAAACAGACACACACGGGGCGTTACCTTCAAAAAAATATCAAATCATCACATAAGCCAGAAAACAGAAATGATCAATTCACTCGTAACACGAACGAGACAAATAAGTGAGATGTAGCAAATGGGATGCGAGATGCAACTCCTGTAATGCTTCAGAGGAGGAATAGGTGTTCCACGAATGGCATGAAAAATATCAGGAGACTTAACAGCCGGCCGGTGTGGCCGTGCGGTTAAAGGCGCTTCAGTCTGGAACCGCGTGCCCGCTCCGGTCGAAGGTTCGAATCCTGCCTCGGGCATGGATGTGTGTGATGTCCTTAGGTTAGTTAGGTTTAAGTAGTTCTAGTAGTACATGGACATGACAATGATTTCAACAAGAAAGAAGAAAGCCTCAGGGTAAGCAAATCATGAATTCCATTACTGCAGCGAACGGCCATTGCTGGTAGCAGGAGGATAACTTTGGCGGAAATGTTTACGAAAAAGCCCTCCGTCCTTGGCGCGATAGGTATATGTAGCCTCTAGCTACGCGTGTAACTCCAGTCCGTCATTAGGAATGGAGGGTGAACTTATGAGAAATCTAGTCATTCTTGCTGGTGAAACATCAGGAAAATCGTTAAGAAAACGGTCAGCCGAAGATCCTGAGACAGAAGCCAACAAGCTGTACGCCAACACGTAGCCTCGAAAGCCGTAACAATTTTGAAACCATCTAAGTTCATGGCTCGTAGATTGAACGAGTATGTACGTGTTAGACTACTTATGAATGCTGTTGTGCTGTGCCGTTGTATTCATTAGTTATTTTACTATCGTATCCCTGCTTTTATGTGGTTTTTGACATATATCTTTGCGTCAGTCTGTCTCCTGCTAACTGGTCTGTTTGCTTTGTTTCAGTCATGGCAAGATCTCAAGACATGGTAATAAATTACATTTTTTTCATATGTTGGAATTTCGTATTGGAGGCCATGAGGCATAAAATTTCTAACACAATTAAAAACAATTTTCGAACTGGTGAGTAGATTTTCTGCTTATATCGTATATTCAGCATCATATACACAATAGCTGCACTATAATTATAGAACCTTCCTGTACTTTTGGTAGCCGTTGTAGGTAAAGCAAATAGTATGCTTCTATTCATTGGTGGGATAATGGAGACCTTCAGTTTGTTTACTAAAAAGATCACTCCTTGAGCAGTTGCGTGGCTTATATTTGAGTACCACTTAACTAAATGAGACTGTGTTACACTCACAGGGAAATTTAAGTGTATGCAAAAGGGGTGGTATTGACATTCGTAGACGCTTTTGACAGGAAGAAGTGTATGACAGAAATGTTGAAACAGCACTTAAAGGGCAGACACTTGAAAACATACGATGTAAGTAGATGGAAAATGCTCATTTCAGCACAGCCTGCATTGTTACCAAATTTATTCAGGATATCTACTCTCCCAGGGCCGCCCCTCTTCCCCTGGGAGGTAGATGTGACTATGTAGCAAGACATCACCAGCCCCATTCCTCTCCCACCTCCCATTTCACCACCCCTCCCCCACTTGGATACTGGAAGGAGAAATACTGTCTGTTGTGAGCCGCTGCAGAGAAAGAATGTGAGTTAGTGTCTTTATTTATTCAATTATTTATTGAATTTCTTGATTTTTATGGGTGTTGGATCATCCTACAGCACACACTCTACTGCCACCCGCCCCTAAATTCTGCTATGACCTGCCACCACTTTTTTTGATTGCATGTGTAGTTCGAAGACTGACTGCTCTGCTCCCCAATATCACCAGCAGAGGGTGCTCGAAACTGTCCCACAAACCCTCCCCCCCCCCCCCCCCCACTTTCCACCCTTTCCACTACCATGTGTCCAGTTTGTAAAGTGGCGGAAAAAGGCTGGAGTGGAAGATGCCCTCTTTACTTTGGTGGGAAATATGTTCAACTGAAGAGATGTTGTTGTTGGTCAGAGAGGAGTTTCATAAGTGTATTACATGTAAGCATACAACTGAGGACAGCATCCACAACCTCCTACATGAGGAAAGGATGGAGGTGATAATAGATGAGTGTAGGGGAATACTTTTCAACAAGTAATGGTGATGTAGCAGGATGAACTGAGGATGCATTTCGCTACTCATATAGACTAATGTCTGTACTTCATCTGTTCCTGTTGTTTGATGTAGCCACACACACATGGTGCAAATGGGCAGGACAGCAAACTATCACTGCAGTGCACGAAGAGTTGTCTAATACCGATATCCAAGTAAAACAGTGGCTCAGAAAGTTGTACACAGATACATAGTATGAAGGTATATGATAGCTAACTAGCACTGAAGCGTAGCAAGTGTTACCTTCTACTCATCTACAAGTGTATAGCTGTTGTGGAACTTCTGCACAGATGCACGATAAGAAAAGATAGGGTGGGAAACTATCACTCAAGTGTAGGGTGGCCAGTATGTGCTATCACAGCTGATGGATTATGCCGTAATTACACATCGACACTGCAGTGAAAAAAAGAAACACCACTTTTAAACAATGGCACATAATGCAACCAATTCTCTGGGAATTTAGAAAAATCGTGGTCACAACACACCTACCGCAAAAAACAGACGCAATAAGTTTTCATCAGGAAAGAGTGGCGGCAGCTGCACATGTGTTCAGCACTGTGCAAGCCTCTGAGTAACTACCTAAACCTACATCCTTCTGAGTCTACTTACTGTATTCATGTCTTGGTATCCCTCTACAAGCTGTAGCTCGATGTATACTCGAATGGAAAAAGGGCATCTTATGGGCATGCGGATGAGCCAAATCTACAGAAATGATATTATCAGAGTACATGTCTTTCCGATATATATTAAACTCAACACGGCTATCCACCACCGCCAACGTGAGATCCAAATAGTTCAAGGATCTCGTCAAGGATTCCTTTTTAAGTGTAAGACTGAAGTTATCATGAAACTCGTTGAAGATACAAAAAATAGGGTCTACATCATTTTCAGTAGCGTTAACGACAAACAAAATGTCGTCAACGTACCTAGTATAAAATTTTATTTTACTCAAAATCTCTCTACCGCTGGCAAAGAAACCTAACTCTAAGCAGTTCAAGAATATTTCAGATAAAATTCCAGCAAGGGGGCTTCCCATAGCCAATCCAAACGGTTGCGTATTCATTCTAGCATTAAAGAAAAAATAATTATATTCCAGGACAATCCGTAGCAACATCATTAATTCATCAATTTCTTTATGCGATTGTCTCTAATAATGACGTAAATTATCCCCGAATATCTTGAGGGTCTGGTCCACCGGTACGTTCGTATACAGACTTGTTATATCGAACGAGACAAGTTTAGATTCTTCAGAACAGGTTACATCAACCAGAAGCGTGGCTAATTCAATAGAATTTCTGACTGTATAGCTTTTACTAAAAACAAAATTATCTTTAATTTTACTATGTAAGCATTTAGCCACTTTATGATAGGCGCTCCCTGTGCTGTTGATAATTGGGCGGATTGGGCGATTTAATTTATGGACCTTGAACTGGCTTGTCAAAAAAGGGGGTTTAGGGTTCATGTTGATAAGTCCCCTTTTTCGAAATTCTCCTATTAAATTTTTGGTATTTTGAAGTCCGATTCTAATTTCTTTATGAAGCGTAGCGGTGGGGTCTTTGTCGAGTATGATTGTCCAGTTCTCATTGAAAAAGGCTTCCGTTTTTTCTATATACTCTTTCTGTGTAGCTATAACTATAGAGTTCCCCTTATCAGATTTAGTAATAAGAGCATCATTCTGTAATCGTTTTCGGTTTATATTTTTTAAAACCTTACGAGTGTTATCTTTTTGACTGTTATGTGAAACTTAAGCCATATGAGTTTGTTTATTTTTAGGTGTTTTAGCATATTCTAAACGGCGTTTCAAATCCACTATTACATTTTCTAACGCTGTAGGTCTTAATGTTTCTGATTGAAGATAAAACTTCAATCCTTTCGAGAGAAGAGCCTTCTCATGGAGAGAGAATGTAATGTCTATTTTTAACGACACGTTGCAAAGATTGTTTAGGTTCGGTTACTGCATTAGTATGAGTCGTTGACTCATTGTTATCATTAAGGTTCCTAATTAAGCTCGCGAGCTTATTATAATGTCTGTTGACAATCTCTTCTTTGCACAGTGACAGACATTCATTCGCCATTAACCAAAAAGTATCTATTTGGAAATTATAGTTGCTGGTACAAAACTGAAATTTCTAAATATATCATATAAGCCCTTTCATTCAGATAATCCTTCTTGGCATATAGGTCAGAAACTATAGCATTAAAAACCTGGTTAGTAAGCTTCCTTTTAGGGGTTAGCAATTTATGGCATGATTTACTTAAAAATCTATGAATGAATTTTGGGGCTACGTTAAGCTCTCTACACTGTTTGATAAAATTGATGCCCATACTTGCTTTCGTCCATTCAAACGTTTCATCTAAATATCTCCTAGTTGCGTCAGACACCTCGGCTGGTAGGAATTTGAGAACCTTCAGCATTGTAGAGCGTCAGCAATGGTAAGTAAAGAAATAATTATGAAAAATCCGCCTCGATTGCACAAACTACCTGGTGTTTACCTAGGTTTCAGCGTGGGTAACCACGCCTTCTTCAGAACAAATATAAAACAGCTTGTTAAATAGGCTGTAGGTGTAGATTTTAGCCTTTGACTATGCCTATTTAGGAAAGCTGTTTTATATTTGTTCTGATGAAGGCGTGGTTACCCACGCTGAAACCTAGGTAAACACCAGGTAGTTTGTGCAATCGAGGCGGATTTTTCATAATTATTTCGATACTTACGATTCTGACGCGCTGGAATGCTAAAAGTTCTTAGAGAGAACTTGGCTCTCGCGTGGTTACCAGTGCACATTATTCATGTCTCCGGAAAGGAGCAATGGATAACTATGATGCGCTTACAGAATATGTACGGTGACCGCCTGTTGGTGAACAAAAGCCCTGCTAGTCCTTGGGTGAGACGTACATCATCATCGCAAGAAGGTCGCGAAAACCTGTCCAATATACCGCGTGCCGGCTGGATGCACAGAACTGCGAGTTTTGCAATGTTGTAACACGCAGACACTTTCATTTGAGAGTTGATAGGGTAACGATCGACTCCAAAGTGTGCTGCGCCACCGACAGGAAACTGAAGAAACGAGTTCCCCGTGTTTGTTGCCACGAAAATTCGTTACAATGCAAGATCTCACCCAATACTGTGGACCAGAGAGGAGCTCACAAAACTTCATTGGATCCTACAGCCCTGATCTCGCACCCTTGCGACTTCCACCTGTTTGGCACAATGAAGGGTGCACTCAGAGGGAATCACTAGGCGCGTGATTAACAGGTCATTGACGCAGCAAAACGTTGGCTCCGACGTGGATCATCAGAGTGGTGCTATGTTGGCGCACAGGCGCTGCCAGTAAGGTGGCGTTACTAAGTCGCACTGGACGGAGAATTTGTTGAAAAATAGGGTTTCGTAGCCAAAAGATTGGCAAACAATATGGTGTGTTCCAATCGGAACATAACAAACCTGCTTTCAGAAAACAATATGTTGTATTACTCATAGGCCGCCCCTTGTAATTGTAACACTGAAATTAAAATTTAAGTTTCCACTGGAAACCGTTCTGTCGGTTAACTGCAACTGGGACTGGGTGACCATTTTAGCTGTCCACTAATATAGACAGTCACTGTTCACGGCGGATTTTTTTTTTTTTCTACATGCGACAGCCTCTTGAGATTCGATATCCATATACATTGAAAGCATTTGTAAAGGGCGTGGAGTGAAATAATTGTTTGCGAGGTCCGCCCCCGGTATCTGAGTGGTCAGCGCGACTGAATGACATTTCTAAGGGCCCGGGTTCGATTCCAGGCTGGGCCGGAGATTTTCTCCGCTGAGGGACTGGGTGTTGTGTTGTCCTAATCATCATCATTTCATCCCCATCGACGCGCAAGTCGCTTAAGTGGCGTCAAATCGAAAGACTTGCACTAGGCGAACGGTCTACCCGACGGGAGGCCCTAGTCACACGACATTTATTTATTTCATTGTTTACGATTATCCATTGGCCCGGAAAGGCATGGGATTTAGCCTGTATGTTTCAGGAATGTTGTTGGACAATGAGATTATGGCTACGTTTTCTAGGAGTTTTGTAGGGAATTATTTCTGGCCACCTAGCTTTAGCTATTTTACCCTGAGATCACACTCACAAGAATGTTTTCTTTTCTGTTCTTCATGTCGTTACATGAGCTATTTGAATAATTAAGTGCTGTAGAGAAACTCTCAATTTTTAATCAAAGATGGTCATATTGTACCATTATATCAAATGTAATTAAGGCAAAATAATTAATAGTAGGTAAATCCTGCATAAGAGATTGTCAAGAAAGTTAACTGTAGTACCTGATGATTCTGTGATGATGTTATAAAATTCCAGGACTGATGGAAAGAGGTAGATGTATCAATTGAGGCAGGGGACCCTGGTCCGGAAACGATAAAGTCGAAAGCTACAAGCACAAATCATTCTGATGTTTCTGCCAGTGGACCTCTTCTACTGCAGGCTCTTTGCTTTCCGTATTTTGGAAGGACCAAAGCAAGGAAGAAAAATGTAATGACCAGTAAACATAGGGGGTAAAGTGCATTACGTAAGAGCTACGAGGGCTTGTTTATCTTTGTTACTGAGAAAACATATCATCTACTGAACAAGTGCTCATAGCTCTTAAGATGTGCAATACAGAGTCCATGAGTACCACACAATTTATTCCTGTTTCGATCCTCTCAAAACATGGAAGCGAAAGAGCTTTAAGTAGAAGAGGCCCACTGTCAGAGGCACCTGAACGATATTCGCTTGTAAATTTCGACTCTGTCGTTTCCGGATCGGTGTCACTTACCTCAAATTGATACAATTACTCTTCTCCATCGGTGCTGAAATTTTGTAACATCATCACGTAATCACACTGTATAATAAGATAGCTGTAGCAGAAATTTGAAAGGAAAATACATTAACTCCAAGTGTTTCTATTCCAGTAACCGTCGACCAGTCAACAATGACGGCGTCGGTCGTGTTTCCGTCCGAGAACCAGGTCAGTTTACTACGTACACCCAAAACATTAGGAACACATTATCTTCGCAGTATCTCGATACAATGTGTAAGACAGTTATATGATTAATAATGAACTATCTGTTTACGATGTCCGAGTCTGATGTAACATTGACTCTACGAAGTACTACATATTCTATAGTTTCTTCGTAAGTCAGAATGATAGTCATTAAAAACTACTCCATTGTTTTGGAAGTTATATTTACGTAATTCTCACTTATCTTCCGAAAACCAGTCAACACGTTTCATGGTTGTATAATTGACTCTTTTCCATAAAACAATAATCTCAAATGGTTCAAATGGCTCTGCGCACTATGGGACTTAACATCTGAGGTCATCAGTCCCCTAGAACTTAAAATTACTTAAACCTGACTAAGCTAAGGACACCACACACATCCATGACCGAGGCAGGATTCGGACTTGCGACCGTAGCAGTCGCGCGGTTCTGGACTAAAGCACCTAGAACCTCAAGGCCACAGCGGCCTGCCAATAATCTCAGGTTCTGATGTCTCTGACAATAGCTCTTTGTTCTAAATCTACTTTTTTATTAATTCGGGAATGAAACTGGGTGTCCACCTTTCTTATAGCTATGACCTAGAAGGCCTTTGTTTGGTAGTGGCGCCAGCTGTTCCCACAGTGTGAAGTAGGAACCATGTTTCCCTCTGGTTTGCCCAAGACGAGAACCCAAGAAAAAAAATGGCTCAAATGCCTCTAAGCACTATGGGACTCAACATCTGAGGTCATCAGTCCCCTAGACTTAGAACTACGTAAACCTAACTAACCTAAGGACATCACACACATCCATGCCCGAGGCAGGATTCGAACCTGCGACCGTAGCAGCAGCGTGGTTCCGGACTGAAGCGACTAGAACCGCTCGGCCACAGCGGCCGGACGAGAACCCAAGAGAAAAATGTTTGGTTGTCCGCAGAAATCTTCGAATTCTTTAATTCTTAAAGGAATTTTTAAGCATTGATATCTTCATAAATGAAGTGAATGCTACAGAACGGAAAGATTTGAGTTCACAAAGAACAGGACACAAGCCGACAATTCCTATTCGAGAAATTTTTATGTTACTCACTCCCGAGTGATTTAGCCGTATCAAATGGTTCAAATGGCTCTGAGCACTATGGGACTTAACATCTGAGGTTATCAGACCCCTACACGTAGAACTACTTAAACCTAACTAACCTAAGGACATCACACACATCCATGCCCGAGGCAGGATTTGAACATGCAACCGTAGCAGCAGCGCAGTTCCAGACTGAAGCGCCTAGAACTGCTCGGTCACCACGGTCAGCGAGCTCTGTCAGGCCAATCCACACGACTAAAGAAGTCATCTGAATCGGCTTGACACGCGTGCTACTTCTCTGCTGCAGCCGAAAGCGAATTACAGTACTGTGCTCTACATTATCAACGGGATATGCCATTTCGTTGCCGCTCCCCTCGCGGGTGTACTACGATGCTATGGCACGGATATTTTAGTGCGTACCAGGACTGCAAAAAAGTACCTGCTAATATAAAAATTAATTAGTTTTCGAAGTGACAATAAAACTGTGTGACCATCCTACATTGCATCATATACTCCAGCAGCATGTGATCATCATCATCATCATCATCATCATCATCATCACCACCACCAACATCAGTTTACTGCCCTTTTAATAGGTTCTTTGCTTCTGATGAGTTTCCACCTAATCATTGCTTCCTTTTGAATACTGCTGTACACTGGCGAGATGTAAGTTATGGGATTGCGATATGCACATATATAGATGCCGGTAATTTGCATACACAAGGTACGAAAGGGCAGTGCATTGGCGGAGCTGTCATTAATACTTAAATGATCCACGTGAAAAGTTTACCGACGTGATTATGTCCACAGGAAGGGAATTAACAGTCTCCGAACGCGGAATGGTAGTAGGAGCAAGACACATGGGACATTCCATTTCGGAAATTGTTAGGGAATTTAGTATTCTGAGATCCACAGTATCAAGAGTCTGCCGAGAATACCAAAGTTCCGGCATTACCTCTCACTACGGATAAAGCAGTGGCCGACGGCCTTCATCTAACGACCGAGAGCAGCGGCGTTTGCGTAGAGTTGTCAGCTCTAAAATGCAAGAAACACTGCGTAAAACAACCGCACATGTCAATGTGCGACGTACAACCTACGTGAAACTTCCTGGCAGATTAAAGCTGTGTGCCCGAACGAGACTCGAACTCGGAAACTTTGTCTTTCGCGGGCAAGTGCTCTACCATCTGAGCTACCGAATAACGACTCACGCCCGGTACTCACAGCTTTACTTCTGCCAGTACCTCGTCTCCTACCTTCCAAACTCTACAGAAGCTCTCCTGCGAACCTTGCAGAACTCCTGAAAGAAAGGATATTGCGGAGACATGGCTTAGCCTTAGCCTGGGGGATGTTTCCAGAATGAGATTTTCACTCTGCAGCGGAGTGTGAGCTGATATGAAACTTCCTGGGAGATTAAAACTGTGTGCCCTACCGAGACTCGAACTCGGGAACTTTGCCTTTCGCGGGAAAGTGCTCTACCATCTGAGCTACCGAAGCACGACTCACGCCCGGTACTCACAGCTTTACTTCTGCCAGTACCTCGTCTCCTACCTTCCAAACTTCACAGAAGCTCTCCTGCGAACCTTGCAGGACTAGCACTCCTGAAAGAAAGGATATTGCGGAGACATGGCTTAGCCACAGCCTGGGGGATGTTTCCAGAATGAGATTTTCACTCTGCAGCGGAGTGTGCACTGATATGAAACTTCCTGGCAGATTAAAACTGTGTGCCCGACTGAGACTCGAACTCGAGACCTTTGCCTTTCGCCGGCCGGAGTGGCCGAGCGGTTACAGGCGCCACAGTCTGGAACCGGACGACCGCTACGGTCGCAGGTTCGAATCCTGCCTCGGGCATGGATGTGTGTGATGTCCTTAGGTTAGTTAGGTTTAAGTAGTTCTAAGTTCTAGGGGACTTATGACCACAGCAGTTGAGTCCCATAGTGCTCAGAGCCATTTGAACCATTTGAACCTTTGCCTTTCGCGGGCAAGTGCTCTACCATTTGAGCTACCGAAGCACGACTCACGCCCGGTACTCACAGCTTTACTTCTGCCAGTACCTCGTCTCCTACCTCCAAACTTCACAGAAGCTCTCCTGCGAACCTTGCAGGACTAGCACTCCTGAAAGAAAGGATATTGCGGAGACATGGCTTAGCCACAGCCTGGGGGATGTTTCCAGAATGAGATTTTCACTCTGCAGCGGAGTGTGAGCTGATATGAAACTTCCTGGCAGATTAAAACTGTGTGCCCGACCGAGACTCGAACTCGGGACCTTTGCCTTTCGCGGGCAAGTGCTCTACCATCTGAGCTACCGAAGCACGACTCACGGCCGGTACTCACAGCCTTACTTCTGCCAGTACCTCGTCTCCTACCTTCCAAACTTTACAGAAGCTCTCCTGCGAACCTTGCATTCTACAACCTATATGTTTGTTAGGATAGTGTGGCGAAAGTTGGCGTTAATGGGCTGTGGCAGCAGACGATCGACGCAAGATCTTTTGCTATCAGCACGACGTCTCCTCTCCTGGATTCGTGACGACTGGAAAACCGTGGCCTGGCCAGATCGGTCCAGATTTCAGTTGGCAAGAGCTGGTGGTAGGCTTCGAGTGTGTCGCAGACCCCACGAAGCCATGGACTCAGCTTATCAACAAGGAATTGTCCAAGATGGTGGTGGCTCCAGAATAGTATGAGCTGTGTTTACATAGAATTGACTGGGTGCTTTGGTCCATCTAAACAGATCATTAGTTGCAAGTGGTTACGTTCGGCTACTTGGATATCATTTGCAGCCAATCATGTTCCCAAACAACGTTGGAATTTTTATGGTTGACAATGTTCCATGCCACCGCGCCACAGTTGCTCGCGTTGTGTTTCAAGAACATTCCGAACAATTCGAGTGACTGATTTGGCCACCTAGATCGCCCGTCATGGACTCCATCAAACGTTTGTGGGACAAAATCAAGAGGTCAGATAGGGCAGAAAATCTTGCACCGGAAACACTTTGGCGATTATGGAAGGCTAAAGAGGCAAGTGTAATGGACTTCCAATAACTTGATGAGCCCATGCCATGTTGAGTTGCTGCACTATGCCGTGCAAAAGGAGGTAGGATACGAAATTAGTCAAGAACGCCTTTAAGGCGACAAAGACGCCATTATCGACACTTCATTGGGTTTGAACGGGATCATGTAGTAGGATTACGAGAAGCTGGATGTTCCTTCTGCGATATTGCAGAAAGAATAGGTAGGAATGTAACCAATGTACATGACTACTGGCAGCGATGTTCACGAGAATGTATGGTCGAAAGAAGACCGGGTTTAGGACAGCCAAGAGGCACTACCGAGACTGAAGAGCATCGTGCTGGGTGTATGGGTCTGGCGCATCGCACTGCATCTGCAGCAGCTATTTAAGTATCGGTTAGCACCGGAGTGTCACAACAAACTGTTACCAGTAGATTACTTTAAGAACAGCTCCGAGCCAGACTCCCTGTAGCGCATATTCCAGCGACCCCAAACGACCGCCATTTCCGACTTCAAATGTGTCAAGTGAGAGCTCACTTCGGCTCCGTTGTATTTTGTGATGAAAGCTGGTGCTGCCTCACTGCCAGAGATGGCCGTATGTTGATTAGGAGAAGGCGAGTTGAGGGCTTGCGAGCAACCAGTCTACCTGGAGTTATGGTCCGCGGTGCGATTTGGTCTGGCAGTAGGAGCACTCTTGTGATTATATCACGCAGCCTGACTGAAAATTTGTACGTCAGCCTAGTGATTTGGCATGTTGTGCTGCTGTTTATGAACAGCATTCCAGGAGTTGTTTTCCAACACGATAACGGTCGCCCACATACCGCTGTTGCCGGCCTTGGTGGCCGAGCGGTTCTAGGTACTTCAGTCCGGAACCGTGCGACTGCTACGGCGCAGTTTCGAATCCTGCCTCGGGCATGGATGTGTGTGATGTCCTTAGGTGAGTTATGTTTAAGTACTTCTGAGTTGTAGGGGTCTGATGACCTCAGATGTTAGGTCCCATAGTGCTCAGAGCCATTTGAACCGTATCGCTGTTGTGACCCAACATGTCTCATAGAGTGTCGTAGCCTTGGTCTGCTCGATCATAAGATCTGTCTTCAATCGACGACATATAGCACATCACCGGACGACATCCGTAGTGTCATCAACATACAACATTAACCGTCTATATATTGACCAACCACATGCAACAGACGTGGACTTCCATCCCACCGGCGTCTGTTGAGTACAGTGCATTAATTTTTTCATGCTTGCAGTCAACAGTCTATCGTTTACATCAATTATTAATGTACTAATACTTTATACTTGTAATGATTTGTCTCTTGTTTATATTTGCCTGTGATCTTGCAACGTTAATAACTTAGATATTTACGAAGAGATTACATTAATTATTATGATTTTATAATTATTATTTACGCCTTAATTTTAGTTTTCAGCGGTCCACACCATCACTGTCATAAATTCAGCAAGTTGGAAACTCAGAGAGTTTCGAACGTTCGGCGTTAATTTCGTGATCCTTCCTTGCAGCAGCTATCGAGGGACTCTGTATCCCCTACCTCCAGGCACGGGCGTCAGAGCGACGAATCTCGGACGGGTAAGATGCGGCCGATCCTGTGTGGATCCACGAAGAAGAAGTCAAGGCGCAAACGGCGGCGCGGAGAAGCGGTCTGCCGGGCTCCTGCTGAGGCTGTGACCTCTGCACCCGGCAGCCCGCGGCAGGTCCTGAGGCGAACGCCGGTAAGCCGCTCACTCCCGCAGTGCTTTGGTCATTACCTTCATCATCTCGGGTCCCCCCACCAAACTAGATTTCGTACTCTTTCTGTAGCTGCTTAACAGAAGTTGAAGGTAGCTGGCGTTCCCAGTAATGTCCGAAGAGGAAATATTTTTCATTGTGAAAGTTGTCAATGTACAGGGTGTATCCAAGTATTAGTGTAGACGGGCGCACTGACTTCAGTGTTAGCTATGATCATAGTTAGAGGAAATGTATTTTGAATTAAGCTTCTCAGTTACTTTCCAGTATAATTTCACTCAAAAAGAAATGGGTCAAATGGCTCTGAGCACTATGGGACTTAACATCTGTGGTCATCAGTCCCCTAGAACTTAGCACTACTTAAATCTAACTAACCTAAGGACATCACACGCGTCCATGCCCGAGGCAGGATTCGAACCTGAGACCGTAGCGGTCACGCGGTTCCAGACTGAAGCGCCTAGAACCGCTCGGCCACACCGGCCGGCAATTGCACTCATATGTGACACATGTTCATACGCTTTTACCACACCACAAAGGTTGTACATTTGTGGTTGGGTTACTAGGCGACCGTCTCATTAAGGCACACGTAATTCCGAGCAAACTTGATGGACGAGGCAACCTTCATTTTATGTAGTGGAATGTTCTGGGATTATTTGAGAATGTTCCCTTTGCATAACATAGGAGAACGTGATATGCGTATTCTAACGCTTTCTTGTGCGCCAAGAGACAGTGCGGTTTTGGGTTGCACGACTCACAGGTCTCTCCCAGTTGACTTACATATTGTGCGTGCAGCCTATGCTCTCGCTTGGGTTATCAGTGGCGTCGCTCCCGCCGTTTAATTCTTCTCCGAAGACTGTATCAAGTTACGGGGAATATTATTAATGAACTGTACATTCTTGCAATAAATTATGTACTCATTAACAACAATATATTTTCGACTCTCGTCCCAAAGTAACAATTATTATGTACAAACTCCTGCAAGCCAACTGCTTCCAAAATAAATGTTACTATCTACTATACATTCATACAGTTATATACGTTCTGCCACATGCAGAGCCAAGACATAAAGTAAGGCCTCTATGTAATACACGCTTTATCTGTCTCTTTAACAATGCCCATGACACCATACACCAAGGAACATTTTGTAAACATTCTTTGGTTTTTTTGGTGTAACTTCCGAGGCGCTGTTGGTAACCATTTCTCGGTGCCGCTCATCTGACGCAGCTCCGGGCTCCTCGTGACAGCTATCCTTCCTGCACACACAGACTTGCGTGACGCAGTAAAAAGGTTCTCATCGTTCTCATTAAAATATCGGGTGTTCGGGTCGGTGGAGAGCCAAGTGTTTCTAGAGTTTACCCCGAAATTCTCGAAGCACTACAGTATGACAAAGAGCCGACACATTTTGCTGCTGTTTAAAGTAGACACCTAATGCTCTGTCCTCTTAACAACATTACTCTCGATTTTAATGTCTCAAACTAACTGATATGGCTGAGAAACGCAACTGTACAATCTTCTCATGATTCAATAGATGTTCCTGTTGTGTTTGAAACTATTCTTAACTTATACATGGGAAATTTGTGTGAGACCGCTATTCATACATTAAAACCACACAAAAATTCTTCTGAGGGTCGGCATTTACGGTAGTAGCCCAGTAGGAGTCTGTTTCCATTAGAGGTAATAGTGATTTTGCCACAATGCGATTCAACTGTTTTAAAGAGACGATTAAGAATGGGAGTGTTATCATTAGAATTCCAATAAAATCCGTGACTGAAACCGTATTAATATTTATTTCACTAATGATTGCGTACATTATCATTGCTTTCGTGAGTAGTGATCCCAAACTATATATATCGAAATACTGCAACAAAAATAAAAATTCAGGACTCAACATTGGTATAGTGAACTAAACAAATTATCGAAAAGTGGGAGGGGAAACACCGGATAATTGAGGACAGTTGCACATTCAGTTGTCTGATACATTTCCAGAAAAGTGACAGGTTATGTGCTTCATCGATAGGAAGAACATAATAAAGATAACACATAACAGCTGGTGGAAACATTCATTCTCCTCATGTGCTCAATCGAAAGTAATAAACATGTTTGCAAACAATGCTGTTTCACCGGCGCCTTACGGTGTGTAACAGCCACCCACGCCAGCCCCCACACGTGCGTCTGTAGCACCACCACCTCACCTGCTCAGCCACCGCGAACACTAAATGTCCTAAATTATGGTAGTAGTTTGCAGTCTGTAGATACATTTATCCTTTGCATACAATGCTCTCCAGACAAGCAGTCTGGTGTTTTTACCACATTAATGTACTTTACTGGCCTTTACTTGTAATTATCGAGTGGTGAGGCTATCACTAATTACTAGTTTACCGCAGTTGAGAAATAGAAATAAATATTTGATACCTTATTAATTCAAAGTTTATTTACGTGGATGGGATTTGTACGTCAAAAACTTTATTCTAATTGTAGTGAAATATAGCTATGGTAGTGTAGAGACTCGCGCTAAAGCAGCCCTAGTACTCATATTTACAGTCTCTTCACTTTTGCCCGAATATGTTGATGTAGAGGCTGTCATTCTTGTTGCTAATATGAGAAGTGATCAGTTGGAATCCTCAGTTGGCAATGTCTGTAGTTTGTAGTCTGAACAAATTGTCCTTATGACAAGTGCTGGAGTATCTTCAGATCAACGTAGTTTCTCTCTCTCTCTCTCTCTCTCGCTCTCTGTCTGTGTGTGTGTGTGTGTGTGTGTGTGTGTTTTGGCCAGCAACTAAATGTATTAATGAGCTGTAAATTTCACACTAGAAGCATCTCTCACAGTGCTATGGAGCGGCTGGTTGATGTACTGACAAATCCTAATGTTGAAACGCATTTTCATTCCATTTCACGGAAAGTGGAGCAGCGTCGACTCAATTGAGGATAAGTACAGGAAATTATCTAATTAACGTTCAATGTACATTAATTTACAGTGTCTTCTGAGGATGCGAGACAGAGGAAGGGAGAGAGAGAGAGAGAGAGAGAGAGAGAGAGAGAGAGAGAGAGAGACAGACAGACAGACAGACAGAGAAACAGAGAGAGTGAGTTCCAACATTTTCTAAGTGAGTTTATTGACTGAGGAAGTCGGGATGAGGGGTACACTTAACATGGAAGGTCAAGGCCCCTATAATGCCACTCCTTAAACACAACAACTACCAAATCAATAAATTAACAATGTATTCAAAGACAATATTTATAAAACAGCTAAGAGACAATCAACACGTGGCCATCTTTAAGACAGTACCAAAATATCACAGATAGCTTGCTTCTCAAGCAAGACAGAAAATTACAATTACGAAAACTTAGTTAAAGAAATGAGCCACACAGATTTCAGTACTTAAAGGAACAATAAGTTACAATCAGAAAGTGATTTAAAAAAATGTGGCGTAGATAATTTATTTAAAGTGGCAATAGTTTGCAATATGAAAATGATTTATGAAACGCTCACCAGTTCGTTAAGAACCCAAACAAGGCAAGCAGCATAATAAGTTACGATTTAATACAATTCATTCCCAAGCAAATAAAGAAACCTTTTTCTTTAATATACATGAAGAACGTTACATGTTTACCAAACGGGCAGTGACGCCAGGCTGCCCTGGGCAAAAGGTGACTTAAAATGCCGGAAGCAGCAGACCTGCCGTCCAAAACAACCCCTAAACGCCGGGGCCCAACCGGGAGTCACTTCCCATTAGACGTCACGTCACACCTTGTGTGCACCGAAGTGGAACGTGGCGCCGCTCTCACACACCCCAACTCGCAGAAAACTGGAACACAAACAGACCGCATAATACACGGCAAACAGCAATCAAGCATCAATTAATATAAGTTAAGAGATCAATAAACAACAAATAAATGAAGAACAATAAATACTCGCGTATAGAATTCTACGTACAAATGATTGCCTTTTACAGAATACGAGGCTTCACTAATAACTGAGTGAGTGGTTTCAAATAAATGCACTTATATAAAGGAACTAAGTACAAATGACTAGATTTACAGAATACGAGTCTTTACTAATAACTGAGTAGGTGCTTTCAATAGAAGTGACCCAAATTTTGCAACAATATACAAGGGACGTCGATTTGATGGCAATCAAAACACACTGACAATCTCACGCAGACAACACATAAACTTCTGGATACTCCCACTATCGTGAACTGATCTTCACTGAGAAGGCTCATGAAACTGAACTGGAGAGAAAGGGAGGAGAGTGGAGGGGTTTCCTGCAATTTTAAAGTACTCCCACAGGCTCAGACGTAAAAGCGTGTACGGGGGTTGACCATTTTTCCACCAATATTTTTTTTTTACCCTGTCGCCCAATATATACGGAAAACAAATCAGATTACATACTTACCTTGAATGTAAAAAACATCGGTGCCCCACAAGCGTTTTGGTTTCGTAAACGTTGGAAATCATTTGTAATTTTCGAAAATAACCAGTATATGCATCAGTTATTTCCAGGGTGATACGAACAGTGTAAGATCACTGTGATTCGTCCGTGGCCAGACAGAGTGAGCCCAATTAGAAGTTCATTCATCGGTAAACGGTAACAGTACTCGTAGTTAGTTATCTGCTACTTACATGATAGTGCGGACAATAGTATCGATATAGCGTCTTCAACAAACGAAACAAGAGTGGTTTCTAGTTAACCAGATTTCTGTCAGCAGTAGCCTGTAGCTTTTGTATATTTTCGGAAATAACTTACTGCATCAGTTGTATACATGTAGGAGCGAGCTGCTTAAGGTCACTGATTTACCTGTGGCCAGTTGGAGGGAGACTGAAGTACAAATACATTCATCAGTAAACAGATGGAGCACAGTATTAGTAGTTACTGCCAGTTATTTCCATGGTAGTACGAACATCATACGGCCAATGTATGGTAAAGACCGAAGGCGGAAAAGATGAGTATACACGCTGGGAAACAGTACTCGAGCAGTACCAGCAGTTACTGAAATAGCAGCCTGATACTGATAACTGTTTATTTCGCTGACTGTGAATAGTTAATAACTGTTTATTTATTTCAGTTATTTTTTATCACCTGTACAGGGGTCGCATGTGATCAACACCGAGATGGCAGCACAGGATTTCACTAGGAATGTTGGGCGCGGAAACGACCATACCGAAGATACTAAAAGCAGTGAGTAACATCTCACCATAGATTGGATTCTCTTGCTGTTTCTGTACATAGAACAGCTCGCAACGCTAAAGTTAGGATTGTTACAATAGCTGTGCATCTGCCATAAAATGACATAGAAAACAGAATATTAATAATAAAAATGTGAATTTATTTCTGGAAAATAAACAGTACAATAACATATTAAAAACTACAAAAAACTCTAATTAGAGCTACACAAAAAAGTATTTAACTCACTGCATTAAAGTTAAGTACAGTAGAGATTGTTGATGCCTCTTTTTTTTTTATTTTAAGGCATTGTGTGTGTGGAAATTTTAATTCCTCGTAAACTGAGATACATAGTTGACCGCAAAGTAGTATAAAACACATTTTGAGCGTGTATTTAATATTCAAACTTACTTAAACAAGTGGCTGAAGGATGTATATGTGGGAGGTTTCATGCGTAATATTATTTACTTTTTTTTTTTAGCAATGTGGTCTTCTAGCTGGAAAACGGAATTGACAATAAGACTTTAGCAGTACGTTATATATTGTAACTTAGGATTCTTTATCTCCAAAGATGATAGGCATTCTTTTGGTAAAAGTTTAGCATATAAATTACTTTGACGTTGTCTTGTCGAAGCTAGAAACTATAAGAACCGTGGCTGTTGTATGCATGTGGTTTATAATTTGTAAAAACAACCAGACGTCAGTACTTTTTTAAGTTAATGAAACAAAACCATTACCACAACATACCAACACAAAGGCTTGTAAAAGCTCAGCATGTGCACTGTAGCGTGCAACCAGGCAGTGTGTAACGTAACTACGCTGGTGTGTGAGACACATCGTGCCGTATTCGAGTTTCGAATTCGAAGAGTTCGTCCACGCATTTAGCACACTCTCCTTCAGCATGACAATGCTAGACCACATACGAGGACTGCGATGCCTTCAACAATCCCACGCCTCGGGGTCACTGTCATCGATCATCCTCCATATTGTCCAGTCTTGACCCTACATGATTTTCATCTATTTCGATAACTTAAAGAACACCTTCCAGAACTTCATTTTGTGGTAGTTGTGTTAGAGATGGGAGCGGTAGAAAAATATAGTGGTTGCTAATTCAAATTACAAACCTTATAGTTACAGTATTTAGTTCTTCCATCCTATATTTTCATCAGTGTGAACCCAAAAAAATTGGGCCTTACTTTACTGTTTATTACATATTTCTGATATACTATATTCAGTTACAGTGGTTGACAGTGGATTTTTGCAAAAATCGAAGTAGATATTCATTGTTGACTGTGATGCGCTGAACACAGATTTCTCGATTAAAATTGTTTCCTTGCTCAGGGTATAAGTTTGTGGGACCTTTACCTGCCGCGTTTATTGCAGCACTAATCAATACTATATAACCATTAACTGAACTTACCGAATTTATTCATGGCGTTTCTTTGACTTACTCTTGTGGGTGATGTCTGGAAAACTCTCTGTAGCATCCTGCGAAAAGCAACCGACACAGTAGAAATCCACCGTCTTGCGTACCGCTGTTGTATGAGACAAATGTCCTGCTGGAATTGCTCGTCGTGCTCATTAGTGAACGCACCATAGCTCTCTAGTAACACACCGAGGTGGGCATAAAGGAAGTGCATGATGAACGTCGTGATGCAGCCAATGACCTTATAAGCATGAATGAATTCGTCCACGAGGTCCCTGTAGTTTTCGTTTCTCCTGTCTTAGAGAACAATGTTGTCAGGAAAACAGCGGCACACATGCAGCTGATCATAGGTTACAGAGGACTCAAAGTGTGTCCCCGATAGCTGGCGTGTCCGTGCACCGATGTACGGTTACATCACCTTTGTGATGTTCTCTGCACTCAGTCATTAAAACCTCTTATACAGATACTGACATACTGCTTATTTCTGTGCACAGCCTTGGAAAAAGTGTTCCCATGAGTGCCAACTTAATGGAAAATAGTGGGGGAACTATTTTCTTCGAATTTATTAGAGGTTCTTCGGCAATAGTTTTCTAACCTGGCACCAGAGCTGTTTATGGTGGCCATTCCCTCTGTGCGTAGTGTTTTTCTCTTTCGCGGCTGTCCCACTCACACCGATAGCAGCAATACTTAGCGTGACCCGCTTAAAAACTGATCGGCACCACAATGACTTTGTAATCTCCACATGCCAGCCATTCATGTTTATTGTAATTAACACTGTGTACAACGGATTTCAATATGGTATATCTTTCTTTACTGAAGGCATTATATGTAACAGTGATGACCTTTCATTGCAAGGTGTAACAGTACTGCCTTCGGGATTGTTTTCGAGCCATCAATAAAGAGTCTGCACTCATCTGGTTTGTATTTAATGTTCCTGTCTACTAACAAATCGTCAGTATTTCTGCAGATTGTAACGTCTCCTTCACTAATGAAATTACACTCAAGTTTTTTTTAATGCTCCCGAATCACTCACAGGCACACGTACAGTGTGAGCAAGGAGATTCAACAGCTGCAGTCGTGAGGCTAAGAACTAGGCATTAAGCTTTGGGAGAACTAAGGACCAAACGAGATCCGAGTTGGCACTACGTGATTTTGTATGGTTCTCCAGATGACGATACTGGTGTAAATCTAGGGGCAGTGTCGTTGGCGAATGATTGCACCTTTTCAGTTGTATGTATCGGTCTGTTATCATCACTATCACTGATTGATGGCGGTACATGTGGAGAAACAGGAAACTGCAATCCTGCGGCATGAGCCACAGGGGTATGACAGATGGACGGCAGGGTACTGAATGTTCCTCTTGGTACTGACTCCTGTCCCCAAGGGAGGTACCATACCAAAATAGCAACCTGAAGCATGGTTTGTGGGTTCAAGCCAAATAAACGGCCCACCAAATTTCGTGGTGATATTTTACCCTGCATCCAAGCATCCAAAGTAGACGAACATGAGGTGCAACACATGCGTGGATCCCACAATTCATCTTAATCTCCCACTCGACATCCAAAATATAAGGTGTAGGCTTATCTCCAGACTTTAGTCAATGGTCGCCTTCTTGAACCGCAAGTAACATCACCACAAATATATCAAAAGTTATCACGTTTGTTAATGTAATTTCCATAAATTTTAAACTTGCTACCGGGTAGTGTAGACTTTTTCAGTTATTGATCAGCAATCAGTTACAGAATTTCAGTTTTATGCAATAGGACTACTACAAGAAGGTTTACATTGTTCTTTTCACACTGTAATAAAAGACGCTAGAATGTTGTCATGGGAAAATTCAGTATCGGATACACCACCTACTGAGTAGCTAATGATATTTTGACAAGGAGATATGCAAATAGCTGATTGGGTATGGACTCCCAGAACAGACCATTGATATTACTGTTCTGAACAAGAGCCTAGGAAAATGTTTCAGAATGGGGAGGTAAACCGTACATTCACGTTCTGCATGTACTTTAATATACGTTATTTATTGGTACAGTGTTTTGCTGTGTTTCCTAAATACTACAAAAGGCTGTTCAAGAATATATGCCGATGTTAGCGACAATGCACTTCCTCCAAAATGAGCTAGGAACCTTTTCAACTGCGGGAACGTTACTGTGTGAGGATACTACCGCTAAGGTACTTATTTTATAATCTCAATGTGTTTCTTAGAAATCCTCCAACACCTATCCGTCAGTTATCATTTGTTTGTTTCCTTTCTTATTTTAAATGTTCACTACCTACTTCAGTACGAATATTACACCACACTAGAATTTTTCATGTAAAGCACCAAAGTCTAAATCCTTCAGGTTTGAGCATATCTTTTTGATACTGTTTCAGACACCGTTAGTATTTAAGCTCCTTGTACGACCATTGATACCGAAATTCTTTCCTTACAAAGTTCAGAAGAATTCCTTTTATTTAAAAGATACTTTTAAATGGAAAATAACTAAATGCTTGGGCAACTCTTATCCAGCAGTCGTGTGTCATAAAAAGTGGTTAATAGCCCTCATACAGTATTTGTTCCTTACTGTTTATCCACTCTAACAAAGCTTTACCCGGTAACCATCCGATGCTGCGTTCAATTGGCGCGAAAATTTGTTTTAGTTTCAACTTTTGACCTTGTTCCATTTTCGTAGAGCTGGCAAAATGAAACAGATATGCTTTACCGTTTGTTTTCTACCCAGAAGAGTAGCACAGTGGTTAGCACACTGGACTCACATTTGGGAGGACGATGGTTCAAACCCGTCTCTGGCCATCCTTATTTAGGTTTTCCGTGATTTCTCTAAACAGCTTAAGGAAAATGCCAGGATGGCTTCTTCGATAGGGCATGGCCACTTTCCTTCTCCGTCCTTCCCTAATCAGAGCCTTTGCTCCGTCTATAATTACCTCTTTGTCGACAGGACGTTAAACAATAATCTCCTCCTCCTACTACTACCTTTTATTTTCTAGTCCTGAAGCGATCAACGTTCCAAAATATATAAAGTGATTGCGTCAAAGAAAGTATTAAGTGCTAAACTGTATGTAATTCAGGGTCGCACTGGCGATTCTATTCATCATTTTCGATGCTTTTCGACATTTAATTTTATAATATTTTCTTTTGAATAACTGACGCTCGTCAACATAGTGGCCCCCATATCATCAAACTGTTGAACTTATACTGAGTTACTGCGTAATATAACAGGCAATTTCCCGTATTGCATACAATTAGTCATTCAGGAGTGTATACTTTTTTTCATTTGCATTGCTGTGGTTTTGAAAGTTCCTCCAAAATCGACAATTGGATCCCATGTTAAAACAACCATTCCGTCGACTGTTTATAAGATGCCACCAGCCGCCAGTTATATCTTGGTTATACTTCAGGAGTTCAGGAGGTGGCCATACAAGAGCACTCCAAAACATAGGCACACTTCAATAGATTACGTACAACAGTGCCAAACAAACTCAACAGCAATTTGTCCATATGTGTAGGAACAGAAACGCTCAAAAGAAAAAGGAACAATTTAATCTCCAACACCATCAATACTAGCAACAATGTATAGATACCATATCACAGGATTACAGGGCAACAATCTTACTAAATACGTATTCTATATTTAGTAAATAAAGTAAATTTAAAAAATAGTAACAGTATTAATTGCGTTAACAGCCAAAATATTTAATTAATTCTGGTCTTGCCGTCTCTCTTTAGCAACCGTATCTGCGGGGAATAATTATTTGTATTTTGTCTTGCCATTCTTATTTATTTATCTTACGTTTAATGTAAGATATTACAACACGTTTAAAACATGTTTGGCTCATTACCAGGAGTTAATGTTTTCACAAATATGTTACTGAAGCTGTCTTCATCTACGTTACCATTCTACTTTTTTGTTCACCATTCGTTGCTGGAGCGGATACTGGGAAATTTGGGGGAGGCTGGAGGGTGGTAAGAAACTAAAGTCCAATTATGTCTTCTGCTGGCGTGGCACAGATCCTGATGTTTGTTATGAGTGATACCACAGTCCGTGCGAAATGCAGGTAGAGTTATTTGTTCTTATGATGCGGTAATGCTGTGATTCACTTTTTAGACATCTGTTGTTGACTTAAGGTTTTGGCATCCCAAGCTTCGTTTGCACCGTTGGTACACTTGTGGAGATATTGTGTAACATAGCATTATTACTCAGCTTAATGTGATACTGATTTGGACGTGATCCACTGCACAAATGTTTCTACATACATGTAAACTGTATACACTGGCGAGCCAAAACATTATGGCCACCTGCTTAATAGCTTGTTGGTCCAGCTGTGGAACGCAATATCGCACTAATTTTATATCCCATCGATTCTACTGTTTGTTAGTAGGTTTGTTGAGGTATATGGCATCAGATGCCTACACACAAGTCATGTATTTCCCATAATTATCAGGCTGGTAATTTGTGTACATGGTGATAGCGTCCGATAGCGACCCAGAAGGTTTCCGTCGGATTCACATTAGGCAAATTTCGTGGGCAACATATCAACATGATTTCAGTATCGTGGTCTTCAGACCATTTTAGCACGATTCTGGCTTTTAGATATGGACAATTACGCTGCTGCTCTACATGCAGCTTTTTTTGTGGGCGATGCGATGTGTGGAAAAGTTTGATGTAGTGGAGTCTGTAGCAGTTGGTTGCCTGCAAGCACTGAAATACATCTTCTGCTTCCGTTTCGATATTTCAATGCTATACAGTCCCCACACATTTCCACATACTGTTAACATCTATGTACAAACATCGGTACAATGTGTTAAGTGCAAATCGGTATCAGATTAAGCAGTGTAGAAGTTGTGAGCGTGTGGGTGCTATTCTGTCATTCTGCGCAATGGATTAATCTGAGATGTGCCCTTTACCCTGTGGCTCCTGCAAGATGCAATTTCCACCCCACACTACTACAGAAGCCAGACAGACGCTCGTAACGTTCTAAAGAGAAATGCCTGAAATACTTTCAGCAGTAAATATCTTCTGGAGTCGTCTGCTGTAAGGAAATGACACAAAAATTAACAAAATTTCTTACGTAACTAGTGGGATACTTTGGTACTGGAGTAGTGTAAGAAAAACATGAAACTAACGAAAATTATTATATATTTTGCAAAAATTCTGAGAAATCACAATGGAACTTTTAGTTATGAACTGAACAAGTTATTTCTGGGTTCTTTTCGGAATGTGAAGTTACCTCTTAAGGATAGGATTCGCTAATGAAATTTCTATACAGAGTTTAAGATTGTTAATGACTTGGCAGAATGGCTGAGAGCCACACCTACTCAACCCGAATAATTAGAATGTTGCTAGGTATGGTCGATGCTGTCGCGTGTGAAATTCAGTGAAATATATTGTTGTGGAGGAAATATGGGGCTCGCAGTACTGTGAGCTGTGATGACTGCTGTCTGCACTGCTCGCTGCTGACAAGTAAGATAACTCTTGTTCTATCTGGATTGACCATTGCCAATCAAACTCTCCCTACACCTTGATGAAGTCAAGAACCCCTATTCGCCCCTAGTCTATTGGCGTGGTACACCAGTCAGATAACCAGTCCACCATGATGCCACTCAAAAATTCGCTCGCTGGCGTTTAACTATTACTCTGTCTGTTCACACCGCACGATTAGTGTGGCGGCCAACACAGTGAACAATGCTTAATCGCAAGGAGTCAATACAGAGTTGCACTCCAATTCGCTCTCGACAGAGGCGCTCTCCCAGTGAAGTACTGAGGAGAGACTTGTTCCTCGCTGTTTGAGTACACGTACGAGTGCAAACGGTCTCGTTACGTGTTCTCGCTCCAAGAGCGACAATGGAATGGCCCCTCTCCACACCAGACGTGAAGGGGTATATCTTTCAGTCTCTTCCATTACTCCTTCAGCTCAAGGCGTCAGGAATATCGTCTGCCGATCATCATTGCTCTTCTAAACCGGGAGAATGACGTTTCGTTTAAGGCGACCAATCCGGAAATCTGTAGCACCGGCGTTTGGCGTTTACTGTCTCTATCTGTGAAAACCACTGAAACTGCGTGCTATGTTTGTGAAGCATGCCTAGGCTGGGTGCTCCCACACAATGTAGCGGAATTTGCTTTTAAGCCAAGCACAGGGTCATTCTCCCCTTTCACTCAGGCAATCGCTGTCCACTCCACGGGCGGTCGCCGACCAACGTATATAGGCTGAATCGTCCTCTGAAGGGACCGGACTCTCGGTGTGTGGTCCGCCTCTCCTGAACTAAAAGCTCTTTTGGCCGTCGTGTCTAGAATATGTGTGTGTGTACGCCAGCCTCGAGTATCTGAACCCCGATGTGCACTTGTTATTTGCATATCGTCTACATGAATTCATACAACATTGGCTTTATCTTATCGAATTTGGGTTCGAATGAAGCGTCTTGATGTGCGGAATATGATTGTGAGGGCGGAAAATGTAAGCACTGAAAGTCAGGATACCATGATGTCTTACAAAGTGTGGTGTCACAAAACATTTCCACCAGCGTTCCAACAATGCAAATTAAGCTCTGGGACGCCAAAATCGAAAGTGTGTAGTTGACATACAAATAATTTATCACACAACTATTGCATCAATATAACTGGTGCTACACTATCTGCATCCCACATAGGCTGTGGTGTTCACAACAACAAACGAGGCCCAGCTCTCCCCCCCTCCCCCACACACACCCTTCCCTCCGCCTGACACCGAATAGCAGCGAACGGTAAACAAAACAGTTGTATGTTAATTTAGATGAATAAAATTTGTCTGTAAGTAACATATATCTCCATGCATAAATGGCTGATAGTGTGCCAAAAGAGCTTGAAACGTGTTGAAGTACATTAAATTAAACACAAAAATAAAAAAAATGTGACTGGTAGCAGAAAATACGAATAACTGCTCAAAAGACTGATGTTCGAGCTATGAAGAACACGACACGCCAGGTTTATACAAAGCATCATCAGCTAAGGCAGGAACAGAACAGTGTGTCATTCTGTCAGTACCGGTGAGTTTGTTGTACTCGCAGAGTAAACTACTCCAGGAGACGATTATGAAAAACAACATGCTCTTGAAAGATATAGAATAAGTTATAAAAGATTGAGTTTGATAGCGTCATCTGATTGTTCTATAATCTGAATTGATCTCTACTGAAGAAAATTCATTTTCGTTGTCTAGCTTCATCGCCTTTGTCATGAAATCATCAACTACTGCACCAGCAGTGAGGACATACTGAAGCACCAAAGACATCAGTCTTATATGCCTCTAATATCACAGTGCCACATGGAAAGATGTAGGTTATTATTTACACCACTCATCTCTCGTGGATAAATTTATAGCGATATGAAAACGGAATAAAGTGTCACACAACCGAACGCTGACGACATGACTATTGAGGAACTGCTCTGTAAAGACCACAAAAACGTTTCCTTTCCCAGTGACTGACGTGGTAGATGGCGTCTTGTCCTATTGTTAGGCCATATTCTTAACCACAAAAATTTGTAACGTCTGCTCGTGTCATGATAACAATGTAATATCTTTGTGTAACAAGTACCAATAACCTCTTTCTTTGATCCAATTAGTAAGCATTGATAATATATGGTGAGTTCCTTCACTGGAGAAAATTTTACCTTGGCCAATCCAAGTTTTCCATTTCAGTTTGGCATCTTGTTTATGATACTGCATCAGTGTTTCGTCCAGACGAATTACACTTAAACATTTGCAATCCTCAGGCGTTTTTGGTCTCGAAATAACAAAGCAGCACCCATTTTCTCCATACTCTGACTTCCACTGAGGTGACCGAATGCCAGTTCATATGAAATGCATGCTCACTAAGCAATCTCACTTTCACTTCTCTTAGTCCTCCACAGTTTCCGCTCCTGTGCCAATCTCTTGAACTCAGAGCAGCTCCTGCACCTCACGTTCCCAATTACTTGTGGTACATATTACAGCCTATGTATCGTCTGCAATGTGTACCCTCTATCATTCGCGGTAATGGCGTGGAAGTTCTTTCTTAGTGACTAAGAACATGTTCTGTCGTCTGGCCCGCATTCTAGTAAGTGATTCCTAAATATTCCTTTACTCGACGATTCTTCAGAGAACCTTCCCATTTCTTACCTTAACTGTAAACTTCATTTTCAGCAACATTCCACAGCACTGCTCCTCAAAGGCTCGGGGTCTCCTTTTCTGGTTGATCAACAGTCCATGAGTCACATCCATACAATACTGTTCCACAGACGTACATTCTCAGGAATTTCTTATTAAAATTTAGACCTAGGTCAGATGTCTTTTATGTGAGGAATTCTCTCATTGTCTGTGCTAGTCTGGTATAGCTGATGAATGGTTCTGATCATGCCTAACAGTAAGGTACAAAGAGTGGAGACAGCACCCATCTGGATTAAGACAAACCTTTAGAGGAAACACTTGCAAAACCAAAAACACCTCACTATAAGCGTTCCTCAGGGTAGCACATGAAGACAAACACTGTTCCTGCTATTCATTAATTACTTTCCTAATAACGTTAGTCATGGAGCAAAAGCTCTCTTCGCTGATGACTATATTGAGCTATCAGCTGTACCGTACACACTGTGTTATGAACAACAGTGTGTACTATCCAAGTTCATATTTGAGTTAAAAATTTTACAACATAAAAATGACATTATATAACTTGATGTACTGTGATGTAACATTTATTCCACAGAAAAATAAAGGGAATCCCTCAAGATTGGTCACTGAATTAGTGAAAAAAGTATTCTTTGCGTGTCGTTCAAGACACAATTTTCTCAAATGACATTTATTGTTGAAGCAAATACAAACAGTGAAATTACCTCAAAATGAGTACCTGTTACTATATGCTGTTCAATTATGGACACTCTTCACAACACAGAGAACTAACTGGTTTTCCTGTAACTATGACAGATCTGAAGACGATCAGTAAAAATTAAAATCTGTGACGGTGACAATAGACTGAATAAAAAACAGTTATAATAAATTAGTCGTGACAGTGCTACTCAAACTGACGGTGTGTCGGGCAGTCATAAATTATTTAAATAGTATAGTATTACTGATGCTTTCACATGAGTTACTTAACCGTTTACGATTAATTACCCGTATATAGTTATTTTTTGTAACTAATGAAATAAAATTGACTCACAAGAACCAGCAATTTTATTCCCATAAATATTGCATAAACTTCTACATCAGAGTTCATGTCATAGGTACATATTCAAATGAAATAAAATATACAAACATACAAACTATTTACTATTTCATACTCCTTAATTCCACTCTAGAGTTCTAATCACCAACATTATTAATGTTTTATTTCCATTTACATACTAAATAGCTTGTTCTGTCACTCTCGTCACCTTCTGCTTGTGACGTCAGTATGCATCCTTGGATTATCGTTGTAGCAGTATGTTTACTTTGGATTATGATGAGACAAATGTAGTCACTGAAGTGTTAAGAATAACTCACCCTTTGACATACTTTCCTACTCGTAACAAACCTCACTCCCGTTATACAATTTTTTCCTGCTGTTGCCGTTACCGTGTGTTCATGTGATCAGATCTCTTGATGTTCTTTCATTTTCCCTTCACTGATTCCTTTCGCATCTAGTATCAACCTTTACGTTTTCCTTTATTTTCTGGTTTCCAAACCACAGCACACTTCTGACACTCCGCACTCCAACGCATAGAGCATTATTCTTTCGGTTTTTAAATACGTTTTTCATGGTTGCTTTCCTCTAAGAAATACGATAATAAATATCAATATTGGGAATAAAATTACTGAACATTTTGCCAACGGAGAGATCATGATATTTTTTTCAATAACGAGCGATACATTTTGTGGACTCACATCATAACCACGTACACTCTTTTTCATAATGTACTGGTTCGCAGTGTCCTCTGCATTCTCATGCTGTTGAACATTGCTACTTCCTGCTGTCCGAATTAGTTTCCGACGCGAAGAGCATAAAGATGTCCTGAACCGCTTTCCACTAATCACCCACTTTGACAAGCTCTTTGCCGCAATAGTGGTGACCCCTTATACCTGAAGTCTTCAGTCAACATTAAATGCGGCAGTGGTCGTATAACGTATCTTTTGATAAAGATACGTAGGTGAACTCCTTTGTCTCATTAGATAATAATGAAGGAACACGGTGTAACAATGTCAAGTGATATTCCTTTTTGTGGACTGCACGTAACAGGTTAAACAGCTGACGAGTCTATGCCGACTGTACTGAGTGAACACCACAAAACAATTTCATTTGGTCGTACTTATGTAAATGCAATGTCTTGGAAATACCAGTATCCTTAATGCATTGATGTTGTATCAGTCTATGTTTTTTGATAAATGTTCTCTCTGTGAAATATGCGACACTAGGTTGTCTTCTGCTTCTTGTTCTGGCACTGACGCAATACATATGTAAGTTGCACGAGACGTGTCTTTTAATAAGGGGAGTATTGCATTTTAAATAGATTTTTGTTCTGTTAAACAACAAACCCCTCAGTTGTCCTGTTCAAATTAAGTCATGCAGTTCATTTCTTGACGTTAAAATTAAGTTGGAGGCAGCTCGTTGGGTGACATAACGATCGAGTGCCTTAAACTCTCTATTGTTATTTAGTTTATCTTTAAAATGTGGAACCTGTAACATAATTCGAAGTCGGATTAACGATTGACAATATAATTTCTTTCGTATGAACTTTAACTACACCACTGTCTTGGAAAAAGTGAAACATCAAAACCAAGAGATGTGATCACAATAAAATGTATTCCACTGTTAGGGGATAACACTACACGAATGATTAGCATTTCGGTCTGCCCGACTGCGTTCACCTTGGCGTCGTAGAACGCGTGTGCAACCATCACTGTGCAATAAGTTGAAGTGGGACTCGTCCGAAAACATTACAGTCTGTAACTCAATGCGCCAGTGTCGGTGTTCACTTACCCATTGCAGTGTACGGCGTTTTTGGGTTCTGGTCAATGGAAACCGACGCAACGGCATCCGTGCCACCAGTCCAGCCAGCAACAGACGGCTTTAAAATGTCGACGCAGACATGTCCTGACCCGTTGCAGTGTTACAGCGTTGCTCCAACACTGTAGACGAAGTTGACCTGCCCGTTACCACCAAGCGGACTACATGGTGGTCCAGATTGAGATTTTCGCTCTGCAGGGGACTGTGCGCTGATATGAAACTTCTTGGCATATTTAAACTGTGTGCCGGACCGAGACTCGAACTCGAGACCTTTGCCTTCCGCGGGAAAGTGGTCTACCAGATGACTTACCTAAGCACGACTCTCGACCCGTCCTCAGAGTTTCAATTCTGCCAGTACCTCGTCTCCTACCTTCCAAACTTCACAGAAGCTCTTCTGCGAACCTTGCAGCACTAGCGCACCTGGAAGAAAGGATACTGCGGAGACATGACTTAGCCACAGCCTGGGGGATGTTTCCAGAATGAGATTTTCACTCTGCAGCGGAATGTGCGCTGATATGAAACTTCCTGGCATATTAAAACTGTGTGCGGAGAGAGACTCGAACTCGAGACCTTAGCCTTTCGTGGGCAAGTGCTCTACCAGCTGAGTTACGGAAGCACGACTCTCGACCCGTCCTCGCAGCTTCATGGCGGTCGTCTCACGCTGTGGTCACATTGTGTCGTCCATACCCTGTTGGCGCTGCATGCGGCCCTCTTCTCTGCACTGCTTCCACACACGCCTCACTGTTGAAACTGCGTGTCCTGTACTGGCCGCAGTGTGACTAAACCTCGCCTCCTGGAGGCCAGTCGTTCTGCCCCTTTCGAACGCACTCACACGCCGATGTTCCATCATCCTCCGATGGCGGCGAGGAATACTGGTACTTGGTCACACGGTTCCTCTTCGTATGACGGCTCTGCACAGACTGAGCGTTGTGTAAAACTGATCCTTCCGGTTACACACAAGAGAGCGCTGTTAGGCACCTCTTTGCCATTTAAATCAATTATTATGGTTCCGCTGTTCTACACATCCTCTTATCGTGGTGTCTCGCAGACCACTGCTTCTGAATCTTTCACTTTTCACAAAAAGTAATGTACTTACAAAGTAATTAATCATTAAGTGCGCCATTAATCGACAATGAATTTTTCCCCTGAAGCTAATTTCCATTCAGTCTGTTAAATTAAAAGAATATAATTTAATTTGAAGTAAAAATAATCAGTATTTAGAGTAATTGCAACTAGGAATCGGAATAGTATGATCATTTCGGTATACTGTAACTTTATGAATAGAGATTAACTGCAAAATCCGAACTAGAGGTTGCAATTTCAAAATTGACCCGCAACCACAGTCTCTCGCAGTATCCAGTTTATGGTTTATACCTCAACTTGTCAACAGAAAATTAATAGTTCTGGAAATTTGCGATAACTTCCTGTGGGACGAAACTGCTGAGGTCATCCGTCCCTAGGCTTACACACTACTTAATCTAACTTGAACTAACTTATGCTGAGGACAATACACACACCCATACCCGAGGGCGAACCTCCGAGGGAGGGAGGGCGGGGGGAGGGCGGGGGGAGGCGCGCGGACCATGGCAAGGCACCGCAGACGGCCTAAAATAAAATACTCGCTCAGTATTCTATCAAACTGGTTACTTTGAAAAATCAGTTCTCAGTCAATATCTACAATACAACACGCGGATCTTAGTTATTCAAAGGGTCACACTTCACATAAAATATCCGGGATTGACATATTCGTCTTCATCGTTCACTATTAATACTCTATGGCACTTCACAATCGTTTTTCATTGACAATTTAGCAAAATTAATACATATTTTCAAAGCTCACTGTAGACTCGTCCTATGGTCATGGCGGCTGAGAGCCGAATCTGATTATAAGCTCCACAAAGCAATTTGCTGTCACACAAAATACTCGTGAATGCACATACCTCTAATCGAAGGAGATTCGTCATAGACAATGAGCTATTACTTTTAAATCTCACGATCCCGTGTCTTTCACTTTGGACAAATCACAACGTAAATATCTTTTAAGGTAATTCATAAAATTAACACTTTCACGAAACCCATAAATAAAAAAATAATCCCTTCCATACATAACTGAATCCGGGACCCCGTGCGCTGGAAGCGAGAATGCTACCGCGAGACCACGAGCTGCGATTCCTCATTAACTACACTATGACGCGAAACAACTAAAAAAAAAGAGTGGAAGCAAAATATGAACTAAATACTCTATGTTGTGAATCAGTGAACTGACTGTAGAAGAAAAGACATCTGGCGAGAAAGGTTGTTCAAGACTATTTACTATGAACACCATACGAAAAATGTGAAGTGTAAAAATAGTTTTATTATAGCAATGATCCTCTCTCAGGCAGTTCACCAACAAGAATCCAGTGGACTAGTTTCCCCTAAGATGACGCAAGTGTAAAGAAACAGGTTGAACCCACGATGTAGTGTTCTACTATAGCTTCAACAGCTGAGGTCAAAGACCTGCTAAGACAGAAACCCTCCATTGTGCCAGCTTCCACACAGCCTCCTTCTGCATGACGACATGATGACCGTTGGGCCTGGAGAACTTGCTCCTCTTCCGGAAACTTCCAAGTGACCTAGTAACGCGGCAGTGTTACATCTTCCACGTGGTCAGTTAAAGACAGTTGTATTTGAATACCAAGCCCACCTCAGCAGGTCATCTCCGGTGCAGGTCCATTTTACAATACCCGACGTGTGACAGCGCCGCCGCAGAAACACACTATGTCTTAATGATGCCGTCATAATCGGCACAGGTAAGCCATGCTGTGCCAGATGATGACGTACTCATGACCTAGCAACCACCACCACTACCAGGCCCGAACCGCCGTCCGCTGGCTGACCGCCTGCCGAGAAACCACACCGCCACCTCATGATCTGAGGCATGAATGGACGACCGCCCAGCAGCGAACAGCTGGGTCTGCCAGAGGCCAGCCGCTGCTCTCCAGTCAGTGGACCAGAGTTTGATTCTAGACCATGCCATAGCCTTCCGCATATCTGGGACACCGAGCTACAACCTTGCGAGGACGTCGTTGGCGACCGCTTCCCAGCTGCAGAGCCTTGTTGAGCCCTTTTCTCGGTCGCTGCCGCTTTGCAGCAGCCTATTTGACTTTTGTCCAGTCGCGTTGGCATTCGTCGAGCTAGCAGCCTGCCTTCCAGCAGTATGAACAAATTGCCAGGGCGTAAACGACAAATGTCGCTCTGATGCAGGCACAGCAAGGTGCCGTGCGAGGTCGTGCCATGGGCGAGGACACACACATATAACTGTTAAACCTAAGAGAATAATAGACATTGTTATCTTCGCACACACATTTGTGTGCAGCGAGTCACCCTAACCTTTCTACGACGCTACACTCTGGAGTCACTCCTGCCTCTTTGACCATCTGCCGAAGCCCGGACGCCCAACGGGGGTCTCGAGCGCCTCTTGACAAACAAGAAGATCGTTCCTATCACCCAGTAGTGGTCATTGCGCTACTGGCCCACTACAAAAATAATGGGGGGAATTTATGGAAATTTGTGGTAAGGTCTTATGGGACCACACTGCAGAGGCCATCCATCCCTAAGCTTACACACTATTTATTCTAACTTAAACTAACTTACGCCAAGGACCACACACACAGGGCGGACTCGAACATCCGAAAGGGGGAGCCGCGCGGACCATGACAATACGCCTGAGACCGCGCAACTACCCCGCGTGGCGCTTTGGGGGCATATACTCTAGAGTAGAGTGCTTGTGCAGACACAGATAGTACACCAAACGTCATAAACACACATTACCATCACTCAAAAAATCAAAACGGGCTTTGTGTACTTGAGTATCTTCATGACTTACAAAAACTAGGGAATGTTCAGTTTCAGAAGATTATGCACTAAGCGGTTTTGCCATGCTTCAAAGGAACTGCAGGAAAACATCAACTTGTTTACATCATCGCCTTTCTTCCGACAGTCGTAAAAGGGTTACACTTGGTGCTGAAACTAAACTAAACTCCTCCTGAACAGGCCATGAAGGCCTAATCCATTATAAATGGGAGGGAGTTGAAGCATATTTGACATGCACTTGTATCATAGCCATTATCAGCTTCCTGATCACTTAAAATTTTTGAAACTAGAGGGGGCTTCTAATCTTCGCCGGCCAGAGTGGCCGAGTGGTTAAAGGCGCTACAGTCTGGAACTGCACGACCGCTACGGTCGCAGGTTCGAATCCTGCCTCGGGCATGGATGTGTGTGATGTCCTTAGGTTAGTTAGGTTTAAGTAGTTCTAAGTTCTAGGGGACTTATGACCACAGCAGTTGAGTCCCATAGTGCTCAGAGCCATTTGAACCATTTGAACCTTCTAATCTTCCCTGTTGGCGGATGCACCTGATCCAGTGTTACAGGAGTTAACTGGTTGGTTGGAGGGAAGAGACCGAACTGCGAGGTCATCGGTCTCATTGGATTACGGAAGGACGGGGAAGGAAGTCGGCCGTGCCCTTTCAAAGGAACCATCCCGGCATTGGCCTGGAGTGATTTAGGGAAATCACGGAAAACCTAAAGCAGGATGGCCGGACGCGGGATTGAACCGTCGTCCTCCCGAATGCGAGTCCAGTGTGCTAACCACTGCGCCACCTCGCTCGGTGCTACAGGAGTCTAACCATCCTAAGTGGTTGTCAGTGAAAATGGCTGTTGTCTCTCCCTTGCCTCTGTCATGTGTATGCAGTGTTGTACGTGGCTACTACGAGCTGCTTCATGACTTTGGGTGTTTTGTTGTACTTTGTAGGTCAGGAAGATATCGGTAGGCGGCGCCGCTTCATCGTGGCGCTGTCTATGTTCCGGCAGCTGGCAGAGGCAGAGCACTCTTCCTCCAGCTACAGTCCCCTGCGAGGGAGAATGCGTCCAGCAGCAAGGCGTCAGGGAGTCAGGTGTGTACTGGGATGTGTTCTACAGCAGAGTAGTATAAGTCATGGTAAAAAATTTTAATCAATGCAGTTATGTCATCTTTATTATCATGGCTGACTTCTTGAGATTTGAGCACCTTAAATATATAGCACCGCTACACATTCAATCATTCTAATAAATAGGGAATAATGTGAAGCAAATAAATGATTTGTGGGTCTCTTGTATCGGTAGCAGTCGCATAGTTAATTGATTTGGACTTAATAAGATGCCTAAATCCTTCGTGAAACATTCTGTTATTACATCGCTAATAGTGGTCTTGTCTCATTAGTTTTGTCACTCACACTGGCGATGTGATGTCTCGAAAGATATTTCACTATATTTTGTTGCTATAAATAAAAAAAAAAAGGAAATAGGAGACCATAAATGAGATCAGCAGAACACAAGGCAACACAAGGCTGGAAATGAAGTCAGCTACGTAAGCCGATATACACTCCTGGAAATGGAAAAAAGAACACATTGACACCGGTGTGTCAGACCCACCATACTTGCTCTGGACACTGCGAGAGGGCTGTACAAGCAATGATCACACGCACCGCACAGCGGACACACCAGGAACCGCGGTGTTGGCCGTCGAATGGCGCTAGCTGCGCAGCATTTGTGCACCGCCGCCGTCAGTGTCAGCCAGTTTGCCGTGGCATACGGAGCTCCATCGCAGTCTTTAACACTGGTAGCATGCCGCGACAGCGTGGACGTGAACCGTATGTGCAGTTGACGGACTTTGAGCGAGGGCGTATAGTGGGCATGCGGGAGGCCGGGTGGACGTACCGCCGAATTGCTCAACACGTGGGGCGTGAGGTCTCCACAGTACATCGATGTTGTCGTCATTGGTCGGCGGAAGGTGCACGTGCCCGTCGACCTGGGACCGGACCGCAGCGACGCACGGATGCACGCCAAGACCGTAGGATCCTACGCAGTGCCGTAGGGGACCGCACCGCCACTTCCCAGCAAATTAGGGACACTGTTGCTCCTGGGGTATCGGCGAGGACCATTCGCAACCGTCTCCATGAAGCTGGGCTACGGTCCCGCACACCGTTAGGCCGTCTTCCGCTCACGCCCCAACATCGTGCAGCCCGCCTCCAGTGGTGTCGCGACAGGCGTAATTGGAGGGATGAATGGAGACGTGTCGTCTTCAGCGATGAGAGTCGCTTCTGCCTTGGTGCCAATGATGGTCGTATGCGTGTTTGGCGCCGTGCAGGTGAGCGCCACAATCAGGACTGCATACGACCGAGGCACACAGGGCCAACACCCGGCATCATGGTGTGGGGAGCGATCTCCTACACTGGGCGTACACCACTGGTGATCGTCGAGGGGACACTGAATAGTGCACGGTACATCCAAACCGTCATCGAACCCATCGTTCTACCATTCCTAGACCGGCAAGGGAACTTGCTGTTCCAACAGGACAATGCACGTCCGCATGTATCCCGTGCCACCCAACGTGCTCTAGAAGGTGTAAGTCAACTACCCTGGCCAGCAAGATCTCCGGATCTGTCCCCCATTGAGCATGTTTGGGACTGGATGAAGCGTCGTCTCACGCGGTCTGCACGTCCAGCACGAACGCTGGTCCAACTGAGGCGCCAGGTGGAAATGGCATGGCAAGCCGTTCCACAGGACTACATCCAGCATCTCTACGATCGTCTCCATGGGCGAATAGCACCCTGCATTGCTGCGAAAGGTGGATATACACTGTACTAGTGCCGACATTGTGCATGCTCTGTTGCCTGTGTCTATGTGTCTGTGGTTCTGTCAGTGTGATCATGTGATGTATCTGACCCCTGGGACAATGAATTCATGGTTTTCTTATTTCAATTTCCAGGAGCGTATTTCGGACGGCCACTAACACAGGCTATCGGCAGGCTTGGGAACAGAAGGGACTGATGGGAAGGACTACTTTACCCTTACCCATGTCACACCTCACAGGCAGTCTTCTGAGATGCCTGCTGCACAGTTCTGGTTTCCAAGCGAAAGAGTCATTTACGTTTGTTTAGCTGGAAATATTACGAAATATTTATTTCATGTCGTCTGTAATCCAAATGGGGAATATAATAACAGGAGATCAGTTGGGCTTGTTCACCAAACATTATTTGTGTAAGCTACTGGTAACAACATTTGGTTAATGAGAGACTATACGTTATTCCAAGAATCTCACTAAACAAGAAGTTACATATTAAAGTACCAGTTCATATATTCAGAAAGTACTTTTATTTGTTATTAATATTATTTATGTTACTATTATTTATGTTATATGTTTATGTTATACTTGTGGCAGCAGGGTAGGAATGTCATGCACCTCTCTGACCCCAATGCTTGGCAAGCACTCACCATGCAGCTGCGACCCACAATGGCAGTGGAAATTGTGTCATCGGCAACTAGTGCCACCACAGAGTCACAGACCATTGTGTGCACTATAGACTTGCTGTTTCAGGTGTATGTGATATAGAATCCAGGACTGTGGACCCATATAAAATTTATATATCAGGGATACGTCAGATAAGTTTAAGTATATTTGTGTTATCATGGGAGAAACGTAATATTGGCATATGATGACACTATTATAATGTTGTATAGTTTGACAAGGAATATGAGTATACAATAGTAAACCTAAAACCTAGACCATGGGCAGAAGTAAGTAACATCGAAAAATAATCTAGCTTTAGATGTAAGAATAATTCATATCAAGTATCAACAGTGGATAAAAACTGTTCACATGCACTCATTAACAATATATACCACCTGTAGCAATATAAAACACCATATACTTCGTAAATGGGAACACAATATAGACCTTTGTGACGGTACACGTCGAGACGTTATAAAATATTCATAAGAATAGTAGAGGCTAGTCCCTTGTTCATTGATGGTTAAGGATTTAAATCTCAGGAGGCAAGAGACTCGACAAACAAACTGTAAATGTCAGAGATTCATCTACCTCAGTGGGTAACAATACGTTATAAGAGTCACAGTGCAGACCTTATATGAGGACTATCAGATTATGTCGTTACACATAACAGACTTCAACTGCAAATTAGTGATTTTAAAATTTAAGCCCCAGGCATTAAACATTAACATTAAAAACCATGCCCAACATGGGCCTAGATTAGGAGAGCATTTTCTTAATTTCCGACTTAACCATGTACTTAGAACTTGTAGATAAACAATGTATTTTCACGATGTATATGTTAGGCTATTAAGATTTATGTAGACAATTCAGGATTCACCTTAGACTGGGTTCATTTCACATGTTTCATTACTTGTATAAAACACTTCCTGAGCAAAGACATATATTATTTTCATATACGTTACTAGACTCAGTAAGGTTGACAACACAACTCACAATATGAACACGATGTTTTCTAACATATACTTTATTGCTTCTATTCTTTTGGCAGATGATAGAGTATACCTTCACTAGCAACCGACATTGAAAATGGCAGGACTATTTTGAACTGTATTCTTCGTAGTCCGTACTAAATATGTGATCTGTGTTCTATCTTCATTGTCAACCGACATTGAAAATGGCAGGACTATTTTGAACTGAGTTCTTTGCAGTCCTTACTAAATATGTGATCTGTGTTGTTTCTCGGTCAACTGGGATCAGCTTTCATAATAGTTCCTTTAAATTTGATCATATCGTATTTTAACAGCAATCTGTTGCTATTTAACGTCAATGTACATAATGGTCGGGGGTGTAGCATCGTTGTAAGGTTGAGGACTTCCGAAAAATGTAGATGAAAGATGAATTGATTTTCCATCTAAAGTATTTGCTTTTGTAAGTACTTCTGTATTTATCTTTGACATTTGTGTGAATCTTATTTGGTGGACGTAATGAGTACATCCTATTTTTCGCTCTCCTGTTCATAGTCTTCCAATGATGACGGACTGAGTGATCGAAACAGTAGCCAATAAAGGTTTACTTATACATGTGATGGTTTATACTACTATTTTTTAAGTATCTGTGTTTTATTTATATTTTCATTCCTACTATTGCATGCACTCAGTCTTCAGGCCACAAGTAGCCCATCGGGACCATCCGACTGCCGTGTCATTATCTGCTGAGGATGCAGATAGGAGGGGCGTGGTGTCAGCACACTGCTCTCCCGGACGTTGTGATGGTTTTCCTTGACCGGGACCGCTACCATTCGGTCGAGTAGCTCCTCAATTGGCATCACGATGCTGAGTGCACCCCGAAAAACGGCAACAGCGCATCGTGGCCAGGATGGTCACCCATCCAAGTGCTGGCCACGCCCGACAGCGCTTAACTTCGGTGATCTGACGGGAACCGGTGTATCCAATGCGGCAAGGCAGTTGCAACTGTTACATGCGATTGCAAAACTTAATATAGCTCTCATGAAGTGTTGTGCTACAGTTTTGTTTGTTGCCTAACTATAACAGAGAATAATGTGGGTATTTGCGATTTGGTAGTTGGCACAACTTTCACACATTGCCAAAGGCCGTTGGCACAATACAGTTTTGAGATTCGATAGCTGAACCTAATGTGACATCATGACACGTACACTATCTCATCAACAGTATCTGGGCCCCTCTTATTGTACATTAATGCGTGAGGTTTTCACCATTCGTCTCTGTGGCAGTTTGAACTGCTGGGAATGCTTTCAATATGATGTTTGAAAGTCTGTGGACGAATGGAAGCCCTATCTTCCTCAAGAGTCGAAACCAGAGATGGTAGTTATGTTGAATGCTGGAGTCTGGAGTGAGGTCGACATTCTAAATCATTCCAAAAACGTTCCGCTGGGTTCATACTAGAACTCTGGGCAGGCCTTTTCATATCAGGAAGTTATCGTCCAAAACCAATAGCCTCACAGGTGCTATTTTGAGACCGGTTAAAATTTTGTGCCGGACCGATACTCGGACTGGGGTCTTTGCCTTTCGCGGGCAAATATTCTACAACTGACTTACCCAAGCACGACTGACGGCTCATGAACTGTACTGTCACAATTGAATGTTGATAAGAAAAGATTTCACTTTAGGAGTGAAATCTGTGATTTTTTGAGCGCGTTTGTGATCCTGTTGTGTAATTAAAAAGTGTAGGCATCTGTTTTATGTTCTGAATAACATGATTAGATCATTTTTATGTTTCAGACTTCTTCTTGGAGATCATTTCGAGCACTTGTAAGACTAGTAATTATTGGATTATTAAACAAAATGATATCCGGCTTTACACGTTCAAATTATTTAATATTACTGTGAAGCACATTTCTGACTTCATCATTAACGGAAGAAAATCTTGGAAAGCTTACTTCCAAGTAATCTTGTCTCATTTCACAGTAACTTGGGAAATAACACAATTTTTTCTTGTTTAATTATAAATCAAGCAACGTGAGTTTACACCAGAATCCATTAGTACCCATAAACGCATGACAGAAATTTTACCAATTCTATTGCAGATTCTTTCACCAGTAAACAGTCGCTTTTTTGCGCTTTCATTTCAAGCATACGAGGTATGGACCAATTTAAACCCTTTTTGTTACGGGCTAAAGTCAAGCACCGGCACGCCAGTCGGGAACGACAGGGAAGAGAAGGCTGTGAGAAGAAGTCAGCCAATCGCACGCTGACCGACCTTCCTTCAAGGACGACAACGCGACAGCTGTGGCCCCTATGGGAAGAGGACATAAGGGCCGCGCCCGAATTGTGCGGTCCACTTGGATAGCAGCGTCAGTGAAAGCCACTTTGATAGCAGCTTAAACTTTAGCGACTTCGTTAGGAATCTCTATGTAGCACAGACTTGTGCGGTGTATTTTGAAGAAGACTGAACATTTTGTATGTCGCCCTTTGCTTGCGACACGTCTCACGAAGTTAAGTGTTGTACTCGTCTTACTGCAATAAAACTCGTTAACACTAGTTATTTGTTTGTTCGTCTAGTGAACCGAGTATGCATCCTCCCTAGACACAGCTCTTTTCTTTAGGATTTGATGTTTCATACATTTCTTATACACCTTTTTTTCTATCTTACCGACAAAAGAGCCTCGATCGTCACGAGAGTTAATTCTATGGGTGGCTTCGTGGAGGGAAGAGATGTATCAACCAAGGTTAGTAGATTTGTGTTCTGACCCAAGGATGTTTTACATACTGAACGGTATTCTTTCATTTCGGGATTTTTAAGAACCGCAGTACAAAAATGGCCACAGAATAACCAGAATCAAAACCACGATGATAGACGCAATAGTAAATGACAACGTTAATCAAAGAGCAATATTAAGGAGAGTTAATTTGAACAAAACACCTAGAGCAAACGAGACTAGCGGGAGTGTGATGCTCTTCGAAGTTTAAGAGACAGCTAATAAAGAAATGAACAGTAGTTTCCCGGAAGGCTATGGCGGCAATGCCAGAGTGGAGTTGGAGGGGAACCGCTCAGGGTCGGATGATGTCTCGCGAGCCACGCTTTGCCAGTGCCGAATTCAAGACACTCTGTTCAGAGCAAAATACACTCCTGGAAATTGAAATAAGAACACCGTGAATTCATTGTCCCAGGAAGGGGAAACTTTATTGGCACATTCCTGGGGTCAGATACATCACATGATCACACTGACAGAACCACAGGCACATAGACACAGGCAACAGAGCATGCACAATTTCGGCACTAGTACAGTGTATATCCACCTTTCGCAGCAATGCAGGCTGCTATTCTCCCATGGAGACGATCGTAGAGATGCTGGATGTAGTCCTGTGGAACGGCTTGCCATGCCATTTCCACCTGGCGCCTCAGTTGGACCAGCGTTCGTGCTGGACGTGCAGACCGCGTGAGACGACGCTTCATCCAGTCCCAAACATGCTCAATGGGGGACAGATCCGGGGATCTTGCTGGCCAGGGTAGTTGACTTACACCTTCTAGAGCACGTTGGGTGGCACGGGATACATGCGGACGTGCATTGTCCTGTTGGAACAGCAAGTTCTCTTGCCGGTCTAGGAATGGTAGAACGATGGGTTCGATGACGGTTTGGATGTACCGTGCGCTATTCAGTGTCCCCTCGACGATCACCAGTGGTGTACGGCCAGTGTAGGAGATCGCTCCCCACACCACGATGCCGGGTGTTGGCCCTGTGTGCCTCGGTCGTATGCAGTCCTGATTGTGGCGCTCACCTGCACGGCGCCAAACACGCATACGACCATCATTGGCACCAAGGCAGAAGCGACTCTCATCGCTGAAGACGACACGTCTCCATTCGTCCCTCCATTCACGCCTGTCGCGACACCACTGGAGGCGGGCTGCACGATGTTGGGGCGTGAGCGGAAGACGGCCTAACGGTGTGCGGGACCGTAGCCCAGCTTCATGGAGACGGTTGCGAATGGTCCTCGCCGATACCCCAGGAGCAACAGTGTCCCTAATTTGCTGGGAAGTGGCGGTGCGGTCCCCTACGGCACTGCGTAGGATCCTACGGTCTTGGCGTGCATCCGTGCGTCGCTGCGGTCCGGTCCCAGGTCGACGGGCACGTGCACCTTCCGCCGACCACTGGCGACAACATCGATGTACTGTGGAGACCTCACGCCCCACGTGTTGAGCAATTCGGCGGTACGTCCACCCGGCCTCCCGCATGCCCACTATACGCCCTCGCTCAAAGTCCGTCAACTGCACATACGGTTCACGGCCACGCTGTCGCGGCATGCTACCAGTGTTAAAGACTGCGATGGAGCTCCGTATGCCACGGCAAACTGGCTGACACTGACGGCGGCGGTGCACAAATGCTGCGCAGCTAGCGCCATTCGACGGCCAACACCGCGGTTCCTGGTGTGTCCGCTGTGCCGTGCGTGTGATCATTGCTTGTACAGCCCTCTCGCAGTGTCCGGAGCAAGTATGGTGGGTCTGACACACCGGTGTCAATGTGTTCTTTTTTCCATTTCCAGGAGTGTAAAACAAGAGCACTGCAACACAACGCCGTTGTTATGTCAACATTTAATCGTTGGTTATGAGCAGTGAAGAGTATCTCTGACACACATATTCTTTGACGCCACAGATGGTCTTCGCAGTGGCCACCGCCGCCCCCGGCCTCCTGGGTTCGCCTGCTGTCACAGCGGCAGCCGCCGGCCCCGTGGGCTACGCCGCCCCCGCTGTTGTCAAGGCCGCCTTCGCCACCCCTACTGTAGCCTATGCCAGCCTGCTGCAGCTTACCTCTCCCCGCCTCTGTAGCCTACATCGCCTCTCCTGCTGTCATCCAGAACTGCTAGTTACAGATGCGTCACCTCAGACGTCGCCTATTTAATTATACACCGTTTCACCAATGTTTGCACACCAGTCCCGTAAATAAAGTAACTTTTCTCTATAAAATATTTTGTCATCTTTATTTATTTTAGTACCTAAATCGTCCCCTTTGTATCCACATGTATACCTGTACGTATAAACTTCCAAAATACTTTCTTCTACTAAATAACAGACATTACGTGTAACCTCCATTCACCATTGTATATGGAGATAGTAATTAAACTAAAGAAAATTAAGGGATAATATTAATGACTCGTGCTTTAAATTGTTTTAGCTTGAAACTGTTTAATAGGTACTACTTTGTGTTGACGAGCAGTACTTTAAACTTCTAATGTGTTGAAACCAGGGCAGAGAATGTGTAAGAAATATCGTGCCTGATGAGTGTAACTAAATGAGGAAATCATGTAATGTGCGCCTTTTGGTGGTTTACGCGGACATTAATGTAACACTAAATAAAAGTTGCTCTTATTAAGTATCGATGTTACAGCAGTGCAAAGAAATCATGAGCACCAGAAAGTAGACGAAGAGAAACTCAGGCTACACGTCTTCCAAACACAAATTAGAACACTGAACCATTACCTTTATACTCTAGAAAAGGAAACGATAACTGGCACAAAGAACGAGAAAACTTTGAAGTTTATATGTGGGGTCATTATTTCGACTGACGATACATGGAATTTCCCACATGGGTGGGCAATATATCGAGCATACAAGTTTTAAATAGTCTTCGAGCTGCTGACCAACTCTCTAACGACCTGAAATCGGCGCAACGTCTGTCTACACCGAGGACGATGCTTTCTGCTCTGAAGCGATAATCCACATGATCGTCAGATTTTCGACAGGTTGAATAAACTTTACATTTTTACATACTGTTGTTAAGTAAACATTACATTTCCAGATTCCTTTTTGAACACTGTGACATCATAGATGAGATTAAGTAAACAACTCTAAAACCCCTCCCGAACAGCCAATGAAGGCTCAACGGTATCTACCGGCCGCCGTGTCATCCTCAGCCCATAGGCGTCACTGGATGCGGATATGGAGGGGCATGTGGTCAGCACACCACTCTCCCGACCGTATGTCAGTTTCCGAGACCGGAGCCGCTACTTCTCAATCAAGTAGCTCCTCAGTTTGCCTCACAAGGGCTGAGTGCACCCCGCTTACCAACAGCACTCGGCTCACCGGATGGTCACCCATCCAAGTGCTAGCCCAGCCAGACTGCGCTTAACTTCGGTGATCTGACGGGAACCGGTGTTACATCTGCGGCAAAGCCGTTGGCCAGATGAAATAAAGTAATTCATTTTATTCTTAGAACGTCTTTTGTTCTACTTAACCTCAAATATGTCCCAGATAATAAAGATAAAATCACACTTTTCGCGTTTCTAACGTATTTCGCAAATAGTTAAGAATACTGTGACATCATAGCTGTGGAAATTAATTAATCTTTTGTGCAGTAAACAAAGCGCGGTTCATAAATGGAGCTTTGAAAGCTTTTACCCACTATTGGTAACAGCTGGAACAACTCATGGTAGTCAGGCCAAACTTGTTTCACTTTTTAACAGTAGAACCACCTACTACAGTATTGATCGTAAGAAAGTTGATTGTGAAAAAGGAGTTGATTATATTATGCTTTTTCAGGGTTTAGAGAAGAGTATTTGAAATAAAACTCACCTTCAGCAACTACATATTTTTAATTGATTATTAATATTTTATAAGCAATAAACCTGGCTGATCCTTTCTCTGCTTTTACTGTACGAAGTAAATACATACACTGTCGATTCAGGACTTGAACTCTGAATATATTTATATGTTCAAAAGACACAACATCGAGTCATTAGAGATAAAAGCAGAAATGTGTAGGAAGATTTTATTATTGTTCCTAGTTCACTACTGTAATCCGTTGTCGAATTTATCTGTATCTGTTAAAATTTCTTTTGTTATGTCTACATAATAGTCTATGGACGAGCGCTGCTGTTGGAAGTGAGATATGTTTTATTTACGCTCAAATGTCGGCAGAATAAAACCAAATGGCCCAGATGAATAATTAGGGGAGATGAGGTTTCCACAATACTCCTGACTGTTGGTCATTGTGAAAGACTGAAAGAAAAAGTTTTTCTGAATTGATCTTCTTTCAGGTATAATGAGTGAAATGAGAAACTGAAACGCCACACTGTCCCAAAGGAACCTGCAGGGCCATACGTTGTTTGTAATCGCAGCAAAATTAAGGACCATAGCACTTATGTGAAGGGTTTTATGAGGCTGGTGGTACCTGGTGGGAAATGGATGAGTTGAAGTTAGATATACAACGAAATAGTGACTCTGCTTGCAGGATGGATAGAATTTCTGGTCAGATGAGTACAGGGTTTTAAATAGAATAAAAAATGGGGGTATCGCAGGAATAGGCCTAATACTACATAAGGGAATAAGAACGCAAGTAAGCTACAATCAACAACATAGTGAACGCATTATCACAAGGCCGAACACCTTCTAAGTTTGTGAGCCACATACCTCCACAGATGATTCAATGTATGTATTATGAGATAAAAAGAAATTATGCAGGTAGTAGGGAAAACGAAAATTTAATTGTAATGGAGAATTGGAATACAACAGTAGGACATGGAAGAGAAGGAGAAGTAGTAGTAGAATGAGCTAAGGACAGCGAGCAAAAGAGGAAACCACCTGGTAGATTTTGGCATACTGTGTAATTTATTCATTGCTAGCACCTTGTTTAAGAAACATGAAAGATGGGTGTATACGTAGAAGAGACCTGGACTGGTAAGACAGAGATTTAGGAAGTAGATCCTACATTGTAAGATATTCCAAGGAGCAGATGTGAAATGTGACTGTAATTTATAGGCTGTAGACTGTAGATAAAAACTGATGAAATACCAGAAGGGTAAGAAATATATGTTTTGGGACTTGGATGAGTTGACAGAACAATAGGTTATTCAGAGTTTCAAAGGGAGCATTAGGAAACGATTAACCGAAATTGGGGAAGCAAGTATAGTGGAAACCGAATGGGTAGCTTTGAAAGGTGAAACAGTGAAGGTACCAGAGAATCAAATAGATAAAAAGACAGCGCCTCGCAGATATCCTTGGATATCACACGAGGCACTGAATTAAATTGATAAAGGATATTCGCAAAAAGTGCAAAATGGGAAAGCAGAAAACGCTAAAGGGCAAATACAATTCGGCTGAGGCGTGTGTAACTACAGGAAAGATAGTTACCACCGGTAGCAAAATTAAAGAGATTTTTGGAAAATAAGAGTAGTAGGAGTATGAATGTCAAGAGTTCAGATGGAATGCCGGTACTAAACAAAGAAGGGAAAGCTGAAAGGTTGAAAAAGTGTGTAGAGCGGCTATACAAGCGAAAGTATCTTGATTGTAATATCACAGAAAAAGAGAGGAACTAGACGCAGATGATATGGGAGGTATGATTGGGAAGAATTTGACAGAGTTCTGAAAGACCTAACACGAAACAAAGCCCCTGGAGTATACGACGTTCCCTCATACGTACTAATAAACTCGTCCACCTGTGCATGATGTATGAGACACGCGAAGTACCTCCAGATTTCCGGAAGAATGTATTAACTCTAATTACAAAAAAAGCAAATGCAGACTGGTAAGCACATTACGGAACCATCAGTTTCAGAAGTCATGGTTTCAAAATATTGACATGAATTATTTACATACGAGTGGTGGAGGCCGACCTCAGGTATGATGAGTGTGAGTTCCGGAGAAGTGTAGGAGCACCGGAATAGCGATGGCAATGATGACCCAACAGCTTATCTCAGAAAACGGGCTAAGGAATGGTAAGTCTGCGTCTGTAGCACTTGTAGACTTAGACAAAGCTCTTGACAATGATGACTGGAATCTACTCTTCGGTTCAAAAATGGTTCAAATGGCTCTGAGCACTATGGGACTTAACAGCTGAGGTCATCAGTCCCCTAGAACTTAGAACTACTTAAACCTAACTAACCTCAGGACACCACACACATCCATGTCCGAGGCAGGATGGGAACCTGCGATCGTAGCGGTCGCGCGGCTCCAGACTGAAGCGCCTAGAACCGCTCGGCCACTCCGGCCGGCCTACTCTTCGGAATTCTGAATGTAGCAGCTGTATTATACAGGGAACGAAGCTTATATACAAGTTGTATAGAAACCAGACGTCAGTAATAGGTGTCCAACAGCATGATAGGGAACCAGTGGTTGAGGTGTGCGTAAGGCACGGTTGTAACGATCTCCTGGAGTTACTCAATCTGTACACTGAGCAAGCAGTAACGTAATGCAAAGAAAAATTTGGACACTGCATTAAAGTTCAGAGATAAGGAAAAGAAATGTTTGAGGTTTGCCAGCGATATTTCAATTTTGTTAGAGACAGCGGAGGACTAGGAAGAGCAGCTGAATTTTTTGAAAGGAGGCTTAAGATGAACATCACCTGTTGCAAAGGAGAGGCAATGGAATGTGGTCAAACAGATCAGGCGATTCTGATGCAATGGGGTAAAAAAATGAAACACTAAAAGTAGTATGTCCTTTTTGTCCTTTGGCCAGCGAAACAACTGATGGCGGCCGAAGCAAAGAATATATAAAAACGTAGATGTCAATGTGCAAGAAAAGCATGTGTGAAGAGCGGTAACTGGTCAATACCGAATATATATTCAAGTGTTAGGAAATCGTTTCGGGAAGTATTACTCTTGTGTAGAAGCGAAACCAGGATGATAATAAGTTCAAACAAAATGAGAACGGATACTTCTGAAATGTGCTACTACAGAAGAAAATCGAAGATCACGTAACCAGTGAGAAGGTACTGAACTAAATTCGGAAGAAAATAAATTTATGGCACAACTTGTCTAAAAGAAACGGCCTGTTAATTGAGCACATTCTGAGACGTTAAGGAATTGTCATATTGGTGCTGATGGGAGTGTGGGGCTGGGAGATGGAGGTAAAAACAAAAAAAAACGTAGAGGTAGACTAGGCGATAAATGAAGTAAGTAGTTTCAATTGGATGCAGGTTGTTTTAGTTACTAGGAGATGAAAAGGCTTGCACGGGATAGAGTAGCATGGGGAGCGGCACTAAACCAGTCTTTGGACTGAAGATCAAAACAACAACTTAACCTTGGACCTAAAAAGAATTCGAAACACTATTTACATACATTGCTCCTCATTCAATATGTAAGTATCGTCTGTGGCATTTAACCCATGTGTACAGTGAAATTTGAACTTATTCTCATTTGGATTTTGTTGATACATTTGATTTATAGATTACAAATAATTTCTTATGCTGGTTCTGTACAGTACAGAGAACAGTTGTATTAAAGCCAGTGAATGCACAAAACAGTTCTATAGTCTCAGATCTTTAAAGCTCATCAGCACTTGAGTGTTTGCTCCAACTGCTCGTAAGCTGCTACGTATGTTTGTGTAGCAGTGGCAGTATAATGTGTGGTTCTTATTTACTTGTCATCAAGGTACGTGTGAGGAGTGTGTCAACTTTGTGGCGAATATTGACGGATTTTTGGCAAACCATTAACATGTTATGATTCGCCATTTTTCTTTATCAGAGGTGATCACAGAAAAGAAAGAAACTTAATACAGCTTATTGTGCATGATGAAGTGTGTTAGTGTTGCAAAAACAGTATTGACATTGTTCTGCCGGTGGTTTAAGGTCATGGAGAACCAGCAGGTGTCCTATATGTTATGTGCGTGCTGTAGACGTGGGGCATGATATCACCTGCCTCAGGTACTACGTAGGAAAGAATGTTTTAAAGGTAACATATGATGGAAATATCATATTAAAATAATAGCTTATGCTGGAGCCCTAATACATCCTCATGCTTTGGAGCAGTAATCCAATTCGGTGCTGGAGGATCTGCTCTATTATTTATGTCACCTGATTCAAAGGAACCATTTTAGAGTTCCATTTTCCATGCAGGCTGTAGGTAGAAACAAAATAATTACACACGTTTACTATAAAATTTTTCAGAACAGCTTTATTGCCATTTGTTTCATTAGCAGCACATGTCTCTCGGTCCTATGGATAAAACAAACACTACGAGTAATTGAAAAAGAACCTGCACGTACCATGCAGCTACTAGGTAATATGACACAAACTCTGACTTTGCAAGATGATGTTTCCAGCAATGATAGCTTCTGTACATTGCACTGTTACAAGGAGAGACGACCTTCCAAACATCATTGCGTAGTACTTCACTTATGGAATTGTACAAGTATCACGAGATAAGTGACTGCCGCACTTACAGTGGTTGTGAAAATCTGTAAATCGATGTCACAGAACCCCATGGCGGAAACTCGTAGTCTGTCCATTGGAAGTCGCAGAACATCGACTGCTGGTCCGGGACGCAGGAGCGGCTGCAGCCTCGACAGCAGCAGAGCAGCCCTGTCGGCGCGGTCAGCCGCCGAGGAACACACCCAACAGACCACCAGCTGGCGTAACAGGACGTTAGTAAGTGCAGATAACTTCATGAGTATTTCCGCTCTCTTGTCTGTTTCTTGAGCCAGGATTATAAGCCAATAGGCAGAGCAAGTCATCTCGACGAAATCTCCCAGGATGGCCAACAGCAGTGCTGGCCCGAAGTGCAGACCGCAGAGGCGAGCGCAGCGGTGAAGAGCCAACCTGGCGCGCTGCAGCCGCCGCACCTCCGCCCCCACCGCCCCCGTCGCCCCCGGCTGTCCGGCGCGCGTCGCCAGCTCCTCCAGTTCTTCCTCGCTGCCTGCCGGCGGCCTAGTACTCCTCAGCAGCTGCCCACAGACGATGCCCATCCTGTGTCGGAGTACCAGCACAACAGCGAAGAACTGAACTCGCCAGATCGTGATAAATCCTTGAAGGCACAGGGAGATAGTACCTATTGGCCTACGTCTGAACACATAGGTTGCTAGTACGCTAACTCGTGTGACAACCAAAACAAGCACTGTAATGGAAAGTAAAATTGCACTTTGGCGAGTTTTGCGATATATTTCCGTTCTGTAAGTGTGATCTCGCATGGCGAGCAGCGCATCTACCTGTTGAACCAGGTCCGTGATTCTGCTAACGTTACCTTGTCCAGTGGACAGAGATCTACATAAAATTGTAGCTGGTTCCAACATTGACAGTAAAACAGATAACACAATTACAAAATGCACTGTCATAGGGGAATGCTCATCTATTGTGATTATATGCATTACTAAATAACTGCAGTAAAAACCAAAGGCAATGACAGAGACAAGCCACATCAAACATATGAAGTAGCCTGTGAGTCTCTTTAATGACACTCTAAAGGCACAACTTGCAGAATTTTTGTTGTCACTGATGATGGGAACCAAACCAAACATTTGAAATGTAAGGTACAATGGTCTCACTGCGCTTTCGAAGCTATGACCACTCGATTGAGAAACAGATCTGTATGGACTGATCATAATTGAAAGAGCTCCCCTCGTGTAACCGAGCAGCTCTCACGACTGAGTTACGACCTAGTTGTCAGACAGAGCACAAAATGAGAAGTCTAATTTTGTTGATGGGATAACGATCGAAACGTAATTTCACGAATACCAGTAATGAATCATTAGCGCTAATGAGTCGTTAACTTGAGAGGGTAGGCCCAGAAATATTACATCCTGTGTCAATCGCGGGCTAGTAGTTTGTAGACTTATATTACAACCAGTAATAATTTAAGGACAGGTGTTAAGGTAATACAAATATTTCATATACCATCTCGGAAATAGATTAAAGAGAACATTATAAATTTCTAATCTCATGAATTAATGTAGCACTTTGGATATGGTATGAACTGACAGCTAGACTGATTCACGAGAAAGAGATATTTATGCATTCTATTATCGTTATGCCTGATAAGTTGTCGGGGCTATAGATACTTGGCGCTATCTGCACAAAGCCAGTGCAGATCACTCATGCTGTATAGTTGGAGACAAGAAGCCATTCCAGAGCTCTGCGACCACGATGCACTTACACGCAGAGTTTCTGTGCCTAGATCACATTTTACTTATTCGAATTGAAATTTATACATTTTTCTAGATAGCAGCTGGTATTTTCCCCTCAGATATTTTGCACACCAGATGGAATATTTCCTGTCTGTCCTGGTTCTCCAACGGTCCTTCATAATTCCGAAGGAACTTCGTCTGCTGCCGGGGCTTGTTTCGACTCAGGTCTTTCAGTTTTCACACAAACTCTTCTCGCAGTGTCGTTTGTCTCAACTCGTCTTCACTTACTTACATTTCTTTTCCTATAATCTTGTCTTCAAGCCTTGTATGGTCCCTTTAAATATTCCTTCCACCTTTGAGCTAGCCTGCATAACGCAGTTTATCAATATTTGTCAGAGAATAGCCCATATATCCTTCAAAGACACAGAAAAATACTATGAAAAGCTGCGAAATAAATGCAGTCTCAATCATAATAAAACGACTCTTTACTGTTGCGATTCTCAATCTGCAGCTCTCCACTCTAGTTTAACCTGTGCAGCTCTTCTCATTACTGAAGCACTCCTGTAACCGCATTAAGTTTAAGCCACTTACTGTGTCATACCTTGGTCCACCTCTTCAACTCTTAATTTCCACTTCCAAACTTTACCTTGGTCCACCTCTTCAACTCTTAATTTCCACTTCCAAATTTTACCGAACTGACTACTTCTTCATACCTCGAGACATGTTCTATGAACCAGTCCCTTCCTCTAGTCACGCTGTGTTACACATTTCTTTTCTGCCCATTTCAATTGAATCCCTCGTCATTTGTTTTCTGATCTATCCATCTAATCTTCAGTATTCTTCTTATTACCACTTTTCAAAAGCTTCTATTAGCTTGTTGTAGGAGCAGCTTACTCTCCACGTTTTATTTCTGTACAAGTCCAACCTCCAAACAAATGCTTTGAAAAAAGATATTCTCTTACATAAATTTACATCAGCTATTAACAAATTGTTTTTTAGACGCACATTCCCTGCTGTTGTCTGGCTGTCTATTTACCCTTACTAATTTGGCCATCATCAGTTACTCTGCTGCCCAAGTAGCAAAATTCATCTACTATTTTTTAACAGCTGATTTTTTAAAATAAGTTGCTCAGCATCACCTGATTACATTCAATTATATTCCATTCCCCTTGTTTTACTTTTGATTGTGTTCATATCATCACCTCTTTTCAAGACACTATCCATTCCCTTCGACTGCACTTCCACGTCCTGTGTTTACTCTGCAAAAATTGCAACGTCACTGCCAAAAATCAAAGTTTTTATTTCTTCCCCGTCAACTTCAGTTTCTTTTTCAACTTTCTCCTCAGTTTTCTTTACTGCTTGGTCATTCTACGTATTGATTGACAACAGGAATAGGATTTAACTCTGCCTCGCTCCCTTCTCATCCATTGCCTCCCTTTCATGTCCTTCGGTTCTTGCCTGTGCAGCTTAAATGACCTTCCGTTTCCTGTATTACATCCCTGCTGCCTTCAAAATTTCGGGAATAGCAGTCCAGACCACTCTGTTGAAAGGTAAGCTTGTATGTGTCTTGAAACACTGCGCGCTACGTCTCCTAGAAGAGAATCCTCAGTGCGAAAGGAGCGAGGCACGTTTGTCGCGATTGACGTTGAGGCGCTTTGCCGATAAAGGCAGTTAGTGAAGCAGTACGGACAGCTCAGGCCTGCGGGGCAACAGGCAAGCTTTTTGTTCTACCGCCCGTATGACTTCCAAGTTGGTCTAGCTGAGCATCTTCCCGTCATCAGGGACGTGCACCAGAAACGGGAGTGGACGCAGTACTCCATTGGTTGACCAGGTTTGGAGACGAGCGGTGGGTCGTCGTCATCAACTCACCTCCCTGCAGCTCCATGTTCTTCCACTATGTGTCACCCCACAGCGGTTTTGCATGCCCGGCGAGCTATTCTTAGTTGGCTACTTCAATTCCGAGACCACGCGGCGTTCATAAAGACTGATGTTATTGGTTCTGCTGCTTCTATATCGGAGTCGGTTCAGCCTCCTGTAGCTGTTGCTCCCTATTCCTGTGTCCGACCAGGCGATTTGAGGAGCGTGTCGTTCTTATCAAAACATAAGAATTTCCATTTGGTTATTATCATAGAGCTATAACTTGATTGTGTGTTTTAAAGTATTGAGGTTTTGTAAATTTCTTGTATCTTCAATGTCATTAATTGTGACATTCACAAAATTTTTCGTGCATATTACTTTCTGTACTAAATCGCCAAGTCGCCTTTGTTAGCTTTTTGGAATTCAAAAGCTTACGTGCCTCACCGCGGCAAATCTTGTTGATTGTATTTTTATGGATTGTATTTGCAAACCAAGCCTGTGTTTGCGTATGTGAGATTCATCAGACAACTGTTGGCGTCTTCCTTCCACCTACGTTTCCCGTCCCGTTGTACGGGTAAGTATTTACTGTTTCCGCCTCGTGGCATGACTTGTAGATGAATCTCAGTTGGCGGCTGAACTTCTTTCCTATCAGGTGTAAGTGAGGGTGGTTGCCTTGGCTAGTAACCCAATTTTCTCTTAGTACATTTTCAGAAATGATACATTATGTCTACACTGCCAGCATCTAATCTGATGACCTAAGTTTTACTTATTTTACTTAAACATTACTTCTCTCTTCATCAGGCTGTCATTCTATGTTCGTGCCTTGGGGCACGTTCCGACTAGTTGCTTAGAAAAGGAGTGTGGTTGGCGGCTTATCGGGTTGGCCGAAAGTAATTTCGGGTCCGGAGCACATTGCCCCACACGTGATGGTTTCATATCAAGCGGCTTTGATTGCTTGGTTTCCTTTTAATGAACTCCTTTTAGGTAAACCTGAATTATCTGTTGTATTTTAGGTAACAGCAACAAAGGCAAAGCAAGGATAATGGAACGTAGTCGAATTAGATCAATTGATCCTAAAGATTAGGAAACGAGACACTTGAAGCAGTAGATGAGTTTTGCTGTTCGGGCAGCAAAATAACTGATGATGGCCTAAGTAGAGAGGATATAAAATATAGATTGGCAAAGGCAAGTAAAGTATTTCTGTATAAGATAATTTTTTTTACATCGAATATAGATGTAAGTGTCAGGAATTCTTTCCTTAAAGCATTGGTCTGGAATGTAGACATGTATGGAAGTGAACCGTGGACAAATAATAGATTAAACAAAAAGAGAATAGAAGCTTTCGCAATGTGGTGGAGTAGAAGAATTCTGGAGATTAGATGGGTTTATCACGCAACTAATGAGGAGGTAGTGAATAGGATTGGGGAGACAAGCAATTTATGGCACAACGTGACCAGAAAAATGGTTTGGTTGATAGGACACATTCTGGCGCATCAAGGGGTCACCAATATAGTATCGGAGGGAAGTGAGGGTGGCAAAACCCGTAGAGGGAGACCAAGAGATGCATACAGTAAACAGAGGCTCGCACAAGATACAGTAGCATGGAGAGCTGCATCAGACCAGTCTTCAGACTGAAGGCCATAACAACAACATATAAGACAAACATATCCTAAAGATCGTTGTGGCCTAGCTATTTGAGAACTTTATTCTTAGAAAATTTGAAGAGGTTGTTATACAACTTCAGTTGGTGAACTATTACCTTGATGAAGAAGTTGAAAAAATCAGCCCAGCAGTTGCAAACCCAAGGCTTATTTAGCCCTTGACATAGGTTCGACATTTCTGAAATTATATTATTCAAAAGGAGTGGGTCTTGTCAAACCTTCCCGTCTCCTCTATATCTCTCTTTATTTTTTTTGGTTACGCATCTTTCCATTCTACAATAACCTATGAAACCTTTCCTTAGGATTTCTATCTGTCGCTTAAGAATAACAAATGAAATCTTTCCTTTCAAATTTATCCTCTTTCTGAATCTTCGCATACAAATTTAATTGCTGCTTATTAGAAGTGATTTTCTGATTATTTCGACGAAACATATAATGTGGCGCCGTAATGGCCCTCAGTCATTATCTGCAATAACCGAAAACTGTTCCTTACCTTTTTTACTGTTGCTGGATCGCCATCTGGCTGCTACATCGTACTGCGACATGAATATACTTACTCTGTTTTACTATACTCTATTAGCTGCTGGTGCACTATCATAATAAGTGGCTGTATTTATTACCAAAGCTGGCCTTATTCTTTAATTAATTTGACTGAAGTTACGTAATTCACCGTTACACTTTTTCGTGACAACAACAACATTTTTGCAAAGTTTTACGTTGATGATTTTTTGGATGGATTATAATTAGTAATGCAACATTGCTGGCAAAAATTAATTATATCCTGAAAACGTTTCTTCAAATGTTTACTGCTGGTAATGAAATGATTTTACAAACGTTTAAATGGGACTTACTTCTTACAATAATCTTACAACTAGCATTGCGCAAACATACCTTCGGTAGTCTTGAGTTCCGCAAAGAAAATAATTCAATAATATTAGTTCCTCTTATGATAATAGTTAGCTGATGTCTCTGTACATCCGTTCATAATCTCTTGTAAATCCTAGCTGGTGGCTGGCAGGCACACTGCTCCTCTCAACCTCTCGCTTCAGACCTGCTACCACCTCGCTTCACATCTCACTTGCTACTGACTTCCTACGAACGCTAAAGTGCGGGCTCTCCTGCTAACAATGCTTTCTGGTGCATACAATCCCTGCTACAATTACAAAATGTATCAATGCGCGGTCTTTCCCGCTCTTTTCTTAAAATGTATCCATACGTGGTCTCTCCCGCCCTTTTTAAAATTATGTCAATGCGCAATGCGCGGTCTCTCTTGCCAACAATACTTTGGTGCAGACATTCCCTGCTACCACAATTATTTGCAACATGACAAATATTAATTATTCCTACTTAATCCTATTAATAAAATATAAACATCTATCATAAATTGTGGTTTGACAATAGACAATAGAAATATACATGTCTTACACTTGTTGCTCCACATGGTGGAAAATTGTAATAGCTGAAGACGAGCGGCTCTTCTAATATATAAAATTGATATAAAAACCAGAAACATCACACCCAATGGCTTAACACAGTAGGCAGATTACAATCAGCGCACGTCAGAGTGAATACACAAATATATTCGCCCACTGGTAAAGGCTCCCGTCAACGTAACATTATAACAAGGCTGAAAGGGTAAAATATTTACGTAGCCTAAGTATTCACCATGCTAGAGAGAATGGCCAACAGCTGCTTTGACTTGAGTCATGACTACAGTAAGGTGGCATGATATATGTGATACAACTAAGCGAAGTCGAAATGAAAAGAATGACCTGACTAATGAATCACTGTGTAATACATGGTGTTGGTAATATATGTATAATGCCTCTTAAGTATGGACACGAATTATAGTTTCATAATTATAATTCCCCCCTCATCGCACTATAAAGCCACGCTTCTATTAATGGAAATGTAATCCATTATCGTCCATATGAAGCAAAGCATGTACTTTTTTCATGTTTAAGATGGTAGAACTGGAGAAGTAACAGAATGAAATGAAATTAAAATGATGTAGTAATGAGTCTCCACATACGTGGTAATTAACAACCTCTTCACGGCTACTCCACTGCATACGACAACATCGAAGTATTTTTGCGTGCAGACCGATACAAATGAATGACCTGACTTATTTCTAACTGTAGAGCTATTTGTTACTGAATATAAACTGGAATGACTTTGCAAGCCATTTTGCATGCCATTTTCATCAGTTAAAGATGTTGGCTCTTCATCAAACAACGGCAATTTCATGAGAACAGCATCATTCCTGAAATATAGCTGTAGAACCACACATATTTTACACTAGAAGGTCCTAATTTCTGACTTCCTTCCAGTAAGGGAGCAAATCTGGGAAGGGGCCATTCCGTCAGAAACGGTTGCTACTGGCTGGAACCCGTGACGTCACTGTGACGCTGCGAAATGCATCACAGCAGTATGGTAATATCGCAAACGCGCCACACCACAAATGCTGTGGTGTGATGCTCGTTCATTTTACTTTCGGTCTGGTTCAGTACACAGTTGTACAAATCAAATCAAGTGTTATAACAGACGTATTACAAGTTAGGACTAAATAAATGGTAATTAAGATGAAAAATAACGCACTCATTTGCTATAGAAACAGATCTCAATGTAGCTTATTGCAGCTTTCTATTGCTGTTTACCAGGTGAAGATGCAATCAATAGCTGCTTCCACCTTACGGCACGTTCCTTCATGGCTCCAACTTTCACTTCTTCATACAGATACATAATAATTACACATGCTCTTGTTGTTTCGTAAAGGGCTATAACTGTGTTTTATAATAGGGGACAAAGCCTTCACATTTTTTTAATTTGCATAAGTCGTTTACACGAAAAGCAAAAAACTCTTCTATTCTTCTCCAAATGCTTAATTTTTTGCTGCTGGAAAATCTAACGATTTTTCAGTGTTTTAGTGCTCGAAAGTAATAAAGCCTGTGAAGTATTTCATCACATCTGGAAGAACTAAAGAGATTACAGAGTCGTCGCATTGTTGCCACAGCTGCTAATAAACTATCTTTGTCTCATACTGGCAATTAATCATTAACATAGAGCTCACTGGTAACGAATCTTTGGCGTGTAATATCTGAGTCAACGTAACACTAAGTAAATTTTGCACTTAATTCAGTAACTGGCGTGTTTGCAGAGAAACAAATATTACTTCAGTTACCAGCCAGTTTTATGGAGACGCACTCTGTTCCTTACTTAAAAGAGACATTTTACTGAGGTGATGAAATATTTCTGGATATGTAAATGTCTTTCTTTATCACCATCTCGCATTGCAAACAAATGTCTAGGAATCTCTTTCGTGTGTTTTGCTGAAATATGAGATTCATTGCAGATCCATATGAACACTCACCTATCGAACTCTAGAGTTAAAGACATCGAAAAAGTCCTTAAAGTGTTCAGTAAAACGTCTTTCAATGTCTTTTCGAAGAACATGCGTCAAGGCGTAAGCTTTTCGTCGTGAAAATAGTTATGGGATCGTCCAGTTACGTTTATGTATTCTTCTGTAGTGTGGTGTGTTATCGTTAGGTCACTTTTTATGATTAAAAAGCTCCTATATATCTGTCTTAGTTATTCTGGACCTATTAGGTAGCGTAATGAAATTGTTCCTCAATAACTTTAACAGATGCGGCACATCGAAAAAATGCCCGTGCATCTCTGGTATCATCAGCTGGATTTACGAAATATATTTTACCTACATTAACATACAATTCCTTCTGAAGTTTTATATATTTCCAGTTATATCATACACTACAAATGCAATGTTTATTCCCAGTTCCTTAACTCCATTAACGATACTCTGATGCAAAACATTATTAATAATTATTATGAAGTCATATTAAACTGGTTGCTTCTACAGCTTACATAATCCACGGATCTGCAAACGCGTGCATTGGAATGCGGACCAACTACTACTAAGTTCTCAGACGAATCACAACATATGCGGACATCAACATTCATTTCAACAAATTTCTAAGCTTCCAGTCTTTCTTGGGCAGTGAAAGTGTTTGACTTAGCCTTCGATAAACATAAGATATCTTCGAGAGCACCCAGTCTCCATTTAAATTCTTTCGTACATTTCTGAAGTGTTGGCCTGCTGAGCACAGACTTTTTCGCTTGCGCAAATAACGATATGCTTTATGCAATTGAGATCTTGAAGTCAGCGCATGGGGAATGTCTCCTGGATTCCACTTTCCCCCTTTGCTTTCGTTCAACAGGCGTCGCATTTGCGGCGATGTAAAACATCAGGACATCACAGTGCTCACACTTCTATGTAACTTTCTTTTTCTTTCGCTTCAGATACTCTCTGTCTTCACTTTAACGAAAGAAGACGGCTTTTTGGTGTTGCTTTCTGTGCGTTTAGTTTTATTAAAAGTTCAGTCCGGCCTTCATTTCATTAATTTCTAAATCCTTACTCACTATTTCACTGAGCTCATGTAGATAATCATTAGCTGTGGTCAAATCCATTTTTTTATGACACTATTTCTGAAGCCGTGAAAGCTCGTTTTTGCAAACATCTCGCCTCGCACTGTTGTGCACGACTTCTATATCTCTAAGGAATAAATTTCCTTTTATTACTACACCAATTTCTCATTATTAATCAATAAATATAAGACAAAAGCAATAAATAACAGTGACGTAAATCGCCACAATAGCTTTATTCGACAAAATTTAAAGATAAAATTTTAGAGTATTCAACATTTTGTGAACTCAGCACCTTCAGCGTGTCAGGAACACATCAGATCTACTAAACTACGCAGCCACTGCTGCATATATTCTTATTGTTAAGGTATTAGAGCAGGACACGAAATGTGCAGGTATAAGAGCTCACTCGCAAGTCATACTATATCCATACATTAAATAGTTACCGCAACTTTAGAATACGATATAAATATCGGCTAATTCTACGAGAAATGGCGCTACAGTATCCAGGAACAAAAGCAAATAAACCTGATTACCATTATTTATTTGTCTGTTACACAGTACTGCAGGTCCTTCGCTACCGTAGAGGAATCCAGTACCATATGAAAAAAAAGCATTATATTTAGATGACTTAATTTATTTTCAGGCAATTTTAGAGTTATAATATTTTGAGTATTATTTACGTACGGACTTCTTATCTTTCCGCTTGCATCCTTGCTTTCTGCAATTTTTTCCCCGTTATAGTTTCGAATGATTACGCTGTTGATTGCTGTGAGCATCAACTTCTTTCTTGAAAGTAATCCTAAAAGTTTGTATCTCAAATCTCGTTCAGAATCGTCAGACCGAAAATGAACCGAACAGACACACATAGTTTTCATATTAACTTTGAATGCATGTCTGCATCGAACTATTCACTCACAGTGCAGGTGCTATCTTTGGTAAAACCATGATAAATAACGCTTGTCGTATTTTGAGCAATATTAATGCATTCTGCCGAGGCGTATTCAAGTGATCATTGCTCATAATCGACAAAAAATTAGTAATTTTCTTTGGATGCAAACCAAAACTTCGTGTTTTGTCAAATGCGTAGCTACAAGATTTCTCAAAGTGAATCACGACGCGCTAGAACACTTACATATATTTTTCCTCGCCAGGAGCCGGAATGGCCTACCTTCTCTTTCTATATACCTTCTAAGCACATAACATTCTCAACAACCAAAACACGATATTCGCTGTTGGCTAACTGGCTCACTACAGTCTAAATTACAAATTAGAGACATAGCAAAAAGTATGAACAAATATCGTAATCGACGTATATTGGAGCTGGTAATTCATTGTCTCAGGGATATCTGTAAAATAAGTATTACAGATCTTGAAAACTGTAACGTAGTTGGTGAGGAAATGAAAGAGCCAGCAAACAAACACCTTTCATCTCCTCTACCTTAATGGGTTGAGAAGACTTGGAACATGTTTTGGAGTAGACCATCATAGGATATTCCAACTTTCATCATGATATCCTACTATATTGCTAAACAAGAAAATATTTTTAAGGTAAGTGAGTAAAAATTAACTCAAGCAACGACTGAATATTCTGGGGAGAAAATAGTAACGCCTTATAGATTACTGTACGCAATTATTTTTCATTATCCTCAGCTAGCTTGGCTTGAAGAGCATACAATTATCACAAAATCAATAAGCAAACTGTGTTACTATTTAAAATTAATTCCTAGGTGAATAATATTAACTATATCCTTATCAGCACATACAACTATAGAGAATCTAAATGATGCTGAATACGCTACCATATGTTTAAAATGGTTACTAAAAGATTAAGATTGTGCAGTGTAATAACATATTCATTAAATTCCAGAAAAGTAGGAAATAGTAGAAAATAGTGACACACTCCGCAAAAATAAGTGTGTATAAGCAATAATTAAGCAAATCTGAAAATCATTACTAAATTGATCCATATAAAGTTTTAATTCCTGATAGACAACTGAGATAGATGTGTTTGATGTTTTAACACTAAATAATTTACAGTTTACATGATATTTAAGGACACTAAACATTACGACACAAAAATTGCAGATTGCTTGTCATTTTGAGAGAGAGAGAAACCTCATTTTAGTCCATTAGCCTAGGCTTCCTTAGTTAACTGGCACACTGGAAAGACAAAGGTAACTCTGTTCTGAGGGCACTGATACAAACATTATTTGCGGTTCAAGGGAACCTGTTCATTTAAACGTTTTTTAGGCTACTGTTTCAGTGAATTAAGTGCAGATTACAAGCAGGAATAGGCAATTAATTTACATCCTCATTCAATCATGCAGATTGACACCCATCCACTCACTTAATGTAGCAGCTTAATGTTAGCTACATCCAGACTACATAAAAGGTCCTTATGATCTAGCTACACATCACACTTTCAAGTGTTGAATATATACCATGAGTAACGTGTTTTCCATGTATGGATATTCAATTCTGTATGTTAGAGGTACTCTATAATCTCTGAAAAAGACTAATTCTGCTTACTTTCAGGTCACTCCTCCTATGGCCCCAAGGGATCATACATGAGCCTACATATTTCCTAGCCTGTCATTTTTGTTCCCACATACCATCTCTCCCCGTCTCTCATCTCTCTCTGTTTCCGACTGATATGAAAGCAGAAACAATAAGTATGATTCTCCATGCCTTATATTTACATTTCATCACTGTTATGATTAACACAAACTTAATCGCTTTGTAAAAGACAGCTAATATGCTCCAAGTTAACTATCATATAGTTATCAGGGAAATCTGCTGAGGGTTAACTAGCTCATGTCAGATATTCCAGATAGCATAAAATTCTCACAGAGAGTTCGCAATAACAATAAATATTTACATTAGGATTTTAATATGAAAGGGTAAGTGGCACTTAATGTGCATTACTAAATTAAATAGATCATTCATTGGTCCAGTAACTATACATCAATACTTAGTATAGATCAGTACATTGTTTACATAGGAATTTCATTTTTTTTCACTAACTGCTTTTGTAATCAGGTACAACAGCACTGCCTTCCACTTCAAACCAATAATACTATATTGGCCAATAAAAATTTGTATGCCAAATCCCTTTATTGACAACAGTCTTAAATTGGAGGTTTGTTCATATATATATATATATATATATATATATATATATATATATATATATATATATATGTGTGTGTGTGTGTGTGTGTGTGTGTGTGTGTGTGTGTTTTCATTTCCAAAACCTATCAGTTAATACAAACTGCAGTGCTCAGTAACATAAACAATGAAAATGGAAACAGCAAAAGACATCTCCTGCACATCTCCTGTAAATAATGCACAATGAATTAGCATGAAACTTTCTTCTCATGTATGAGCAGTTCCTAGAATGAAATTGCATACATCATGGTTACTAAACAAAATTCTTCATATCAACTACATTTAAACACTTTTTCGTTATTCCTTGCTACAACCTCCGATGCACCTCGTCCTAATCAAGATTTATTGATTCATTCAAAATTGATTCATTCAAAAACCAAATACGCAATACAGTACATAACATGGGCCACAATATAAAAAAAATTAAAGGAGACAAAATACATATGGCAATAATAACTACCCTAACATTGTTACGTTTCATTGAGTGATATGAGTACCTTGCACTAGCTCTCATTATACATCGCCTTATAGGCTCCATGATCACTCTCTGTGTGATACACCATTTTAGTATTCTATAATAACTACGTAAATATTCAGGACACTTAATTTTTAGTTAAGTTGCAGTATTCCTACTACACATCCTAAAACAATTACCCCTACAGTAGTTCCACATTAGAAACATGATTGACTGCTTTCGGCGTCCTGCTCCCCAATATTTCGACTACTAATGCATATGAGTGTGGAACAAGTCCCACCCTGAATAGATTGGAATAATTTATAAAAACATACGTGTCAGTACACGTCGCTTGTGGGACAGTTTGTGAAATCTATCAGACCTTACCCGATTTTTTTGATACTTTATACCTATCATTTCTTTGACATCTCTCAGCAGCCTTCCATGTTGTGCCTTAATTTAGTGAAAGTAAGAGATAGTGCATTTTCTCTTATCTTACTTGAGGGAAACTTTTTATGCAACACTAAAATAACAGGAAAAGATGCCGAATCTTACCTGGTGGTAAGAAGAAATGTAAACTGTTTGCATTCTTCTACTGTGCAAATCAGTCTTCCAAACTATCAATATGAACTGCAAACGATTTCAGCAATCACATTCTCAACATTGCGTAGGAAACGACGTACAAATGCTTGTGTAATACACTGTCTGGTAGCTCTACTCACTGGTGTTGGTAAAGCAAATTTAGACATCAGCTCTACAGCAACAAAAAATTAGGAATAATCTTGAACAGTTATTGTAATAGCTCCAAACATGTCAACTGAAGTGGGCTCTTCCAATCTTGACAGAATAATTTGAAATAAAAGTGTATGGTGTGACACTATTGGCTAATTTGCCACTTGACTGAGATTATGTGAAATGAAATCTGGGCAGACGCCACTCTCCATATTAAGAAAGTAGTATTTTCCATTATGTTCGTGAAACTTCTCCTTTACATCACTGTCCCTGTAGCTCAAACGCCGGCCGGGGTGGCCGAGCGGTTCCAAGCGCTACAGTCTGGAACCCTGCGACCGCTACGGTCGCAGGTTCGAATCCTGCCTCGGGCATGGGTATGTGTGATGTCCTTAGGTTAGTTAGGTTTAAGTAGTTATAAGTTCTAGGGGACTGATGACCTCAGAAGTTAAGTCCCATAGTGCTCAGAGCCATTTGAACCATTTTTTGTAGCTCAAACATATAAACAACATTAATTCACTGAATAATTTGCCAGGAATAAACAACTCCACACCAAATTATCTCCACTTCACTTCCTAAACAAATATCATGTTTCGTCAAATAAAACTGCCTAATTGTAACTTTATGTTTTTCTTTCTACTTCTTCTTAAACTCTTCACATGTTGGTCCCTTATCTAGTTTGGCGACGTACCACATTGCGCGCATTTACGCCGAATGATCGAAACACGGTCCTGTTGCACTAACACAGGTCATTCTGTTTCTAAAGGTTTTGCAGAAGGTTGTGGATATGTTTTTCTCTGACTTACGCTCAGTTATGACTTAATTTCGAACGATCACGTGTGGAAAGCTATAGAAGTGGGATAGTTGCAAGATGCGTAGGGTGTGACTGAAACCACATTGGAATTTTACTGTAGCAACTACCTTCGGGAAAGGTGACTCGTTTCGAGATACGGGAGTGCCAGAAAAATGATTGGGTAGTATTTGTCATCAAATGGTTCAAATGACTCTGAGCAATATGGAACTTAACATCAGAGGTCATCAGTCCCCTAGACTTAAAACTACTTAAACCTAACTAACCTAAGGATATCGCACACATCCATGCCTGAGATAGGACTCGAACCTGCGACCATACCAGCAACATGGTTCCCGACTAAAGGATTGTAATCATTAAAGGAATTGTCAATAGGATCCAACGTAGGTATGTGCTTGAATGGAAAGACCTCATTCGAAATCATGGACATCATCTCTAGCGGATAGCGTAACACTCGAGATCTGAGAAATTAGTGCACATTTTCTTTTGACCTTAACCAGCACATCATCTACTGTTGCCGTTTGTGTTCCTTCTCAATCAGTCATCGCCAATAACTCAGTGAATATATCGCAGAACTTCTGTTATGATATCGAGACAGAATGCGCTACAAATACTATAGAATTACCTAGCAGCGGTGGTGTGAGGGAGTTGCAGATGCTGCTTACATACCACATTCTTTAGCCAAATCACTTTAAAAATGAGGTAATTTTATCATGAGGTTGCATTGTGGGCTACGTGTTGGGCTGATAATACACATGCCTACGATCACCATCACGGCATTTGTCAGGAAAAATCCACCTCATTCAGAGGTAATGTCGTTCCTCAATTTCTAAAGCGGGTATAACTTTCAGCATAGATACTTGTGTGCAGCCGTAGAACCAAGACCGCTTGTGACAGTAACATACAGTAGTTGTTGCGATCGGTTTTTTTTTTCCATCTGTCCGATTACGTCCCTCGTCCTAAGACACAGTGGTAGCAGTCGCAAGAAAAAACTAAGAGACAAGCCCACCAGTCGTTGATTTTCGGTCAGCATTATTCTGCATCATTTATCGGTCAAGTATTATACTTAGTAGTAGTGGGGGGTACGTGATATGTTCAAATTTCAGCATGAGGCTTATAATGTATGTGCTTGTGTTTGGACATGTGTAAAGAAAATGACTATATCCATTAATAAGGATGGTACAGATAATTCCATTTCCAGCCATCAACAGAGTGTACTTCCGATACTTTGCTGCTTGTCGAATGTCATTCAGCTGAGACTGCGATTGTAACAATTCATTGCAAGTACAGGGATAAAATATATATGAGACCGATTTCTTAGGATAAACATTCTACTTATATGTTCTCGGCCTGCAGCGCTGGTGACATGTGCTGGGGTGAGTCACGTTTCCCGTTAACGTAGAGGCTGTCAGACTGGAGATGCCTGTTGGAGAGTAGTAATGCATATGAATCAACCGTATTATCCTCTAGACGACCTAATAGCGAGCTAATACTTAGTGTGCGTTGGATAGCTTTCTTAATAGCTTGGAAATTTGAGATTGAATATGTAGGTGCATTTGCACTGGTTTGTTATTCCCACCCCTGTAATTTGTTTGGTTGACTGCCTCTGCACATTTCGTGCCTCTATTTAGTTAAGTGAAGATGGATTGTGGTGTGTGCATCTAGCATGTGAAAGGCCTGTTTCCCAGTTCTTTAGACATAAGGAACATTTTAGTTGGCCTTGTAAATTATAGGGACGATTTGGAATCAACTACATCACCGACATCGGTATTCGAGAGTGATAATATCAGGTTCCTCTATTTGTTTCTTGCTGCTGAGTAAAGTTTAAGTTCCTAGTTACTCAATGGTCTAGAGCACACTCCACTTAGCTAAAGTTTCGGGTATGTAGAGATATAATTCCCTGTCCACATCTTCGGAATTATGTTGCGTGAGAGATCAGTAGGATACTGCTGTGTGCAAACCATGCGAAAATATATTTGTTCTTGTAATCCCCAGAGTCTGGAGATGGGTGTAGAAAAAAGCAAGCAGGGAAGCATGTCTGGACCAGAAACAGTACAGCGCTTATGACTAGGGGGAAACGGGTCAGTCTTTGCACAACAGTTCTGAGAGTGACTTCGATCCACTGACGGCATTCTGATGTAAAAGGGATGACTTTGTAAGGTGGAGGATATGAAGTGTATGTTTACTACATCGACACGGTACACGCTGATTTATTGCAGGGTTGGAGGTCGGTTTCACGCTCTACTATTCAATCTCTTATCCTCAGTGGGAGAGCAGTGTAATTCAGTAAGAGTATTTCCGTATTTGAAGATGTGTATGGCGCTTTGCGAGGTTTAGTTGTCGGTGCAATAAGGCGATCAGTGTAAAATACCTTTTTTGCTGCTGAAAGTCACGTTTGTAGAAAGAAAGAAAAGGTGGACGGTGCTTCCCTAGGACTGAGAATAACTGTGACTTATAGCCAGTGTGAGTGTAGGCATACCATAATTTTTTTTTTTGTGCTGTACAGATATAAAAGATAACTGTACTGTTTGTGTAAAATGTGTATATATTGCAATGTAAAGTTACTGTGGTTTGTGTTGTGGCATAACAAGAGAAGATGACTGTGTGAGCTATTGTAAGGGATGTATAGATTCAGCACATTGATAACTGCAAGGGTATGAGAGAGATTTTTATGTGGAAAATTAGGTGCACTATAGATACTGAGATTCATTTCACAGGCACAGCCATCACGAGGAGACATTACCTGTACGTCGATCAGTGTCAGACTGTAGCAGCAATCATAATATTTAATTGCAGTTAGACTGGTAAATATGTTCCTGGCTTCCAATGTTCTTGTGAGTCTATTATGTATTTAATTATCTGTAGACAAATTTGTGGGTTTAACTGTCAACACAATTTAGCTATCTGTGCAAAATAATTTTACCACTGAATGTGTCATCTGCAGAAAGAAGAAAAGGTGGATGGTGCCTTGATACAGGGGACATCAATAATTCGGCGGGTAAATTGGATAACAGCCAATCATAATGCTCGAATCACTCTCAAGACATCCTTTGTGCTGGTATATAGGAATCTGTACATAGCAATGAGGACGTTTGCATATGCTCAGAGCAGGAATAATATCACGTTAGGACCTCTGGGAAGTGTGCATTCGATAGTATTCTGAGCTATTTCCGTAAACAGGTTCTGTTAGGTAAAGAATTTCGTGCATACAAGCTGAGACATCATGAAAACTACAAAAACACACATTAAGTATTTCTGGGACACTATGCAATTTACTAGGCTTCGACTTCTTTATTATTTTAGATAGCCATGTGGCTTCTGTATAACATTGAGAACGTTGCTAAATGCACTTGTGATGGTATGTAGCTAACACAGTGATGCATCAGCCACACCTCATGAATTGTCCATTACAATCACTAGCGAGATAGCAGCTTGTGCTATTCTGGAACAGATTTCTGCAGTGTCGCTCAGCAATAAGCTCTTTGCCAGACCTCAGGTAGGACGGTTCACACCAGCAGCGGTGAATAAGCACATGCGGCCCACCTTGGAACATCTGCACTTTGTATGTAGGTCTTCGCTCCAGTCCAGTCGCGTCATCAGGAGTGCTTAATTTGGAGAGGAAATTCTCAGGTGTGTGAAAGGGATGCCGCCACCTCACTCATGTGGGATGCAAATGGGCGCCTTGTGTGTTTTGACTGCTCAAGTTGTGTTACCTCACAGGGCTGTCGGTGCAACTGGGTGCGTGTGAGGTCCAATGGACATGGGGCAGTAGGCAGTGTCTGTGCATGACTGTTGCATTATTTTGCAAGTAGGTCTTTAGGCAGTGCTATGCACTATTTGGATAGTTTACAATAATGAGTGTGTCTACACATCACTGTGCTGCATTATTTAGGAGCAGCTTGCTGGCCTGTACTAAAATTATTTCGGTAAGTTAGGAAGTGTTTGCATGTCTGCAGAGCATTATAAAGGAGCAGTTTACAGGGCCGCAAACTGTTTATTGTGAAACCAGAGTGTATTTTGTATCAGTGTGATAAATATACTCCATTCCTAAATAAAGTGATCCAAAGTAAATAAAGAACACTCTTTCCTTACTCTCTCCAGCAGCCCAGCACAGGCTGAGTCACTTTTGTGCAAATTTCCCCCTCTGGCCAATCATCATGGATTACATCATAGGAAGGATAACAGCACCCACTCGTGGCAGTGCTGTGTTCTAGGTGAGTAGGACTCTAGATCTTGTGGTGGAGTCTCTGCCTACAAAATAAAGACTCATGTCCAGCACATGCAGAGTCCTTTCCCTGCCATTTTTCCCCACCCCAGACCGCCATCTTGGGTTACATCACGGAACAGATAACAGCGCCCTCTGGTGGCAGTACTGTGTACTAGGTCAGTTGGAGGTGAACATACTGAATGGCTGTACTGCATCAAGTTGTTAAAATAAAGACTGCTGCATGCAAAATAATAAAGACTTATGTCCAGCACTGGACAAGTCCTTTTCCCGCGAATCCATAGGAAGAGGTGGCAGTTGGATCACTTAGGTTAGTGGAGGTATCCTAAGTGCCATATCTTCTTGCGATTATCTTAGGTTAGTATAGCTGTGATGCATTATCGTGTGGGAATTTTAACTTCCCCAACTTTTCTGATGGAGGGGACGGAAAGTGGGTTGTTGGGTTAGTTGAGGTAGCCCAGTTGAGCTATCTTCCGGCCAAAATTCAAACTTCCCACCAAAAGCCACCATCTTGGATGATGTCATGGCCACAATCTTAAATGACGTCATGTGCTGTTGGCAAGTCCACATGCCGCCATCTTCGATAATGTAATCGCTACCATCTTACATACATCTAGCGACAATGCAGAGTGGCTCAGAGTCACCCTTGTTCCAATACTACTTACCTGATTTTTCTCCCAACCAAAATTAGCTAACTGCTCAACTAGAAAGTGTGCATCATACCCACTTAAGTTATGGACAGAAATGGGTATGTGTCGTGGTAACTGATACCAAATTGTATGCATTGTCAGCTCCACCATGAAACTTCCCTATAAGGCGACAATGATCTCTACACGTAGTTTGAGCTTTTATATCTAATGGCAGCCCACACCAACACATATGACAGTTAACTTTATCACTGTATAATTGTTTATCCTCCTCCAATTTGGTCATTGGGATTTTGGTGCTGTAAAGCCTATCAACATCCTATGAGTGCTTCTCAAACACAGTGAGCAACCAAACTACTGGATTATCCCCGACATAAGATTCATACCAGTTAAGACTTGGATCATATTAACATAAAATTTGGTACACTACCGCATACGGTATGTGTTTTTGCGTGAAGAGGATATGTGAGGCTAGGGGGTTACCTTTAAAGCAGCTAAAAGGGGCAAGGAAACATTCGAAGTCTGCATATGCAACAAATGGACAATGTTCCTGGTGGTGAGCATTCTTTAATTTAATGAATTTGTTTTCTTCTGTAGGCATAACAACACAAATCGGTTTCCTTGGATTCACTGTCCATCAGTTGCCTTTTTAGTAGTTTTCTAATGTTCCTTATTCCAGTCTTTGAACTCAATATCAATTCTTCATATATTGACCGGTTTCAGTCCCCAATAACCGTCCTCAGATCTACAATATACAAATATATACACCTAGTGAGCAGTGAGTCTTTCAACATAATACAGCAATATGTATCACAATATACAACCAGGGAAATTTACAAATAAAATATGGTAAAACATACCTTTTTTACACCATGTCCTAAAGTGATAAGGCCATAATCGCATCGTCAAAACATATAAATATAATCAGCACAGCATCGTCAGATAGAACTTAAATATGATGTAGAATAGGCCACATCGTCCACATAGTTATTATTCCAACTGCCTACTGAAGTACAGTAGCTACCAGATATCTGTTTTCCTACATCCTCCATACATGTCTCTACTGCGGGCTTAGATGTAGTCATTATTTACGCAAAAAACAAAATCTGATGGAATCATATGAGGTAAAATACATGCAGCAGACTTTTAAATATTGATAACTACCATAGAAACAAATTGTGGTACATATAAAGACGAATACAGTTACCCACATAAAATTATTAAAAGGAAATATGTGAAGAGAATAGATCCCACCCTATTATCGTGAATTTACTGTCAACAATTAATATACATAATAGATTGCCTGTAGCTACCTATAAATTGTCTATGAAAGATAAAAAGTCTATATGACAGCTGAGAAAAGACAGATCAATTATCAGCGCCCTCCGTTGGGTCGGCCGACAGGATGTTATGTAGGCGCGCACTGATCGTAAGAACTTAACCACTAGAGGGCTTTACATACATCGTAATATTTCTCCACAGAAAACGTTTAAACAACATATTAACAGTCAATAAATAGGATTGTATAGTTTGGCTATACATTCCTTGAATAGGTAGGACATAATCAGTTACGAGATCTGAGTGATTAATCTACGGAAGTAAGGCAAATGCTTAGTGTTCTCGATATAAATCATCAAGTAAGGGTAGGTATAAATAGGTGGGAGATTATTTGGTTATCCATCCATCTCCGGCGGTACTCCGCAAGGATACAGCCCTTCGAATGTGCCAATCCAGCACTAATCGAAGTGGTAGGTTTCCAGGAGCCAGCCAGCCAGCCGAGCAGCAGCGATCCAGCCGAGCAGCAGCGGTCCAGCCGAGCAGCAGCAGCAGCAGTCCCGGCCAGCAGCAGCGATCCAGCCGACAGCAGCCAGCCAGCCCTCCAGCAGCAGCGGTCCAGCCAGCCAGCCAGCACTCCAGTAGCAGCAGCAGCTGCGGCCCCGGCCCCGTCCGTAGCAGCAGCAGCAGCAGTGGCGACAGCAGCTGCGGCATTCCTGCCACCTGTCGTCGCCGTCGCCGTCAGCGCCAGCAGCGTGGGACTCTGGTCTTCGTCCGTCTTCGTCTTCATCCGTTTTCGTCTTCATCTGTCTTCGTCAGTCCCCAGTTTTTGTCGTTTCCTTTTCGTCCTGTGCGTTTTTGTTTATCCCTGTCGTCATGTCAGCCCCCACCACCACTACCACCACAGCCATTGTTTATACTTCCCCCTCCGCCACCACCACCACCATTACATGGTGTGCCCAGTCACACTCCCCCCTTTCCATCCCTCCTCTTCTCACTCTCCCTTCGCCCCCTCTCCAGCTTCTTCCTCCCGCTCCTCTCCCTCTGATCCTTTCCCCCCACTCCCCCAGCCTGTCACTGCAGCTCCAGCTAGGGTGGGGGCCCGTCAGGCCACTGCCCATGTCCAACTCTCCCCATCACCTTCGCCATCACCGCCACCACCATCACCGTCGCTGTCGCTGTCGCCTTCACTGTCACCATCTCCGGCGCCGACTGCTGCGTCCACGCCGGGACCTGCCCCTTCCCGCCACCTCCCTCTAGCTCCCGTCCCTCATGTCACCACCCACCCTTCTCCCGCCGTTAAACACCCTATAGGCACAACCACCTCCTCTGCTCCCAAAAAGGCCCCGCCCCATCCTCCTTCCCCCTCAGGATACCAGGGAAGTCCCCCACCTTGCCCTGCTCCCTCCGCCTCCTCCTCCTCCTCCTCCCCCCCTCTTTATACAAGTACCTCCTCTCCCGTCCCAATCCTTCCCTTCTTGAGGCCCGGAATCTCTCCCTCCCCCTCTGCCAGCACTTCCCTGGTGCCCCCATCTCTCTCCTCACTCCCAGACGGGATTCCGTTCTCATCTCCTCCCCCAGCCCCACCCTCCATACTGACATCCTCTCCCACCCCCCATCAACCGTTTTGGCCCCAACGCCTCCCTCACCCCTGCTCCTTCTCCATCTCCTACCTGCCAACCCCAACCCTCGCATTGCCCGCCGACCCTCACTGCCTTGATCACTCGGCTCAGTCTGTCGATCACAGAGGAGGAGGTGTTGAGGAGTTCAAGGTGCATCCCACGCTGGAGGTGCGGGTGGTCCGCCGCATTTTCAACTCAGCCATCCCCACCTGCCTTATGGGGGTTTTCTCCAAGGACGCCCCCTCCACTGACTGTGTCCTGAAGGAGGGTGCCCTCCTCTTCAACCAGCGCTATAAGGTCGACCCCTCCCGTTCCCCTCCTCAATCCCTGTGCTGCCAGAGGTGTCTGCGCTATAACACACACCCAACAGCCGAGTACCACGAGGCCTCCACCTGCCCGCATTGTAGGCAAGTGCTCTTCCTCCGGCAGTGCCCTAACCTTCAATCCCCTCCCTCCTGCAATACCTGCAATCTCTCCCATCCCACCTACTCCCAAAAGTGTAAAGTCCGACCCCCACCGACCACTCCTGAACTCACCATGACTGTCCATCCTCTGGACGCCCCCACCCCTCCTGGCAATTCCCATCGTCCCCCCCCCCACCGCTGAGGACATCATCAGGTTCCTCACCATTGTCCTGCAAAACGTCCACCCTTTCCAGCGCCCTCACAGCTCCAACAGATCTCCCTCGCTGCCCGTTCCATTTTCCACTTAAAAAAATATGCCACCTACTCCAACAACAAGGCCCATTTCACCTTCTCCCGTCTTGGCACCCTTCTCTAATTTCCTGTCATGGCGTGACAGCACCATATCCTTTTCAACAACATCCGCTCCCTTCCCGCCAATAAGAACCTCTTCCTGCACACCCTTGCCACCGACCACGCGGATGCCTTCCTCCTCAATGAAAATTTCCTCCAACCACACCACGTCGTCCACATATCGCCCTACCTCCTTCACCGCTCCAATAATCCCCTCCCGATTGCGCGTGGCGGAGTTGCCATTGGTCACCACTGCCAGATCCCAGTTCGGCTCCAACCTCTCCTTCCCGACCCCACCAAACACCTGATCCTTAGTCTCTTCTTCCCCGGCCTTACCGTCACCTGCGCCACCATCTATGTCCGCCCTAACGTCCCTAATCCCTTCGACTTCCTCTCGCCCATTGACCGTACCTTCTCCTCCTATGTAATCACCGCCGATCTCAACATCCATAGTCGTTCCGCCGCCCAGTTATGGCGGTGGCATCGGTTCCTCTCCTCCCTTCAAGGCGACCTCATCCCCATCCCCCAGCACACCCATCCCGAATCCAACTCCCAATGTTCTCCTTTCCTCCCCTAACCTCCTTGGCCGCATAACAGTGGATGTCCTGGAACCTGTTGGTAGCGACCATCTTCCTGTCCTCCTCACTGCTTCAGATGGTCGTCGCCCCCGTCCTGACCCTCGTAATGACCCTCCCCCAAAGTACGTCCATGACTATTCCCATGCCAACTGGAATGCCTACCGGAATACCCTCTCCACCCAGGTCGATAGCCACCCCTTCCCCTACCACCACCCTGACGGTGTAACCCATGCCGCCTCCTTTCTCCAGCAGACCTTGTCTGAGGCCGTGGAGGCCCACATCCCTACTGTCACCATCCACCCCCACCATCCTACCTTACCCCCACAGGCCGTCCTCCTCCTCCGTGAATCCTGCCGTCTCTGCCGAGCCTTCCTCCACACGCGTGACCCGGACACACTCCGACGCCACTGGCAACTCCAGCAACACATTCGAAATTTGCTCGCAGCTAAGAAATGGCGGGACTGGCGACAGACATGCACCCATTTAAATGCTACCCTACCTATAAACTCGTCCAAGTTCTGGTTAGCCTTCCATCGCCTTACCGGAACTAAACCCTCCCCCTACTATCCTCTTCTCCATGATGATCACCGCTTCCCTGACACCCTTAGTAAGGCCAGTCACTTTGCCTCTTACCTCTCCGGTGTCTTTTCCATCGCTGATGATCCCCAGTTCGATTACTCCCTCTTCCCGGGTGTCCGCGATCGAACTGATACCTCTGTCCCTGCCCTCGCACCTGCTTTCCAGTACTTGGACAACATTGCACACACGGAACTCAATGCTGCTATCACTACACAGGATCTCATTGCTACACTCCGCACGAAACACAACACCGCTCCTGGTCACGATCGTGTCACCTACCGTCACCTTCGTGAAGCTCCTGTCTCTTTCCTCTCCACCGGTTACTACCCCGACCTGTGGAAAACCTCCCGTATCCTGAAGTTCCTTAAACCTGGTAAACCGCCGTCTGCCATCTCCTCCTACCGTCCCATCAGCCTTACCTTGGTCTTCAGCAAGGTCCTTGAATCTATCCTCACCCGACACATCCAACAGCATCTCCGCCAACACCGCCTCCTTCCCGTTACCCAGTGTGGCTTTCGGCCGTCCTTCTCTTCCGACGACCTTCTCCTTCACCTCACTCATCTCCTTTCCGAACAGCTTAATTCCCGTTGCTCCACTATCTTCCTCTCCCTGGACCTCGAACGTGCTTATGACCACGTATGGCATTCCGGTCTTCTCTTCAAGCTCCAAATCTTCGCCTTCCCATTAACTATGTCCGTCTGATCAGCTCCTTTCTCTCCCACCTTCCTACGTCACCATCCATAACACGGATTCCTACACCTTTTTTCCCTCCACCGGTGTGCCCCAAGGCTCCGTCCTCTCTCCCCTTCTGTACCTTTTATATACAGCGGACATGCCGCTGCCGACACCCCCCATCCACCTTCTCCAGTTTGCCGATGACACCGCCTTCCTTGCACTTGCCCCCACCCTGCAGTGCTCCCAACACCTTCTCCAATCCCCTCTTGACCGGTTCGCTGCTTGGTGCAACCAATGATTGCTCATGCTCAATCCCTCCAAAACCCAGGCGATCATTGTAGGCAAAACCACCCCTTCCTTCCGCCTCCTTGATATCTATCTCACAATCTATGGCCGTCCTATCGCCAGTACCTTGGCGTCACCCTCGATCGTCAACTCTCCTGGACACCCCATCTCCGGACAATGCAAGCCAAGGCACGCTCCCGACTCCGTCTCCTCAAGCTCCTTTCTGGCCGTATGTGGGGTCTGGACCCCTCCACCATACTCCACACCTATAAATCCCTCATCCTTCCTATCCTTTGTTACGCCCATCCGGCCTGGATCTCCGCCGCCCCCCCCCCCCTACCTTTTATAAATCCCTTCAAATCCTTGAACGCCATGCTCTCTGCCTCGCCTATCGCATCCATCTCCCCTCCCCCATGCGGATCCTGTATGATCTCATTCCGTTCCCCCACGTCCTCCTTTTCCTTGAAAGGATATGGATCCTGTATACCTCCCACAAACTCGATCCTCCTCACCCACTTTTCTCGCCAATCCTCTCCCACCCCCACCCACTGTCGAGCCTGTATTCCCATGTCCCACCCAGTCTCCATCTCTCCACCCTCTTTACCCTCTCCCAAGGTGGCTTCCGCCAGCTCCCTCTCCCTGATGAAGCCCTCCTCCCCTCCATCTACCTCTCCTACCAACTTAGATCCTTCCTCCCTCTTCCTGTTTTTGCTCCTTTGGGCACCCTCCCACCCTTCTCTCCCCTCCCTCCTCCATTTCTCCCCACTCCTCCCCTGCGCTTCCCCTACCCTGTCCCTCTCCTCCTCCCCCCATCTCCTCAGCCATTGGCATCTTTGTTCTCCCCTCTCTCCCACCTCACCTCACCCTTCCTCCCCTCTTGGCAGGTCCCCGGACTCGCACACGCTAAGTGGACATTCGCGCGTTGGAGATCATCGCCATCAGTGTCTCGTGTGTGCCGTCGTGTTTAGTGTTCAGTGTTCACCGCCACACTCCATCGTTCACCTGTGCCATCGCCATCTTCAGTGTTAGTGTGTCTTGACAACAGTTTGTAGTGTGGATTATCGTCGAGTGTGAATTGCTCCGTGTTTGTCGTTAAGTGTCTACTGTTTTATTACCCACCGTTATGTAACTTATGTATATTCTTTCTGTTGTTTTATCATTGTCTCTTCTATGGCTGAAGAGCAGCGTAGAATGCTGCTGACAGTCTGCCTGTTGTACAGGTTTTAAAATAACAATAAAGAAGAAAAAAAAATATTTGGTTATCACCACCCTTGAACGTCACCTCTTCTGGATCCCCGATCTCTAGACTATCCAAGTCAAGACACGCTCCTGACTCCATCTCCTCAAGCTCGTTTCTGGCTGCACATGGGGTCTGGACCCTCCACCATCCTCCATACCTATAAAACCCTCATCCGCCCTATCCTCTGCTATGCTCATCCTGCCTGGATCTGCGCCCCTCCTACCTTTTACAACTCCCTTTAAATCCTAGAACGCCATGCCCTCCACCTCGCCTATCACATCCGCCTCCCCTCCCCCACATGGATCCTGTATGACCTCATTCCGTTCCCACACCTCCTCCATTTCCTTGATCCTCTACACCTCCTGTAAACTTGATTCCCCTCACCTGCTTGTCGCTCCAATCCTCTCCCAACCACGTCCACAGCCACGCCTGCATTCCCAAGTCCCATCTGCTCTCCATGTCTCCAGTCTCTATACCCTCGCCCAAGGTGGCTTCCACCGACTCCCCGCCTCTGGTGATGCCCTCATCCCCTCCATCTACCCCTCGTACCAACTTTGATCCTCCCCTTCCACCCCCTGTGTCTTTTCCCAAGGGCACCCCCCCTCCCTTCTTTCCCTCCTCCCTTCCTCCCTCCCTCCTCTCCTCTGGACTTCCCCTACCCCATACCTTCTTTCCTCCCCCCTCCCATCTCCTCTGCCACTGGCATCTACACCCTCCCCTCTACCCACCTTTTCCGCTTTGGCAGGTGCCGGGACTGGTACACGTACAGTGAACATTGGCGTGCTGGAGATCATCACCATCGGTTTTTTTGTGTACCATCGTGTTAGTGCCTTTGTCTTTCACCGCCCCCACTCCATCGTTCACGTGTGTCATTGCAGTCGCCTATGTTCGTGTACCAGTGCTGAAAGTTTCCTATTTTAATACGCCGGTGAAAAGCTCCATGTTTTTTCTTAGTCTGTGTACTGATTTTTGTCCATCATTTTGTTTTGTTTATCTATGTCTTCCTATGTTCTGCTTGTATTATCTGTGGCTGATGAGCGGCGTAGTATTGCCGCTGCCAGCCTACCTAGTATAAGGTGTTAAAATAACAATAAAGAAAAAAATTGGTTATCGTAGTACGTTATCGAACAAAGCAAAGTAGGCTTTGGGCACGAAATCTCTTTGTCCATTGAGTACCCTAGTGGGCTCATGATTTTTGGCTTCGAAAACCTCCAACTCCTCCAACAAGTCGAGAGCGCGACCCTTCTCTGCCGTGTGTAGAACGCGTACAACTCTCAATATTGCCTACGGTGTGGCCGGTTTCTGCCAAATGCATTCCCAATACAGTTTTTTTATGTGCCTGCAAATCCTCCCTGAATCTAATTTTAAAAGAACGGCCAGTTTGACTGATATAAAATTTGTCACATACACTACAAACGATCTTGTAAATCCCAGAATCGTGAAATTTATCAGAATCTTTGCTCAAATTATGTTTTACACGGAGTTTCAGTGTGTTGTTAACTTAAAAACCACATCTAACCTTAGATTTACTCAAACACTTTTCTACTTTTTGGACATTTTTCGTAAAAGTTTCATTCGAATAGTTTTCAGGTTTTCGTTATTCTTTCTTTTTTCTAATGATTGTGGGTCTGCCTTCTATTTACTTTCTGGGTTTTTATCTTATTGTATGAGCGCATAACATCTTCAGCAGAGAAACCGTGGGCTACTGCAATTTGCCTTAATATACTAAGTTCTCGGCGTATTTCATTGTCGGCCAATGGTAATGTAAAAAGTCGGTGGAGCATAGAGGTGGAAAAGGCTCTTTTATATCGTGGAGGATGGCATGAACTGGCTCCGATAATAGTATCTGTGCATGTAGGCTTTCTGAAAATCGAAAATTTTTGTCTGTTATCAATCTTCTTAATGGTAAAGTCTGAATAGTTAATAGCGCCCGCTTCTTCTATTTCTGTAGTAAACGCTATTTTTTGGTGCATGTTGCCTATGTATTTATACTTAGCCTTATTTGATGATTTATGTTCAGAACAGTAGGGCTTTGCCTTACTGCTATACATTAGTAGCTCTAATCCTGTAACTGATTATGTCCTACCTATTCAAGGAATGTATAGCCAAACTATACAATCATATTTATTGACTGTTAATATGTTGTTTAAACGTTTTCTGTGGGAGACATATCACGATGTATGTAAAGCCCTCTAGTGATTAAGTTCTTACGATCAGTGCGCGCTGGGCGCTGATGACCACGCTGTTTAGCGCCCGTAACCCTCAAACACACACACATCAGTGCGCGCCTACATAACATCCTGTCGGCCGACCCAACAGAGGGCGCTGATAATTGCTCTGTCTTTTGTCAGCTGTCATATAGACGTTTTATCTTTAATAGACAATTTATAGCTAGCTACAGGCAATCTATTATGTATATTAATTGTTGACAGTAAATTCAAAGTCTGCTGCATGTATTTTACCTAATGTGATTCCATCAGATTTAGTTTTTTGCGTAAATGATGACTCCATCTAAGCCCACAGTAGCGACATCTAGGGAGGATGTAGGCAAACATATTTCTGGTAGCTACTGTACTTCAGTAAGCAGTTGAAATAATAACTGCGTGGACGATGTGGCCTATTCTACACCATATTTTAGTTCTATCTGACGATGCTGTGCTGATTATATTTATATGTTTTGACGATGCGATTATGGCCTTATCGCTTTAGGACATGGTGTAAAAAAATGTATGTTTTACCGTATTTTATTTGTAAATTTCCCTGGTCGTATGGAGTATATTGTGATACGTATTGCTGTATTACGTTGAAAGACGCACTGCTTACTAGGTGTATATATTTGTATATTGTAGATTTGAGGATGGTCATTACGGACTGAAACCTGTCATCGTCTAAATAATTGATATTGTGATGAAATACTGGAATAAAAATTGACAGTATTGGGTCACTGTTCATATTCGTGACTATGTCGCAGTTGGTGAAATTACTTTTCTTCTGAAAATTTATTTAGCCACCTGTAGCAAATGTGTTTCTTACCTTTATGGTTCGACAATTGGCTGTAAAGGAGGCGGGAAATGTCTTTGATCCATACGTAATGCTGATTATCACCTTCAGAGAAGAGCAGCGTGTTATATCAAGATCACGCTCAGCTGCATATTTCAAAATATGGAGTGGGTCAAATATCATATTCTTGATGTGCTCATCTGGCTTGCTTTTCTGCTTACTCTTCAGGACATAAGCGTGAACCGATATTACGGGATTTTGTGCCTCAAATTTTGATATATCCTGAATCTTTACAGGGATCTCGACACCGTCAAAGCTATAATATCGACGAATATTAAGTCCTATCCCATATCGAGATGTGCGCTCTGGATTTTGTTTAATTTTTATTTCAGAAGAGGAGACTGACCATCCAAAAAAAGCGTTATCTTTTTCTTTTTGAACGTTAATGGAAGCCCACTTCTTCTTAATATCCTCAGGGAGTTCGATTTAACTAGACAGCCCATTTAACGGATCACAGACGTGATTATAGGTGTCAAGGTGGGGTAATTGGCTGAGTGCTTTAGCTGACTCTCTTACGTTCATCTCAGAAAGCAGCGCCAGTATAGCATCCAAAGCCGGCCGCTATGGTCGAGCGGTTCTAGGCGCGTCAGTCCAGAACCATGCTGCTTCTACGGTCTCAGGTTCGAATCTTGCCTCAGGTATGGATGTGTGTGATGTCTGTAGCATAGTTAGGTTTAAGAAGTTCTAAGCCTTGGGGACTGATAACCTCAGATGTTAAGTCCCATAGTGCTTAGAGCCATTTGAACGAGAGCACCAAAGATGGATTCAGAATACTACTCAGCTACTGATGTACTCCGAGATATAAGCCCATTATCACCCCGATATAATGTAAAGTTTCCTCCTCGGCGGCACCCTGCTGTTTGGGAGGATGGGTCAACTCGCAGCAGAGCACAGCATTACATTTAATCGCAGTTTATCTTGGATCTTCTAGGGCTTTCAGGAGCACTGCCTCCAACACTGGGAGGCACGCTTATTGAAACCTGACTGGGTCACGATACCCCCCTCCCCCCAGCCGGATTTTCTATTCTACTAAATGAGGTGCGCCCCTCAAAGGCCCTATGAACCGCAGAGTATTGTAGAGGAGCCATGACACCGCTAATCTGATGACCTTCACTATCAGAACGGGACAGATCAATACCGCTAGCCACAGATTCATTATAATTACTACTACAGCTACGTTATAAACGTCTCCTTAGAAAAATTATCGAATTACTGTGCTGATAAACCTCTTACATTATTTGATTTTCAAACAGCGGAGCGAAACTGAACGTACCCAGACATTTCGCTCTTTACCTATTCTGATCAACACTAAACTGACACACAATATTTTTTAGCGCAACGCAACCTGACTTTCAGTAATCCCTACAAAAGGATGGCCCTGACAAATATTAACCTATACCTTACCTCACAAAAATCTTCGTTACTCGAACTACTGCAATACAGCGAGGGCCACAACTGCCAGCTAAATAAAAGATTCAAACTACTGAAGGCACTAACTACTGATAGGCATAGTTAGCAAATGAAAGATTTTGATAGAGAACAAACAATGTATTTACCTTAATAGTGTTCAAAAGTCATAATATATGTATAGCAGTTCATGACATCCATTCTTACAAATGTACTGTTTCTGATGAACACACGTCCAGATCATCCGCTCTAAAAAAATCCGCCATCTCACTTCCCCACACCTACCACTGCTGGCGGCTCACCTCCAACTGCGCAACGCTACAATAGCCAACAACAACGCGCTACTCGATATTTATCACGCCATGTATCCTAAATTGTACAACGCAACGTTGTAGTTGCCATCAGTAGCATATGTTGATAACGTCTGCAAAAGTTCTCGCCAATAGAGTTGGGAATAATGAAGAAATAAATTAAAAAGGAAAGTCTGACGTGGAACTTTTACGGAGGAAACGTCCTAAATGTAGTAAGTGACTAACTTTTTCCCGTTACATTTTTTGTGGGGGTGAAAGCTAGAAAAAGTTTCGGAAAGGTTTGAAATGATTTTTACAGTTTTTTGGAAGTCGATGGGTGCTATTGTTTCTCCTAGTCGAGAGCAGTTTCGTGCGATTCGTTGGCGCGACGCTGTTTCCTGCGCACTGCTAGGAGCTTTCTGCTTAGCACGGGGCAGCGAAATGGAAATGCCGTGTGGCTAGGTCCTCCCGTCGTGTAGACCGTTCGCCTGGTGCAAGTCTTTCGAGTTGACGCCACTTCGGAGACTTACGTGTCGATGGGGATGAAATGATGATGAAAGACACACAACACCCAGTCATCACGAGACAGAGAAAATCCCTGGCCCCGCCGTGAATCGAACCCGGGACCCCATACGCGGGAAGCGAGAACGCTACCGCAAGACCACGAGCTGCGGACGGGGCAGTGAAGAGCGACAGTAGCAGTGGAGACAGTGAAGGCAGTGAATGCAGCGCAGTGCTCGAGCTAAAAACTGTTAATTTTGGCACTCTAAAAATACATGGAAGTTAGGGGAGAGGAGGACTGCATGTCATTCGAAAGATTACTCAGGGAGCTTTATATATATTATATATTAGTATGCTCCCAATGAGCTTACAGGTCGACTTCACCTGCTGATGACATCAGCTGCAGCTCATAATACTGCTCATTCGAATAAGGTTGTTTCAATAGTCAATAGCTTAGAGAGAGTGAGAAAGATGTAATCAAATAAATATGGAGTCAATAGTTCAAGAACTGCATAAACTAGCACGAAAAACATACTCTCATAAGCATGTTATGATTAAAGGCTTGGATGTCTTTTGACAGGATGATTTTGTAGATAATATTCACCTGAGAATAATAGATACAAATATATTTTAAGGGTCACTGGTAAATATTCAACATTTGCCTAGGTATTATATGTTAAAATGAAAATGGGGAGAGATGTCACAGAGGTAGCAGACAGGTACGAACTGATGCCCGGACAACCTACAAACCAATCACAGTGGAGAGTTTTACAATGGATATTTCAAGGCCATGATGCAGCAGTATGGAATGCATCACCACTGAAAATTCACCCACCTGAAGACGAGTATCATGAAACATCCGAGCAGAACAATAAATGGTCAACTCTGCATGCGTATTAATCTGCGCAATTCGTACAAATAGATGACTATCCTCCAGAATTAACTGCACAATATAATCGAACCAAACGTAGCACAATAAAAATCAGGCCAGTCGATGTTCATGATAACAGACTCATGAATGCGGTATACTATCGCATTAAAATGTAGGAGTCATATAAACATAAATTTAATTTGGCTTATTTGATGTATATCTCAAAACACAAGACAGCATTTGAAAAGTCATACTTCCCTAACTGGAAGAATGAGATATTCACAGTTTCCAGAGCACAGAGAACAAATCCTACAACTTACATCTTAAAGGATGGCAGTTCCACTGAAATTTCAGGAAGTGCAGAAGAGCTGAGAATCATATGTGTTTCCCGTAAAACATAAGATAAAATCATAAGACATCTAGGGCATAGTGAACTAGTTAAATGGCTTTATTTTCCTGCAGCACAAACAGTTGTATTAATGCTGACAAATTGCTATAGAATGGGGTGTAGAGAGCACAGCCAGCACAGTAGCATAACATGCCCGATAGGAGACACGTTACATAAGGTGCTGGTATTCTCGGCAAACTTCCAGTTCAGCTCCGTGTCGCATTCAAAGATTCCATGGTATGTTTACGCGGAATATGTTACTCAAGACTATTTGGAAATCCAGAAAATGTGGAATTGTGAATTTAGCTGTCGCTGTGGGACCAGAAACCTCCTCAGTGGCGTATGTTAAGGAAAACACCACTAACATCTACTATTTCGGCTCTTTAGGAGACCTGCAGCCACCTGAAGAGTTACAGCGATACTTCATCGACAGAGGACGTGTGTCCCACAAGTTTCGTCGATACCGAGACTTTAATGGTCACTTGTGTGGGCATCTGGTCATCATGTTCCTCGTAACGTTCACAAAGAAGCATATATAAGGAGGTGCGTTAAGCGTCCACTCGTCTGCTGAAGTTTAGTTGGAATGTCGTATACTCTGACTTCAAGAGAACTATCGTCAGAATAAAGAGGGAGTTACTTCACACGGACTGATCAAAGCGATGGAGACTGGAGTATTGCGCTGACTGCATTGCAGACATTCAACATAATTCCGAATATCACACAGGCTAACAAACGTCATCCGAAATTAATGGTGGAAGCAAATTTTGGAATCAGAACCTAGAGATACGGTATAGACAATTTAAACGACGTTTTAAAACGGACTGAAAAAGAGATTGCGCTACATGCAAGCATCAGTACACTTAAATTTGAAATGAGGACACTGAAAGCAGCCACTGACTTTAAACGGAAAGATTCAATAGGACGGCTACTAGGTTTCACAAAAGAACCGGTTTTCAAGAAGGATTCTAATAAATTTTCCAGATCCGGCCAATCAGTTGATATACTTCCTGTCACTAAAATCTGTGTCGAGTGCAACATTGCAACAATCTCAATGTTAGATTGTTTCACACAATTTACAGATTCATCCCATCGGTTGGAAGAGAACAGAACATCGTTGAGAGCCCCGCGAACACTTATTAGTGTGGAAAGCATAGAAGGTGTTGCAATTTGTGAACAACAAAAATTCGACTAAAAGAAAACAAAAAAATCTGAATACCATACGGTCTATACGAGCGAAGCAATGGACAGTAAGCTAGTAAGAAACAAAATCGGGTGGTTGATTTTACGACAAGGCATCATTCTCCTTAAGCAACAACGTAAATGTTGCATTACTTGAAATAAATCTACATCTACATACGCGGTCTGTCTGAAAGGTATCCGTCCTTTGATTTTCCCACGCAAAATACAGACGATAGCGCGGCACCACTGTACACAGTAAAGGAAGAGACCTTTATACGCATGCGTGAATTTTGTCCCCGCCTTCCAGCATGTCAGTCGCTGCCTGTCGATCGTTGAGGCAGGTGCTTCACAACGTGTTCGTCGGGTTACCGAGTCTGTCAAGATGACTGAACGTGTTGAGCAAAGATACTGCATCAAATTTTCTCAAAATCTTGGTGATTCTCAAAGCAAAACAAGTCGTGAGATTCAGCAGGTGTTTGGAGAAGGTGTGATGGGTGTAGCACAAATTAAGGAAGGAGTCGTTCAACAGATTCAAAAATAGCCGCACACCAGCGGAGAGTGACCAGCCGTCTGGCAGTTCCCAAATTGCACGGAGTGCAGCTGTTGTTGAGAGGGTGCAAAATTTGGTAATGGCAGATCGTCGTTTGAGCGTGCAGGAGATTGCCCAAGAGGTTGGAGTGAGTAAAGATTCTGCACATGCAATTTTGCGTGATGATTTGAACATGCACCGAGTGGCTGCGAAATTCGTGCCCAGTTTGTTGTTGCCGGAACAAAAAGACCTCCGTTTTGACGTTGCACAGGACCTTCTGGACACCACGAATACTGATCCTGGATTTCTGAACACCGTGATAACTGGAGATGAGTCATGGGTGTATGGGTACGACCCAGAAACAAAAAGACAGTCGTCGCAATGGAAGCAACCCGAGTCTCAAAGGCCGAAGAAAGTACGGCAGGTTGCGAAGCAAAATCAAGGTGATGCTGACTGTCTTCTTTCATGCTCGTGGAGTTGTGCATCACGAATAAACAGTGGAAGGACAAACAGTGGCAAAGAAGTACTAACAAGATATTCTCTGGCGACTCCGTGAAGCAGTTCGGCGCAAAAGACAACACATGTGGACGGCGAAAAACTGGCAACTGCATCACGACAACGCCCCCGCACATTCATCCGACTTGATCCCAAATTTCCTGGCCAAACGTGGAATTACAGCCGTTCGCCAACCTCCCACCTCGCCACACATGGCTCTTTGCGATTTCTGGTTGTTTCCAAAATTAAAGAAGCAACTGAAAGGACCCCATTTTGGGAGTAGAGAAGAGACAATGCGGAACACGAGGATGGAGGTGAACGCCATTCCAAAAGAAGACATCCAGAGGTGTTTCCAACAGTGGAAGGATCGGTGGTCTAAGGGTGTGCAGGCACAATGGGCCTACTTTGAAGGGGGTTAGGGTCCCAACCCTGTCAGGTATTCGAACTCTTTTTCTGGCCAAAAGTGGGATACTTTTTAGGCAGGCCTCTTACAGTACATAATCCACACCAAACAGTACACTTTATGGTCGAGATTACTTAGATTTTCTTTCTTATAACATTTTTCTTATAACGTTTCCATACTGGACGAGGGAAAATGACTCTACATGCTTCAGCACTCCCCAGTCCCGCTCACCTTATTCTTAAGATCCCTACGCAGTATGACGATGGCGACGGCAGAAAGGTCATGCTGTCTCTGTAGGAGGCTGGTTTTTTGAACTTGCTCTGGAGCGTCACCTTTTTTCCGATGGTTAGCAAATAAGTTTCTCGACAATCTATTACATTTTCGTGCGGACTATAGCGACCATTTTGCATCTGAACAGTACGCCTCGAAATCGTTCCATGTCTAACGTCATGCCTACAAACACTGTGATAACGTGTTAGTCGCACTAGAAAGACGCGTTACAGAGTGAAGCTTCCCTGAACTCTTCAAATAAATCCAAGTCTTCCATTCGCCTTCCCTAATACTGATTTAATTAGACCAGTTTCACACCGCTTCTTACTACTGCCCCTCTGTTCTTACGCTTTGTTGCCAGTTAAGTTCTTGAAACGGGATATTGGATTTTCCCCCTTGTTACTGGCATTATTTTCTGTTTAGCCACATTTAACGACAGCTGCCATTTATCACCCCAAGTGAAATTTTACTCCAGCTGTTTCTAAATTTCCTTACTGTGAAGATAACAGATCAGAGGATATCAAAAAATGTAACTGTACTATACAAAACAGCATGTTCTCGAAGATCGACTAGGTAGAACTGACCATGTTCAATTACTCGAATGGAGAATTCCCCAATCCATGTCCCCTAATTTCTCGCGCCTGGAAATTTAAAGACTACTGAAACCAGAAATACTCTACCTTTTTCTTAGTTTAGCCGAACACTACTCTTACACATGCAAGTAATTAACCAAAAACTTTAACGTTATGGGTGATCACTCACTTACCAAATAAAACAGTTACCATTGATGAGATATTCTCCTAAACAAACTACACAACTCGTGGCATGCTACTGTCTGCTAATGTAATAGCAGATAATGTTCAGCACGCAAACTTCATCTGCACATCACTACAATTTGTATGGAATTAAATGCAGAACAATAAAACATACAAATGCAGATGAACACCTATAACGTACATAAATAAAGAAACATTGGCAATCAAAAAATTGTCCAACTTTTACTTCATTAGTATTAATAGCAACTGTTTGCAATAATTACTGAGCTGTAAATGAATGACTTTGCAAAAGTATTAAGATCACAGAAAGAAATAATTCAGTCAACGAACTCAAGTTTAACCATTGTTCTGAACGTTACTGAAAATAAATGAGAATAGCTTTACAATATGACACATCACAGTTACGTAAAATGAATGATCAATAAAAGTTACTGTTGTAACTATATAATGAGTTTTTACAGCAGTGATTAGAAAAATGTAGTTCGTACTGTCTCTTACCCATTGTCCCTTTACAATACTTAGCTGATGTTGCCAGCGAGTCGTACATGTCCGCGTCTTTAGTCCATGATCCGTGAGAGTGTAGACCAACTACAGGTATCGTCTTGTTGAACTCCTTCATCGTGGGCAATTGTTGCGGATTTAACAGGAAAGATCGATGTCTGCAGAAATAGTTTCAGCTTACATATTTGCGTGCAACGACGAACATAGGAAACTTGACGTAATCTGAGGTTGTATACTGTACAACATCGTCAGTTTTTAGGGTGATTTTTTACTAATCAATTGCGGCGCATGACTTTTCACAGTATATCCGCCCGCATTAAGAAAGTAAATCAAGCTAATCGTACCGTAAGACATTTTTTCGCGATTTGTACCGAACACTCGTGCTGTGCACTGTTGTCCCCGCAATCCCTTCCGTCACGCAGCACACCCCACGTTCACAGTTAGTTCTTAGTATCGATAAGCGACAACAAAGTGCGTTATCATATTTTCTGTTAGATTTAACTGTCCCTGCTTCGTGCTGTCTACAATCGAAAACGGTTTCATTACGGTATGCACGTATGCACGTATGCACGTATGCACGTATGCACGTATGCACGTCAAAGTTTTATGCTTAATGAATGAAAACGCAGTTCTGGTTAATGAGCAACACGACATGTAAAGTCACTAGTTCTTTAATCGTGATACACATAGAAATGATAAATACAACGGTGTTGAAACACTGATGATTTTTACTGGCCACTATCACATTGCATAGTACTAAATGCACGGCCAAACAGTCACCTCCATTCTGTACTTCTCGCTCGAGTCTTTGTTGATGTTCCTCTGTCGACATATCGGTATAGTTCCACACCATTCATACATCTCGCTTCACATAACACTTTCAATGATTCTGATTACGTTGATTTGCACTTTTATGCCAAAACACAGTTTCATGTTACTCTACTCATAGAAACTGAATTAAATAGTCGTGCTAATTAAAGAGGGAGCATGCAACATCAGAACAAATGAAAATAGCAATCAAATTCATCACAAGTACATGACATGAACAGAAACATAATTGAACCAAAAATTAAACTTATGATAGCTTTTTCTGAAATAACGTTTTCAATGTATAATGAAATTAAAACAAAAACTACATAAAAGAAAATGTTGGGAAAAAATGAAAACAAAACTGAAGCGTTCTAAGGGTTATCTTCACATTACGATACTGTAATGGAGTATTATTTTGTAGACAACATAGAAAGGTCAAAAAATTTTAGTTTATCTGACTGAATCTGATAAATAATTAGGAATACTGAGAACTTTATCGGTCATATTAGAATTTCTTTCCGCACACACGACGCTATTTTCGTTTCCGTAGCACATTCGCCGTTCATTATAACGTACTTTGTTCTGTTAATGAAATACACAATATTTGCGCATATACTACGTATGATCGACGATTCGACAAAATAGGAGAGAAATCAATGTAGGCTAAAACTACTTGTTCAGCCGCGTCTACCATTTCCGCAAGACGTCATTCGCATCATAGATCACTCGTAATGCACCGTTCCGGCACAGGAACCAGTCGGCTAATTTCTTGGAAAGAAACTCTGGGCGCAGCGAAGATCACGCCTCGCGCGTTCGGCCTTCTCCGCGACATTTCGGGGAACGGGAGTCACGTGACACTACAGTTGCTGCCGCCTCGCGTAGCTTGGAAGTTTGTAACAGTCACTCGCAGGGCGTGACACAGTCAGGAGGTAGCGCAGTAGGAAGTGCACATCAAGTATATATGCAGCAGGTAAGTACGCTGAACCTGCACGTTTCGTATCGCAAACTTATATGTGAAACTGTCAGTGAAATAGCGAAGTAGTTATTATTGGAGCAGGATACGCAGCTGGAAGAGGCGAGTCGCGAAATTGCTTGTTACATCGTCAGTCAGATATGTACCTAAGGTTGACTGTCCGTCCCATGTTGCCTGGCAGCTCGCTTCATGCTTTGAGGTTCGACTTCAGGTGTTCCCTTTTTATGTCATAAGTGTTTACTAACATAGCATAAATTCCACCGTAAGATTTGGATCCTGGCGTATTTCCAAGTTTCAACGAACCACTGCAGACTTCGGTGCGTGGATGAATTAAGCCTTCAATCGGATTGAACTGGCGATTTTGCGCCGCTACAGAGGCGACAACTTCTCTGATTCAGAAAATCTGCTACTTTCTTATGTGAATGCAGGCTTCCCTGGCAAACTACGCTGGCGATTTCTTTTCGGGAAATCAGCAGCTTAATGTGTCCTTGTCGCCAGAAGACAGAAAAGAAATTCGTAGAAACATCGCTCCAGAACGATCATATTACGCTGCTGCTTTCACGAGGAGAAATTCATCAGTGTCAGTTTGCTAGATTGTCTCAAGCAGTTTCTTCAGCCGGCTCATAAGCCACCTTTTCAAACCCTAAGACGTGTAAAGCGTCGTCTAGACTAAATATGCACGAAGGTACAGACACAGAACATCGTATATCCGTTGGCATATTTATCTGTTGGACGTGTATTCCTCCTTGTTGTAGGGACTGACTGCGCTTTTTTCACACAGAAAATCTATTAACTCTTCGAGGTTATGCTGACATCTGTTTAAAGAGGGGCCAAGTGCAGACGAATTTTTTATTCATTATTTGTTTTCAACCTGATAGGAAGTTTTCTCGTTTTCTTAGTGATAGCAAGAGGCAAGAAAATGTAGGATACTGTTCAGTGACGTCATTTAGGCCTACGTGGAGTCATTTCGGCTTGCTACGAAGTGACGGAATATAAATGAAAGAAAATTAGGGGTTCCCTCATAATTCTCTTCTCCAATAAAAGCTGATCAATGTTTATAAAATCAGCTAGGTCTAAAAGTGCTCCTTATGAAATAGACAGCATACTTTGTAGTACCTCTTGATTGAATAAAATTCCCTTGCAAAGGTAAGCCTTAATGAAACCTAAAATGGCTAATGTCAGTGCTTACTGATAGCCAGTTAGATTTGTGATATTATAGAGGACCAGTGCAGTGATTGCTACATCGCCTGTGCAATCAGTGTAAATCACTTACGGTATATAATGACTGGTTCAGTCTTGTCTTTTACATTGTAAAAGGCAGACTTTTGGTTTTTTCGTTGCATACGTTTAATTATCAGAATGTTTACAAAGCATCGGTGTACACTGTTGGAAAAAAAAATTAGTACACCCTTTGAGGTTTCCAGTTCACTCAAAATTTATTGTTGCAATAGTGCATACGAGGTGCGGCTAGAAAAAAACCGGACTGATGCTGGAAAAAACATTTATTTACAATTATTTACAATTTCATGTTATCTCCTTCAATGTACTCTCCTCCTCGGTCTCTACACCGCTCCATACGAATTTTCCAATGTTCATAGCAATGCTGCAGATCATTTTCGGTAAGTCCATACATTATTTCCGTCGCTCTTTCTTTTACTGCTTCAACAGTCTCAAATCTAGTTCCTTTCAAAGCTGACTTGACTTTAGGGAAAAGAAAAAAGTCACAGGGGGCCAAATCAGGTGAGTAGGGTGGATGATCTAAGATAGGAATGTTGTGTTTTGCCAAAAACGTCTTCACTGACAACGCACTGTGGGCTGGGGCATTGTCTTGGTGAAGGATCCATGACTTTTTTCTCCACAAATCGTTCCGTTTTCTCCGTACTCGCTCACGTAGGGTAGCCAGGACGCTAATGTAGTAATGCTGATTCACTGTTTGTCCCTCTGGTACCCAATCAATGTGCACAATCTCTTTGATGTCAAAAAAACAATCATCATTGCCTTGAATTTCGATTTTGACATTCGTGCTTTTTTTTGTCGTGGAGAACCAGGAGTTTTCCAATGCATCGATTGGCGTTTAGTTTCGGGATCGTAAGTAAAAAACCACGATTCATCGCAAGTAATAACATTTTGTAATAAGGTGGGATCACTTTCAATGTTTTCCAGGATGTCAGAACAAATCATTCTTCTGCGTTCCTTCTGTTCAATTGTGAGACACTTTGGAACCATTTTTGAACACACTTTGTTCATGTTGAAACTTTTATGAAGAATCTGCCTAACACTTTCCTTGTCAACTCCTGTTAACTCAGACACTGCTCTGATTGTTAAACGGCGATCTTGTCGAACAAGTTTACCGATTTTTTCAATGTTTGCATCAGTTTTTGCTGACAATGGTCTGCCAGTGCAAGTGTCATCACTGGTGTCTTCGCGGCCATCTTTAAATCGTTTAAACCACACAAACACTTGTGTTCGCGATAAACAATCATCGCCGTACACTTGTTGTAACATTACAAACGTTTCACTTGCAGATTTTCCTAGTTTGAAACAAAATTTGATGTTAACACGCTGTTCTTTCTGTACACTCAACATTTTCCGATGCACAGACAAAACGTCAACTATTTAAAACAGAAGCCACGGGCAGACTGAGTGCATGAGGCAGATGAAACTCGAGCAGTAGGCGGAGCGAGAGTCACGTGACAGGCCACGTGACTTTCAGCCTTATTGCATTCGTTTTATTGTTTCACCAGTACTAGTCCGGTTTTTTTCTAGCCACACCTCGTATGGATTAAATGAAATGATTACATTACAGATCAGCAGCACAAAAGGTTCCAGAGTACTAGATTAGGACCAATGCTGAAACATGTTTACCGGCGGAGGTTCGAGTCCTCCCTTGGGCATGGGTGTGTCTGTTTGTCCTTAGGATAATTTAGGTTAAGTACCGTGCAAGCTTAGGGACTGATGACCTTAGCAGTTAAGTCCCGTAAGATTTCACACACATTTCAACATTTTTTTTTTTTTTTGTTTGAAAAATGTTGCTATGTGGTGTAGCCTCCACAAGCGGCAATTCATGCGCTGACTCTGACATCTCGTTGATCGTACAGATGAAAATAGTGTATTCAGATACGTTGTGCCCTGCCGGATCGACATGTTCACGTATTTCTGTAAGAGTTGTTGGTTGGTGAGTCGCATGTGTCACTTCTCGTCCCATCATACCCCACACGTGCTCGATTGAAGACACATCCTGAGATCATGGTGGCCAGGGAAGTTGCTGCATGTCTGGCAGAGCACATTGAGTTTCACGGGCAGTGTATGGACGAGCATTATCCTGTTGGAACAACACGCAACGCTCTCCGTTGGTGGATGATATCGAATCCATTATCAGTACATCTGCTATCCCCCAGGTGGCATATGCCATCATTGGAACACAATGGACGTTGTCACTTCTGGTGTTCCAATTATTTTTTTTTTTTTTTTGGCCGTGTATGTTAAATGGAATTGTATGTAATCGTAGAGGAATGGTCTGTTTGCACTTTCTGCATGTTTGTATGATGCTGATTCCGCAAATGTCGTTCAATAAATGAAAACCCACGCCAATTGCTTACGCTGTGCCTGGCTGTCTCGTTCATTGCAACTGTTTCACACATTTATTTATTCTAAGTATTGCCTGATCATTTTACTCGTAAAACGTAGCACTGTGCTTCTGAAATACGTCAGAATAAATTATTAAGCTAAGGCATGTTAAGCTTAAATTTCTTGGAATCTACAGTTTTTTAATTGTGTTACGATCATTTTTCTTTGACGTAACTGGGCGCGAAAGTGTTTAAATCCAGTTTAGTTTAATGTTTCTATCATGTGAAGTTGCTGTTATACTGCGTAAAGTAAGCTGTTGATTCCTTCTGTACTCGCACTGTACGTTGTCTCGTCTCCTATTATAAAAAATAGGAAAATATTTTTATATCTATCATATTATATATTAACATTCGGCAGTTTCTTATACACATGGGTAATGACCAGTTACAAAGGCCGAAACCGGTGGTGTGTTGACTTAATAAAGCAATTTGAGCGGATTTTCATTAATTAATGATGTGTGATTCTTTGGTGCGTATCCATTCACGATGATTCGTATTCAGTTTTAGTGTTGAACTGGATTCTACGTCGAATTAATATAATACCTGTTTCCACATTTTCTGAAAGAACCTCTCCATGACGCACAACGCTTAACTTGTACCGTCTGCCTCTGGAAGTTGACTATCGCTGTAACACTGTCGCACTGACTGAAAGAACCCGTGACGAAACTGGCCGCTCTCCGTTGTATCTTTATTTCGTCTATCGACTCTTCTTGATAAGGATCACAGATAGATGAAAAATACTCAAAAGTCGGTCGAAAAACGGCCTTCTATTGCACTTCCTTCGTGGATGCGTTACATTTCCTTAAGGTTCTTCCTATGAATGTGTCTGGCATCTGCTTTTCCTATAATTTGCTTGATAGTCATTCCACTTGTGGTCGCTCAGGATAATTACTCCTAGATATTATACGGTAGATATTGTTTCCAGCAGTTTGTCATCAATAGTATAGTTATGCAGTAGTAGATTACTTTTTCTATATGTGCGCAGTGTCTTACAGATATTTATGTTCAGAGGCAACTGCCGGATCCTGCACCATTTATCGGTCCTCTCCAGGTCATTCCGCAAATCGATGATGTCTTCTGGCATTGCTACTTTCTTCAAGACAACTGCATCATCTGCCACCAGTCTTAAAGTTTGCGACGCTTTCTACAAGATTATTTGTAGAAATTATAAATAATAATGGACCGATGATGCAAAGAAGTCTTTAATCCAGTAGCAGATCTAGTCCGATACTCAGTAAGCTCGTATTTTTTTCATTAATCGGCAGTTCCGGACGGTGTTGTATGCCTTCACGGAGCAAAGGAACATGGCACCAACCTGACCGCCATTGTCTAAAGTGCTATGGATCTCTTGGAGGAATAAAGCGAACAGTTTAGTAACATCTGTTTGCTGAATCAACGGTGATTTTTATAGAGGATATTTTCGTTCTCCAGAACGTTATAATTATTGAGCGTAAAACATGGTCCAAAAATCAAGATTCACATCAACGGTACAGGCTTACAATTATTTTTTTACATGTGCCTTCTTGCAAAAAGTGGAATACTGGGACACAAATCAGTGTAACTGCACGTAGTAGTCATGAGCTTCCAAAGGTATGTTGCAAAAATTTTCTTCTGTCGTGCCGAAGTTTTTATCCCAAAAATTTCAACGTAAGTCAACTGAAGTTCGCTATTGCTGTATCTGAAGAGGCTTCAATGCCTCTCACATGAGTCCGTACCTTTTTACTGCTGCCTGAATGAATTGTGAACTTTGGAGAGGAGCTTATGCGATTGTAAAGTTCCCTGACACTTCTAAATTATGAAGTATGAGTTGGATCAACACCATTCGTCTGGATCAGGCGTGGCCAAGATTTGCGATCCCAGAGCAGGCTCAAGTCGGGTCAGCGCTCCGGTTTCCCCCACCACTGCACTATTCCGAGTAAGTGTGTAAGAGGACTACATGCTGAAAGCTGCATACGCAGGAAACTTAGGAAGACGTGTTCGCAATACAGTTCAGCATCTCCTAAAAGGCGAATATTGCAGCACACAAGCAGGATTTTACCACTTTTACTTTCAAATATTTATTTTACTTCCAAAGCAATAACTTATCACTTGATTAAAGAAGCACATAAGGCAGTGCTATTACCCTGAGCAGAACTACGGAAGCTCTACAGATAGGCATTTTACATTAAGTTGTAATGTTTATAAATTTATACACAGTTCAGTGCTGTAGTATGTGATGTCTACAACTAAGATTCGTGATAAAGTCAAAGACATGGAGCTTCTACACAGGTTAAAATATCTTAAACCTGAATGTTGGTGGGTCATTCTTAATTTTTTAACACAAAAAATAGTTCGCACACATGTATTGTACAACACACTGAAATAACTTTAGTGACATGTCTGTGCTGTTGAGGTTATTGCTCTTGGTGTGACATTTTAGAAAAGTCCTGTAAGTACCTGGATCAGCTTAAATTGGAAGTAATGAGGTCACTAGCAGTCAAAAGTGAGACGATCTAAAAAATAAATTGAAATCCGTCTTGAACCGTGCTGTCTCTTCGAATCTCTTTCAGAAATTATAATGACTGCACATAGTCAGTCTTTTTTGAACCAGAAATTATAATGAGATGTTTGTTACTTAAACGTTGTCGGCTATGTCTGGTCCACAAACCATTCCCTTGACATGTGGGAAATGTTCCATGTCATGAACCTGAAGCTGATCTTTTAATAGTACTACTTTTTATTTGGTGACATCAATCTTGTCCGCCATATGTTACCAAAAGATTGTCTCGTTCCGTTAAGACACTTACTGAATTCAAAAAACACGCATGATGGTCACAAAAGATTTTGTCAACACTGTCCTTAAATTTAACTCGGTTTTTTCTTCTTAATGGCTACCTTCGGTTCATCTAACTTCCGCTGTCCTTCGTCAGATGACAAGTGCGTCATATCGTCTGCCTGGCTGTGTTGTAATCACGAGCCAGTAAGTGTTTTCATGGCCATAGTAAGGTGATGGCATATTAAGCACTTTGCACGGACTTTAAACGATGTGCAAAGTGTTCCATTCGGCGCTGAACAGTGTTCCTTCTCCACTTTTTATTTTTTAATTCCAATAGTAATTACAGTGTACAACGTAAATCTAATGTAACGTGAGCAGTGTTGTCGGCAAACTGCTTGGCATCTGACAAGGCGAATGTTTGGCGTCCGGCTGCAGCCTTCACTTCCCTGAACCTCCTCACACCTCAGCCCCGCTCGTGGCAGCGCTCAGAGCTCTAGGCAGTAGAGATGGGGGATCCGCTCTTGAACTAATTCATAGAGTTCAATCTTTCAAAGGAGTGAACAATCAGTGATTCAGAAAAAAAGAACGGTAGCTCCAAACGTTTCCCACGGCAGAGAGAGAGAGAGAGAGAGACGGAGCATATCAGCAGCGCCTCTGCTGGTCAGAGCACAGTGCACGCCACACAACACAGCCAGCGCCGGCCTCTGCCCTGCTTCTACCTTGGCTGCCTACATTGTGCAGTGCCCCATTGGATTTTGTGTTTCACATATGCCGTGCCGTCTCTGTGCATCGTCTGCCGTGTGCACTGTGCAGTGTCTGGCGCAGCTTAACTTCGCATCGCACTCTGTCAGCGATCATTTCAGTCGCACGTCCTGCCCTCTGGGCAGTTGATGCGAGCAACAGGACAGCGAGCCACCTAGCGGATAACATAGGAACTACTTGCAAAAACCTGGTCGCAAGGGAACGGACGATTTGTCTCGGAGCAGGTGAGTTCACCGCTCCCCCCCACCCTCGGAACTCGCCCGCTCAACGCTCACCCCACCGTCTCGACTCTAGCCAGAGCGTCGAGCAAAGCGACTCAGGTGTCTCTCTGGTCTCTGCGGTCTCAGCTCATGCAGTAATACAGCTCGCGGCTCGACCTGCTCGACTCAGCGCCTCTGCATCGGAGTTCGTCTCTACTGGATATTGTTCTTCGTAGTAATACCGCTATGTATATTACATTATTATGTTATGTATACATCAATTGTTTTTATTTTATTTTTATTTGTTTAAACTGATTAGATTAGGTTCCTGATGACTTACTATAGGATTTTTATTATGGACACTCGAATTTACGCTTTAATTACGACCGATAAACGTATCACAAAATGTGATACACCAATATTTTCCTTGTTTTATTCTGCGTAAGGCTATATGCAGCACTTTCGTTTTACAGTCAAATTTATATATTTTTTTCTTATTCTGGTACGGATTTTGCGATTTTAGGCGTCTTCGAAAGGAAACATTCACTTTAAAAATATATGGCTTGCGATGTATTTGTATGAGGTTAATGAAATTTTAATACATTATAGCCAAATATATTGTTAATGTAAATCTCAAGTTACAACATTTTCCGATCACCCAAAAAACCACGAAAGTGCAAAATAAATCAATAATCAAAAACTTTGTCATATCGTGGAAATTTCAATAAACAATACAAAATTCTTACTCATTATCTGTGTTACTTCAAAATAGGATCAAATAAGATCAAAATACAGGTATAGTACTGGAATAAACCAAGTTTAAAGGGCAATGTGCCTTCCATTTATTTTCTATTGTAAATGAGTGGTGAGTCATGAAGAAGAGCTAATTCATTTCAGGGAGTGAACAGTTCTGATCCAATCTCTGAAAAGAACAGTTTTGCCCATCTCTACTAGGCAGCAGCACAGCCAAAGCGCTCGCGCTAGCAGAACGCCGTTTGGCTGGGCTTGGTCTAGATGTGTTTCAAGCTGCTCCGTAAGGTGCAGGCGAATAACTCAGTAATAACTACGTGCCCAGGTTGAAGCCTCGTTCAGGATACAAACATGTGATCTGCCAGAGAGTTCAGGTGTGGTTAGTCTTTTGATATACCGTGCAGTAAATTCTCTCACTGCAAGCCTGAAAGCTGTGAGGAAACGCAGATTGTATTTCCGCAAAGCAGCTTACCTTCTCCACAAAACATATTTTCATTACCACAGAGCTGCACATACCTTTGCTGCGAAATGTTAGAAAGCCCTACCGCAAATATAAAGTGTACAAAAGCTTACCTTTAAAAGTGGTACCGCAGCACAGTGCTTACCCCAGTGAAACACTTTTCCTGCCGTGCGATATGCTGTAACCGAGGTGCAATTCTTATTACATACTCCAGTAACGACATTTCACAACGTTGGTATTTGTTTGATAGCTAAGTAGCCACATGACGATTTTCCCAGCTATGTCTATTTCTCTTTTCTAGTGCACTGTGGTAAGGCACAGATAACACTTTGCAGTTGCTTCAAAACTTCCGTAAAATCGTGGATAGAAGGATGGAGTTTGTTGAATTGTTGTCATCTGTTGATGTTCTGCGAAATGTATCATCTTCACTTCCATAGTTTCAAATATGTAGTGTATAAAAAAGTTAACTGATTGTGATTGCGAGTGATATTATGCAACTCTACAAATGCACCCCAGAGTGTGCTTTGGTGATAAGAATCTTAAAACAAACAAATGTTTCAGAAAGTCTCGGGATTCTGACTGAGAATTGGAATACTCAGAACGAAGCCAAAGTTCCACTGTCTTTTGACATAACCAGTCTTCAGTATGAACGCCTGGAAACTTTCTGTGCCGCCACATGAACTGCAACTTCAAAATCTAGAATTAGTGTTTTGGGGTTAAAATTTTTAGTCCACAGACAGTGCCGTTCCACATGCAGTTTTTGATAACATTAAACAAAACGCAACTTACACATACTCAAAGGTAGTGCATAAATGCAATGTATAAAGCTGATGAAGTCTTTTGGTGATACGTAAAATCTCCATCCGCCAATACAGTATGCAACTTACAATTCAGAAATTGCAGATTTTGTTCACCAATGAAAATACATTATTTTCCGGCTTTACAAACCAGAACCTTTCGTATCGGTTTGATAAAATACCTGATTTAAGTGCCCTAAGGCCTGGAGTACCAGGAAGAGTGGGCATATGTTTCCTTCGCGCTCTGTAGAATGATAAATGCAAACCGTCTCCCTTCTGTATTTCATAGCTAGCTGACACAGATAATCTGCTGGTATTATTTTACTACCTTGTGAAATTAGTCCTTCGCACGCTCTGCTTTTGCAATTATTCCGCGATTAAATAACCCTACCGATTTTGTCTTCATGATCATGGGTGTCTCTTAAATACACTATTTCACACATTTCCGAACTAGTCCGTAAATTTGAGATATAATTCTCCTCCGTGCCACCTACACCCGTCATTTTACGCGGCTCTGTTTTTAAAATTGTCCTTAATAAAATCCACTCCACGATTCGTTTATGAAGTACATCTTTAAACGCTTAAAGTGACAAGAGAAAGATAAATATTCTTTGATACGAGCGTCGAGACATTCCTCCCGCTAGCTAAGTAAAGCAATAACTTCCGAATAAGTATATGGACGTACCCAGCACACCACCGAACACAACACAACATATAACTTCATCCTTGCTTAGCCCCATGTACAGTAACTTTCGCTTGTGTCCTTAGCCAACAATCAATCTTCCATCTTGCCGCTGAGTCTACCGTCATACGGAGTGGGGTAGAATAAACGCGGAGTTGCATAGCTTATGTGGTAGGTAATTAGGAATTCCATTTAGCGATATTGATCTTCTGCGATAATGAAGTTTTGTGAACATGAAAATTAATTTTTCCGGAATTTAAGTTTCTGCGCATTTGTAACCAAACTTGAGGAAAAGCAGGATGGTTATAATCAAACTTTTGGAATTTGAGAAGTGCCCCCCCCCCCGCCACAATCAGAAAAGTTATCGTAGTGCAATGAAAGTTTGTAAAAACGTGTGTAAGCACATGCGAAAAAAAAATTATGAACCATTGAAAGAAACACATTTTAATTTCCACGTGAGAGGGTAACATTTTTTAATTGCATACCATACGTTTAAGACAACAAACGTTGCTCACCGTGACGACTATCTGCATTCACTGCAGCCTCTAACCGTGTTAGAGGTAACGTTTCAAGTAATTTCGCCGCAACTTTCGAACGGTGGCCTATGGAAACATGGTTCAAATGGCTCTGAGCACTATGCGACTTAACTTCTGAGGTCATCAGTAGCCTAGAACTTAGAACTAATTAAACCTAACTAACCTAAGGACATCACACACATCCATGCCCGAGGCAGGATTCGAACCTGCGACCGTAGCGGTCGCGCGGTTCCAGACTGTAGCAACTAGAACCGCTCGGCCACTCCGGCCGGCGCGTGGCCTGTAGAACATTCAGCTATCGTGGGCTGACTTATAAGTTCGTGGCACCCTCCATCAATGCTGGAATTCAATATGGTGTTGGCCCACCCTTATTCTTGATGACAGCTTCCATTCTCGCAGGCATACGTTCAATTAGGTACTGAAAGTTTTCTTGGGGAATGGCAGCCCATTCTTCACGGAGTGCTGCACTGAGGAGAGAGATCGATGTTGGTCGGTGAGGCCTGGTACGAAGTCTGCTTCCCAAAACACCCCAGAGGTGTTCTATAGGATTAAAGTCATGACTCTGTGCAGGCCAGTCCATTAGAGAGATGTTATTGTCGTGTAGCCACTCCGCCGAAGGCTGAGCATTAAGAACAGGTGATTGGTCCTGTTGAAAGATGCAATCACCATCCCCGAGCAGCTCTTCAACAGTGGGAAACAATAATTTGCTTAAAATAACAATGCAGACCTGTGTTGTGATAGTGCCACGCTAAACAACAGGGGGTACAAGCCCCCTCCATGAAAAACACGACCACACCGTAAGACCACCGACTTCGAATTCTACTGTTGGCACTACACACGCTGGCAGATGACGTTCAGCTGGCATTCCCCATACCGACTCCCCGCCATCGGATCGCCACATTGTGTACCGTGATTCGTCACTCCACACAACGTTTCTCCACTGTTCAATCGTCCTTACACCAAGCGAGGCGTCGTCTGGCATTTACCAACACGTGTGGCGTGTGAGCAGCTTCTCGACCATGAGATCAAAGTTTACTCACCTTCCGCCTAACTGTCATAGTACTTGCAATGGATCCTAATGCAGTTTGGAATTCCTCTGTGATGGTCTGGATAGATGTCAGCCTATTACAAATTACGACCCTCTTCAATTGTCGACGGTCTCTGTCATTCAGCAGACGAAGTTGGGTTTATGCTTTTGTCCTGTACGTATGCTTTCACATTCCGACTTCACTATCACTTCGGAAACAGTGGGCCTAGGGATGTTCAGGAGTGTGGAAATCTCCCGTACGGATGTATGACACAAGTGACACCGTATCACCTGACCACGTTCGATGTATGTGAGTTCCGCGTAGCGCCCCATTCTGCTCTCACAATGTCTGATGGATACTGAGGTCGCTGATATGGAGTAACTGGCAGTAGGTGGCAGCACAGTGGACCTAATAGCAAAACGTATGTATTTGGGCGTGTCCGGACACATAGTGTAGCATGCCAAGGAAAAGAAACTGCATGTAGGTGAAGACATTGTAACCTCCCCACAAATTGAATAAATAATAATGAATATGATTCTAACTTTAGTGTAACCTCAGAACAAAATTGGTTCCCATTTATAACCTCCCTACAGGAATTCATTCACATTTAACCTCCACACAAAATTTGTTTCCCATTTAATGTACCCACAAAATTTTTTTCTCATTTAATGTAAGCTCGAAACAGAAAAATTCCTAAACCTCGTAATAAAAAAATAAATTCAGTAACCTAGTAAATTTGGACGACAGCAGTGCTGCGTCATGGCCCTGTAAGATCATTGAGAATAAAAAAGCAAAAATTCTTACCTCAATAAAGTCGACCAATATATCTGCTCTTACAATAAATTTTCCCAGCACAGCTCTGTGCAATGCTGGCCAATAGATTTGTCATTTATGAAAGGAAGCAACTGATTTTTCTTTTGCAACAATCGAAATGATCAGGGATTGGAGAAATTAGTAAATTCTTTAAATTGAAATGAATGCTTATCAAAATTACTATATATGACAAAGATTATTATTAGGACGTTTTTAAAAAATTTACATGGGAGTTCAGATAACATTAGTAGATATGCGCAAGGCTGCTTTTTACCTTATACAATAATACTCAGGCTCCGGCATCGCTGCACCGCGACCGACCAGCCAACACGATACACCATACCAGACCAGAGCAGACTCCAGACTAGCGCAGACTAGCAACAACTTACTGCTACAGCTACACAGTTCAAATGGTTCAAATGGCTCTGAGCACTATGCGACTTAACTTCTGAGGTCATCAGTCGCCTAGAACCTAGAACTAATGAAACCCAACTAACCTAAGGACATCACACACATCCATGCCCGAGGCAGGATTCGAACCTGCGACCGTAGGGGTCGCTCGGTTCCAGACTGCAGCGCCCAGAACCGAGCTACTCAGTTCCTACTGCAGTCAACACTGCTCTCTGGTCAGCGATTCTCTTATACCTTGCATATCGCAGGCAGTGCATGAGCAATACACCGAAATTACATCTGCTCGGACCTCTTACATAAAATTACATCTGCTCAGACCTCTTACATAAAATTACATCTGCTCGGACCTCTTACATAAAATTACATCTGCTCGGACCTCTTACATAAAATTACATCTGCTCGGACCTCTTACATAAAATTACATCTGCTCGGACCTCTTACATAAAATTACATCTGCTCGGACCTCTTACATAAAATTACATCTGCTCGGACCTCTTACATAAAATTACATCTGCTCGGACCTCTTACATAAAATTACATCTGCTCGGACCTCTTACATAAAATTACATCTGCTCGGACCTCTTACAACATGATTCTGAGGGAGAGAGGCATACTTCCATTTATCCAGTGTGCATTCCGGAATGAGAGTACCATCCAGAAAATGCCACGAAAACATTCGCCAAACCATAACCTTCCGTCGTCCAGTCTGGACTGTTCAGACTATGCAGGGCGTTTGTTTCAGTCCGATGGAGCGTAAAACGTAATTAATTTGAAAAGTTCACCTGTCGCCACTCTACGGACTTGCAGATGTGCTATTGGCGTGCAAATTGCAGCCTTCGTCTCCCCTGAACGGTAGTAACCTTGGTTACATGGGCCAGGCACCTGATGCTCTGGCCCATACGC